>NC_072465.1:277500-642500 GCF_027596085.1 Anoplopoma fimbria | reverse complement strand
TCTCTGTCTGTCTCTCTCTCTCTCTCTCTCTCTCTCTCTCTCTCTCTGTCTCTCTCACCTGAGGTGTGGTTTTGTTTTCTCTCTCTCTCTCTCTCTGTCTCTCTCTCTGTCGGGGCCTCTCTCTCTCTCTGTCTCTCTCTCTGTCTCTTTCTCTGTCTCTTTCTCTCTCTCCCTCTCTGTCTCTGTCTCTCTACCTGAGGTGTGTTTGTCTCTGATCTCTCTCTCTATTTCTCTCTCTCTCTCTCTGTCTCTTCTCTCTTGTCTCTCTCTCTGACTCTCAAGAGGTGTGGTTAATTATCATCTGTCTCTCTCTCTCTCTCTCTCTCTCTGTCTCTCTCTGTCTCTCTGTCTCTCTGTCTCTCTCACCTGAGGTGTGGTTTTGTTTTGTCTCCTCCTCAGACTGAGAGTTCGTCCAGGCGTCTGACACGAAGCGACAGCCGAGTCGGGGCCCTGAAGAAGCGGACTGAGAGTCAGGTAGGAGCCCCTCTGATTTATATGTGGAAAACGAACAAGCAACAACAACAACAACCATAACAACAATGCACACCTGTATATTTTTTATCAGTTACACAGGGCAATCTGCATTTCTGCAAAATGAGTATTTAAACATTTGATTATTGCTGTCAATTTTGGTGAATACTTGAATTCTTGAGTACAATCTTAATGAAGAACTTCCTGCACTTAAGAGACATGAACTTTAGCTAAGTTCTGATGTATCGCTTTATATCTGTTTTGGTGTCTCATGTCACAAACCTTGTTTTAAATCCAAACTTGCGTTTAGTCACCTTGTAGGGACAAGGTGTGTACCTGTCAGGAGGTGAATTCTTATCTTTTGTTTCTTTGAAAATATGACACTATCTCTGTTTGGCATTCTTTTCAGATTATAGGTTTACCAGTACTGACATTGTGGTGTAAAAAGAGTCTCGTTACTTGTCGGAATTGTGACTTTACATTATGAACCGCATGGGAATAAAATAAGAACAAAAGGTTGACCAGTTGAAGCATTGCTGCTCTCCAGACAGACCGATAGATTACAGTTTCTGCTACCACAGTTAATAATAGTTTGACCCCATCCAAATACTGTGGAGGCTCTGTTTTCCGTAAACAGCTGCTATCACAGAGTATGTGATACGGTATGATTAAACGTTAACATTTGCATTCCTAATTGGGTCACAGAATTTACTGCGACACCCTATTTTAAATGTTTACAGTTTGAGGACTGATACTCCTTTTTTTCACAGCAGACATTTAACTTGTCGTAGAACGATAAGCACAGCTATTAGTTATAACATTAACGATGACTGTTAATTTGAAGAGTCCCAGTAAGTCATGAAAGGGAGCCAGTGAATGAAAAAGATAAAATGTGGCCTTTTAGAACATGCTTCTCTCAATTTCACTTAATTAAAAAGACGATCATTATTTACAAATTAACTATTTTTAAAAAACTTTTCCCTTTCAGCAGTCGGACCAGGACCTCTACATGGGACTCCCAGAAATGGTGAGTATTTCTTACTGTTATTATGACAATTATTACTATTTAAGGTCTTGTTCACTGTTCTGTCAGGTCTCATAGATCACTACAGTGATGCATATTCTTGGTGCTTGAGGGATTGCATGAGGGCTTGTCGTGCTTCCAGATGAGGCCTCCCACTGATGCCTCTGAAAGCTTATTAAACACTTGTCCACCCACTGATGGGCATGTGTTCCTCTAAAGTTGCCCACACTGATTTGTGTTTTTTTTCGTGCAGCTGGAGCTGCAGGCCAACTATGAAGAGGTGGTGCAGGAGCTGCGTGGGCTGGAGGTCGAGCGAGAGACTCTGTTGTTCCAAGTGGATGTCCTGCAGGACACACTGGAGGGTGTAGAGGAGCTGCTGGCTGAGACCCAGAGGGAAGCAGGAGAGGCTAGTGTGGTACGTCGAGGCCTCACCAGTACTGAAACATCCCTTAAATTCAAAACACTTAACTTCAGCTATATATAGAGGTCTTTTAGTCTTCAACATCTCCAATGAGTTTGTTTTTGTTCCTTGATCCAACAAAGTATGACACTAAAACATTTTTTTTCTTTGCACTTAGGAGTTGGGACGAGAGAGGGAGGCCAAGAGGAAATTGGAGAGGACGGTCTGCTCTCTGATGCAAGAGGTGGAGAGATTAAAAGAGGTAAAATGGTGTGGAGGGGTTGATTCTTAAAGTCTTGAAGGCTAATGATTACCTAAATGAATGAATACTTAATATTAAAATGTAAATGCAAATGGATTTATAGCATTGAGAAAGTTCCATCTACCGCAATTTGTGCGGTTTGAATTTCTCCCCTTTCCAGAAAGTTGATTTCAAGTAGTGTTTGTTTATTCAATTTTAAAAATGAAGTATCCAAATTATAAACACAATTACATCCTGCAATCAGGTTGCTCAAATTCATCTGGTCAATGGCATCATATGATGAAATCATATATCGAGATATCATGCTAAACATTTCTTTTGTCTCAATTGATAATAACAAGTAAGTACTAACTCAACATTTTCTCTCTAAAAGTGGATTATTATGCACTAAAGCTCTTAATTAAGGATAAAATATTTTTCATTGCCAAGTATTTCATTGCCATAAACTCTAAAATTGATGAATTGAACAACAGAAAACATGTTAGGTTGTTATTGAGATATAAAAAGATCAAGATGATCACCCAAACTTTATTAGAAGTTAAACCTAAAAATCATGTCAAGTCAAAAATATCTGAGCTTCTGGAAGTTTTAATGGAGGAAACCAAACTCAAGATATGGTAAAGTCAGTAATGTTTATAGAGTTACATTTTTCAGGGCTTTTCTTTCCTTCAGTATAGATCATAGATGGAATTAAATTGACATGCACATTAAAAAAAATTAAAAATACTCAAGTAGCAAATGCAACTATATTGTGCTTTATGTGAAATGACACTTCATTTACTTATGGACAACTCAATTTCTCTTTGCAGGAGAATAATAACAAAGCATCTGCTACAGTGAACACAAGTGGAAGTGTGGATGAGGTAACGACACAAGGACACCAAATAAAGAATGATGCAAAAGCTTTGGTGAAAGACTCCTTGCTGTGTGAACCTCAAAGCGGAGAAAGCAGAGCGTCAGAGAAAGAAGGACAGAACGAAGGGGAGGAGGATGATGGAAGCTTGTTGACGAAGCTGAAGAAGATGGTCACTAAGCCTCTGGGCCACATGCCGTCTCTGGCAGTGGTCGACCCATCCTCTGCACACGGCATCCTGCTGAGGCCTTACGGAAACGATGTCAAGGACGGACGAGATCCTTCTCCGGACAGGAACGACTCCGACAGCATAAGTGCCTACGAGGATGCATTTGCTGAGACTCCAGAGCAGGACAGGATGTTTCCGGGTGAAGGGGACACTTTGGAGCTGCCTGATGATTCGGAGAAAACAACTAACAACTGCCTGGTCAACGACGAGAACAACCAAGACCCCAAAAACCCTGACGCTTGTGTTGTGTCTTAATCTGTTTCATCTACCACGGGACAGAAGGGCAAAGGTGATTGATTATTGATAATTTGGTGTCATTCAAGAGCTCTTTGATTTTCTGATATTCATTTTCTTAGAAAACTTTGAGGCCAACAATAACATTCAGATTTATAATTGCAGCTCTATCGAGTAGTCCGTCGAAAGAAAATGAATCTGCCAATATTCTGACAATCGATTAATCGTTTCTGTCATTTTCATAAAATGCCAAATAACTGTTGGTTTCAGCTTTTCAATTGTGGGGATTTGCTGCTTTTCTTTTTAATATAGTCAAAGAAACCTCTTTGAGATTTGGACCGCTGGTGGTTATTTGAGGACCTCACTAAAGGCTAAATTTTAATGATCATTTTTCAAAAAAAATGAAATATCAATTATTCTGGATCTTAATTGAAAATTAGTTGTAATACACTGTAGTAAAACTTGGTTTCAGTTTTAATTTCACAACAAAGAAACTCAGGATCAGGTGGTTTACTGGCTGGAATTCCACTACTGACTACTTAATATTATTTGCCAATAATTCGTTTTTAATATCTGTAATATCTTTTTTGTAAATCGTGGATAGACATGGACAATAGTCTGTGCTGCTTTGACCGTTTACCTCTTTTGATAAGGTTTGTTTGACCAACAGCTGCCAGGACTGAAATCAGGATTTACCTGTAGACAAAACACAGTGAGCTCCTTAATTATCTGGACAGGGACTGTTTATGTTTTGGCTCCTATGATATTAAAAACGTAGGAATTTAGAGCGGCAGTCTGAACATTTCAGACAAATACAGCTGTTAAGTGCATTTAAAGATATTTGCTTTGGCTGTCCTCAGCTGTAAAGCTCACTGTAAAGAAAGTTTAGGACAAGCTCAACGACAGGAAATCAAAGGCAGTTGTTTGAAAGATTATAAGATATCAATTTTTTTTAAAGTAAGGGAAAATGCCATGTATTTGCTGCCTTGCTGATCTCTACCAAAAGATTTATTTTTTTTACTTTCCATTTAAATCCCTTTTCCCTGTTTATACGTTGAATTTAGGGAAGTTCATTTGGCTGCATTTGCACTTTTTAAAGTTCTTGTATTGTGGCATAAATGTGTCCAATTCATTAGAAATAACATTCCCTTAACAACCAAACACGTCACTGAGAAGTAATCAGCTGACCTGCAGGCGTCTACGCTGCCTGCATGCTAATACTGTATGTTTGCACATTTTCAGTGAAACTTGCTGAAAGTAGTCTCTTTTGACTTCTCTGTTTGTTGTAAACACTTTGTATTTAATCACAATTTTTCATGTTTGTTTTTTACAATGTTAGACTCTTTATATGCTCGAAGCAAGAATAGACCCTTTCACCTCATTTGTGATAGTTTGCATGAGCACCTAAGAATGTATATTGATTTCCAAATTGCACATGAATTTGTCATTAATTAGTACTTTTGCACGCATTACATATATACAAGATAATGTTTTGATCTAAGGTATTTACTACGACAATTGGTATTTTGAAGGGATTTTAATTTTGTTTGCAAATAATGTGTCTTTCTGTGGTTTCCTGCTCTTTTAAGGTGGCTCTTAAGCAAAATGTACACACTTCTAGTTTTGATGGAACAAATCATGTGACACTAATTTTGATACACAAAAAGACAAAAGCAGCAATATGAATACATTTGTGGACATTTGAAAATAGGTAGAATGTTGCTGAATTAACTGCCTATCGTGTTGTGGCTTAAAAGCAGCGTGTTAATGTTTGTATTGACTCATTCGCCTTATGCATTGCTTTTATCAGTCACATTTCAACATAATGCTGGTTCACTTGCGATTACCTGATTGGCTGCCTTGATGCACAAAGCCTCAGACACAAACGGCTCCGGTTACATGCTGTTTGTTCCACAAAAGGAGCCGATTGGAGGTTACTGTTACTGTAGTCCTGCCTGGTGGCACCATAGTCGGGTCTTGAGCAGTCAGGTTGTTTGTAATCAATGTTGGTCAGACGTTTTACATGAACATCTACAAACACTGATTATTTATGTTGTCATCCATGATTTATTTTATGTTCCTATTGATTTCCTCTCAGGTCAAAGGATTTGATTTGTTGTGACGAACCAGTAGAGTAACGTCACTCTGACTTAACTGATAAAACAATCATTTTAAGACTTCTGCCACTGGAGCTGTTTTGGATTTTGAACACACAGCAGAGGGTTTTTTGACAATTTATCAAGTAATCAAATTGGTTTTGTGTTTCATTTTCCTTAATGCAAAAAATATATTCTTACTGTAGGTTGATGCGTTTTATGGGTCTACATATTTTACACATGTCCTTTGCTTTGTATGAAATGTTCAGATGTAACAGTAAATGACATACATTTATACTTGTAATGGAAAAAACATTCCAGACATATCAAAATAAAAACGGTGAATAATGCTAATGCCTATTAGTCATTTGTTTCAACTTATGTTTAAAATATTCATGACATGATAAACGAATCACCATCATAAGCAGCTTTAAAACTAACTAAAGATACTTAGTTGTGAAGCTGAAAACAGAAGGACAGTTCTGGTAGTGCCTTCAGAGAAACTCATGGAAAATGTCATTGCTGTTTATAATTATGGAAATGCTGGAGGCAAATGTCACTTTCCCCCTTTGCAAGGTAATCTGAGAAATCTATCAGAAACACTGAACTACTGTTCTCCTGGAGATACGTTAAGGAACTTTTAAACATTTTTGTACGCTGAAATATTTTAGCCTGACATGTTATGATATTATTTGTCCAACAGATGGCAAAGTAGACCTCTATTTACGTTTGGTTTGGTGTTCAGGAGTGAGCTCAGAGTTTTCTAGAAAAGTGCACTCAATGGGGGTTCAGATCTCCGTCAGGTGTGTCTGGAAAAAATTCTGTTTTCTAGACAACAATTCGCTGTAATGTATGCAGCTCAAAATCATTGTAAAGAGAGAGTGGCAGCGATGCGCTCACCTGTGTTTTCACTTGCAGCGGTCTGTTAATAGTCGTGAGTGAGGAGTCAGCAGGCAGTCAATGGCAGCATAAAACAGGCAATAAAAGATGTTTTGAGAGACTATGAGTCACCAAGACTATGAGAAGTCCTTGAGCATGCAGACATAACAGACCACCCAAAAAATATTCAGCAGTTTGCTTCAGCAGAATGCGAGATTTGCAGTGGACAGAGGTACACACTCACTCACATTTCGCATGACTTGCCAGAACAAAATTAAAATTAAAAGTTTGTTACTGATGAGGTTGATAAATTACATGTTTTACGTATGTACCTCTCTACCTAAGTTCTGTTTTTAATGTTCTGGTTGTGATCTCTATTTTACATGTTTTTATTTTAAATTATTTTTTAAAAATATACAACAACAACAACAAGGAGGTATGTCTTATTTGCCTTTATTATGTCGTGTTCAGGCTATGGTGTGTAATTAGAGTAGAGGTAAGCAGAATAAGCAGTTTATATTTTTTCATACTGTGAGTTCAAATAATATCACAAACAATGAATCAGTGTTGATTGTACAACATCAGCACAGGTTTAAAATAATAAATAATAAAGTAATTTGGAACAAATGTATGAATTACATGAAAACTCAGACTGAGCTGAATTGGAAAGTCATTACGCAAAGTTTTTTAACAGTAGTGACTTATTGCAAATACAGAAAAATCTGATCAAAACATCCCCTTTTCTTTCTTAATTTTCAGTTGTTTCCACTGTGGCATGCTGACAAAGTCATCTTTGGTGATCCCAAACACGTAGTTGAAGTCGGAGTCAGCCAGGTGTTTCTGAAAAGCAGTTCTCAAATTTTAGTAAGTGAAAACAAATGATTAACAATCCATCTCTGATACTTTTTAGCAGCAAAGCATCATGGTTACACTTCAAGGTGCACAAAATGACCAGAGAACAAATCAGGGACGCTGCCAATTAATGAATAGGTCCTGAATAATAACAACTGAATCAAACATGGAGCATAATGAGAATAATGTGAAGACTTGAGAGAAAATGAATAACAAAGGTTTATGTTAATAGTCTATAGTTTCTAATTAATTGCCAAGGAAGTTATTCAAAAAAAAAAATGTAATTTTATACAAATTATATGGAAAACTGAGAGAGCAGGTCAGCTAAACATGCAAAAAAAATTGAAATGTGTATAAAGTCAGCTTATAGTTCAACATACAATGCCTATAAAAAGTATTCACGCCCCTTGGATGTTTTCCCCTTTTGTTGCTTTTATACATGAAATCATGGTCAATATAATTTGGCTTTTTTGACAAGAATTTGCAAAAAAAGCTTCTTTAATGTCAAAGTGAAAACAGATTTTTACAAACTAATGTCAATTAATTAAAAATATATAGTGTAAAATAAGTGTTTGCATAAATATTCACCCCCTTAAAGTGACTGACCTAATTCAACAGAGGTCCAGCTAGTTGACGCCAGCAGTGTCACAATTACTGAAATGGAGATCACCTGAGTGCAGTTGATGTGTGTCAAGTGATTGTAGAATAAAACACCTGTGTCTGGTAGGTCCAGTCTCTGGTTCATCAGTATTCCTGCTACAATTGCAACATGAAGACAAAAGAACACTCCAAGCGACTCAGAGAAAAGATCATTGAAAAGTATAAGTCAGGAGATGGCTACAAAAAGATTTCCAACTACTGGACATCCCACAGAGTGCAGTTAAATCCATCATTAAGAAATGGAAGGAGTATGGCACTTGTTTAAATCTGCGTAGAGCTGGCCGTCCTCACAAACTGAGTGACTGGGCAAGAAGCAGACTGGTGAGGGAGGCCACCAAGACCCCTACCACCACTCTGAAGGAGTTAAAAGCTTGAGTGGCTCAGAAAGGAGAGACTGTACATACAACAACTGTTGCCCGGGTTCTTCACCAGTCTAAGCTGTATGGGAGAGTGGCAAAGAGAACGCCACTGTTGAAAAAAAACTCATATGAAATCTCGCCTGGAATTGGCCCAAAGGCATGTGGGAGACTCCAAGGTCAATTGGAAGAAGGTTCTTTGGTCTGATGAGAAAAAAAATTGAGCTTCTTGGCCATCAGACTAGACGCTATGTTTGGCGAACACCAAACACTGCACATCACCACAAACACACCATCTCCACCGTGGAGCATGGTGGTGGCAGCATCATGCTCTGGAGGCTTCTCAGCAGCCCTGGAAGGCTTGTAAAGGTAGAGGGGAACATGAATGCAGAAAAATCTCGCCAAAGCCTGGAGGATAATCTGACTCAGTCTGCAAGAGAACTACGACTTGGGAGAAGATTTATTTTCCAGCAAGACAACGACCCCAAGCATTCAGCAAAAGCTCCACAGAAATGGTTCAAAGACAACAAGCTGAATGTTCTGGAGTGGCCAAGTCAAAGCCCAGATCTCAATCCAATCGAGAATTTGTGGCTGGACTTGAAAAGAGCTGTTCACGCCCGATCCCCGAGCAACCTGACAGAGCTTGAGCTGTTTTACAAGGAAGAATGGAGAACAAGTCCAGTGTCCAGATGTGCCAGCCTGATTGAGACATATCCACACAGACTCAGTGCTGTGTGCAATCATTTATTGACCATGATTTCATGTATAAAGGCAACAAAAGGGTGAAACATCCAAGGGGGGTGACTACTTTTTACAGGCATTGTATACTGAGAATGATGTATCCAATTTAATTGTTTAATTCAATTGTTTGCTTGTCTGCTCTTAAGCCTGCCCACATCTCTAATCCTCGTCCAGCCTGGTTTCATAATAAACTTCGTTAACCTACACCAACTACTTGTCAGTGTCCTGCTTTTGGGTCCACCATTGCCACACTGCAACAATATGCTATAGTCCATAAGGCATATATTTCTTCCTGTTAATATAGGGGTATGTTTCACTCTATAAGATAACAAACCAGGAATATTGCAGTTGTTTTGTTTAATAAAATAACTTAGCTCACCGTCAAGGTTTTATGTCTGCCATGAATGTGGTGGCTGAACTTTAACTCTATCACACCATGCTAGGCATACACACACACCCCTACCTCTTTCTGGGTTGGGTCAACACCTTCCGGCAGCTCGCTGGCAAGCTTGTTGACCAAGTCGTCCGGTGGAAAAGTCAGAAAGCTTTTCTCACTTTCAACACATTCCTGCTCCTAGAAAGTCACATTAAGGTTATTAATATTTGTATTTAATATATGACTTCCTGTTGTTGCATTGAATCAGATGGTGATAGAGCACTATGTTAATTCAAGTTTTCCTCCTGTCCTCTACTTTTTGTCAGCTTGAAAAATAAATAAGACATAACTTACAGTTGTAACATTAACCAGTGCTGCTTCTTCTCCCAACTCCTTCTTCAACTCCTCGTAGCTCTTTCCTCCCTAAAAGAAAGAATGTTATGTTTTTTTTCCCCACATCAATGTACATGTTGATGCTCCATTTTAGTTGAAAAACACTCACACTCCATTTGGACGGGTCCCAGGCTGTGAACCACCCAGTGAATGTGGGCGGCTCAAATCCCTGCTTGATCAAGACGATGGGGGTGTCTGGGTCTCTGGCGCCCGGGTGGGTGCGCAGGTACTCTTGGCTGGTCACCACTGATTCTTTACGCTCTACCTCATTGGTCTCTTTACCGATCCAGAGAATCACCTGGGACCAAAGATAAGAAAAGGCACTTTTAAGATTTAGTAACATGGCACAAAAAAAAGCTACACAGAAATGCAGGTATATTGGGGATGTGATGAATCAGCTATGTACCATGAAAATGTAACATAGACACTAATTTAAATGTCTATCATACCTGGTCCCATGTGTCCAGCAGCATGACATCATCCTCATTGAGGTCGTCCTGCGTGAATTGAGTCACCTCGCTCACAATGAAACGGCCCGTCTTATTAGAGCATTCGAACAAGCGCGGCTGGTGGTCAGAAACCGTCTGCTGTAATCTGCAATCAACAACGTGACACCCAAAATAGTGGAAAACAATGGTATTACCAAAGCTGTAACAGTCTCCAGCAAGCCCTTTTGGAAATATTAGTATTGTGTCATCATCACCTCTTGTCACTAGCATAGGGAGCTTTCCCTCCGAGCAACTCCCAGAAATCAAGGGGCTCCTGACCCTCTGCCACAATCTCCTCAGAGCCTTGCTGTGAGTTCTGGCCAATCACAGAGCTCACCTCCTTTGCCATGGCTCTCTCGTCTCCACTGGATCCCTGGCAACAGAAAGTCAGTAATGGGTAGTTGCACATTACGCCCCATATGTGATCAGATGGGAACATCTTATTCAAAACCACTGGTATTAACATGCTCCCATTCAGTCAAAAGAGCATTAGTGAGGTTGGGCGCTGACCTCTTCGCTCCGTGCAATAACTTGCTTTGTGCCCAAGGGCCTTTACCAAACTTTTGCCACAACGTTGGATGCACACTGTTGTCAAAAGTATTATTGTACTCAAAACGTGAAAACAGTCCTGGACAAAAAGTAGACAAATGTTTGTGGATGTGGGTTTCTACATATTTTTGCTCTGGAGTAACTTTAAGTACATTTTTACCTTTATGTAACCACAGATACACAAATGTGAACATACATACACAAATACATAAAATACAAGAAACCACAAAAAATGCTATGAAAAGTGTTAAATTGTATATTCCCTCAGTTAATCCAGTTCAGTGAATTATCAGTGTAGCTATCTTATTTTAACACCTTACTTACCTTTCCACACCACAGATAGATTCCTGATTGGCTCTTTAGTAGAAACACATCATTGGAGTTCAGAGAGGTGGCCAGCGCAGGAACCTCAATGGCTTTTGTGTTTGACGGGTCAGAGCCGTGGACCTGGAACAACCTTATCGGTGGCTCTGGGTCAGAGGAGCCTTTTCTAGACGTGCCCCCCTTACAGAAAAAAAATATTGTCTGTACAGATATAGAAACTTTTACACCAAAACGTTTCCAGATAAATGATTATATATGTAGTCGTACCTCAAAGATGACCATTTTACCCTTGAACATCGCCAGAAAGTGTCTTGGTTCTTTGCCCATTATTATTCTCACTTGAACTGGCTCACCACTGTACTTCTGATCCAAGTCCACAGCCTGAAATGCTGAGGCTGCAACTTCATCCTGAGTCGCATGACGACCCTGAAAAATAAGAGGTGTAATATTTTATCATACAGTGATAATCAGAAAAAAACAAAGCAGGCACAATGTCCTTAAACAACATTGTAAGAATCCTAATATTTCATGATAACGTGAATTATTATCATTATGTAAGATACTGGGTGTTAAATAATTTCCTCACCTGCCATATGTAGAGCAGGTAGCACTGTTTGCTGTTAACCAAGTAAGTGTAGAGGATCAGGTAACAGTCTCCTCCATAGAAGTATCCGTACCATTCAGGGTCCACAGGGACAAGCTCCAGATTCTCAACTCTCCACACCTGGCAACATCAGAGAGCTTAATTAACACAAAATCACAGAGTTGCCTTTAATGTCTGTAGGAGAGTTGGTGCCCCTATGAGGCTCATTACACATTAGGAAAATAAATGCAGAAATACAAAGCAAAACATGCCTTTTTCACAGGACACATTTGGATATGTCATAGTAAGAAAAGCACAGGTGTAAATAATTAAATAAAGCTCACTGCCAAACTTTCTTGGCTTAATTGAACAGAACAGAGCCGTTGTCAATGTTATTACTAACACCTGCTGCTTTTCTTGCATGACAAGTCAAAATGGGAAAAGGGCATTTTGAGTAGTAATTAGTCAAATTACTAAAAAGCAATTGCCACACAGATAAGCAGGGGCCTCTGGGGCCCCCAAGGATCTAGGACCCGAGACTGGCCCTGTTTGTCTTCTTTAACTACGCTTAGCTGCACTCTGAGCTAAATGTTAATGGTAGCATAGCACGGCTGAAGCTGACAGAGTTCAGTCATTCATTTTATGACCTGTTGATACAGTAGGTGATAGACTGATCCTCCTCATTTTAGATTGACACAGTTACCTCAGCTTGACCTGAGCCATCGTCCACCATGCGCTCCTGTGCAGAGACCTCTGGCATCGCATGCATCAGAGAGGCATCAAACTTTTCCTGTTTGATGTGAGCTAAAGCAAAATTTGGTCAGTTTATTTTTATTTTTGTCAGGAGCATTACTTTTAGTCTGTGTTTGGTGTGTTTATGCAAATGTAAGAACACACATACCCACTTTCCCTCTTGTATGCACTTTACCCAGACCTTGAGTCTGGTCCTTTACAGTCCACCTCTGGAACAGCTGCTTGAAGAGAGCTGACTCCGCCCCGTCATTTACCGTCTCCACATTCGTAGTGATCGGGTAGTTTTTGGTTTTGATGAACTCCTACAGAAAAAAACATAGCAAATACACTGGTAGAATTTATTGCAGGACTGTTTAATTAAAGTGCATTAGTTGTAGCTAGTTGTTGTATCTTATACACTGGAGTGTGCAAGTGCAATGAAACACAAGTGAAGGATACATGTGATGGTCAGATGTAGAGTCACTCACCAAAGCTCTGGCCATAGCAGCCTGTCTCTCAGTTTTGTTTGCTTTCTTCCCCTTCCATACAAAGATCTTAGTCCCTCCCTGATCCAGGAAGTAGCAGTCCTAAACAGATAATTATATAATAAATATTGTCTTACCAGCAGTAAATAAACTATTTATTCCAGTCATTTGAGTCTAAACAGCAGTAAACAGGAATGGTGTAATGTCACACTAGACAGACAACCATACCACGTTTCATTATGGCATTGGCACCCATCTTGGTGTAGCAATTAAATAAAGCACACACATTCTTTATTTGGTCAATATTGCACCAACTCACTTCATGTTTCAACAGATCCTGAACCAGTGGTCTGGAAGCAACTTCTGTGACCTTCATCTGACCATCAGCATCTGTCACACTGAAATAAAAGCACAAACACATTAGTAAAACCAAACTGCACTTTAACTGGACGTGAACTACATAAAATGCTATGAGTCACGGCCTGGGAGCAGCTCACTGGTGGAGGGTGAGTTGAGACTTCTGTTCCTGGTCAGCAGTTTCATCCGGAGGTCCGTCTCTCAGCTCTGACGTTCTTTCTCCAAGAACACCGTTCAGCATCTCCATGTTCTGAGGAGAGTTTCTCTCTGCGTCACCCTCGATCACTCGGATCTCTGCTCGACCTCCTCTCTCTCTGTCTCGGATGTCTTTGGCCAACATCATACCCTGAGAAGCAGAAGCACAGCACAGACAAACCACAAAATCAAGAAATCTCAGAGTTAAAAAAAAATCCTCTACTAGTTATTAAGAAATTAGAAATTATAAAGTCTATTTTAAAAATGAAGTGAGATTTCATCAGTGTAGTGACAATCTTATTGCTAATCTGTGTACCCTAATAAACACAGACATACAACTATACGCAGTTTGCACACATTCAGCAAAATAGTTTTCATTACATCTGACATAGTCATCTAGAAGCAGATATAAAGGTGCAATAAACTGGATAGGGAGCAACTCTCAACGACTCTCAACAAAGGCGTAACAGCTAACGGTGCCAACAGTACAACTAACTGCAAAAATGCTGTCAGAGCTAACAGTGTTTGCTTGAGGGGGAACTGGATGACGCCTTTATAAGCTGTACGAGCGCAGTGCAGAGTGGCAGCCGTGAGCTAGCCAGTAACACCAAAATGAATCAACTATGTCAACAAAGCAAGGAGAAGCGACGACAACGACGCACACATCATCAAACCACACACTTCATCCTCTGCTCAGGTAGACATTATTCCACTTTATCTTCACGTAGCAACAGTTGTTTGCTGCAATATTAATGCACTGAATTCCAAGTACAAGAAGTACATGTAACCTAACTAATGGATAAATAATATATATGAATAACTTAAATATGGGGTAAAAAACATTTTGTAAGCACTTGGATTTTAATACCAATGCCCTGAAAGCTACGGTCCTCACTGCATTGCAGTTACGTAGTTTTGAACTGTGTGCAGTGGGGATAATGAATCATTCAGAGCCCCAGGCCTTCTTGCAGGAAGAAGGAAATGAGCTTCAACTGCACACTCCCACAGCTTTCCATAGAGGCTTACAGGGGATATTTAACTGGTGAGGGCAGCACGGAAAGTAGACTTGTTTCGGAGACTGTAACTCAAACGTATATCTTACATACAGATAAAATGCTGCAAATACAACAGTAGAGCAGAAAGAGCAGGTAAATGTGCCTTCCATGTCACTTTTCAATTCATGTGATCATAAAACATATTTATATAAGAAAATTGAAATAGTAAAAAAGGTTAAGTTATTGTTATGCTATTATTGTACACAAGGAAGTACAGTACATTTGAATACAGTATATGTATTTAATGATAAACTGATATTCTGTCATCTTACTGCATATCCTGTATTATGGAAAATGAAGAATTAGAGTAATAAAATGTGTAGGTAATGCTTATGTTTATTTTCTAGTTTCCAGTCATGTATATGTTTATGTGTTTCTATATTAATTATGCCCCCAACAACATACACAGGCACACACACACACACACACACACACACACACACACACACACACACACACACACACACACACACACACACACACACACACCACCACAACAACACACACACACACACACACACAAAACTCTTACTTTAAGTTTTTCCTGTTTGTTACACCTGGGTCCGTTCCACTGAATGATGGTCTTGCCAATGTCCAACAAAAACACATCTCCAAGGTTGAAGCTCTTCCAGCTCATCTCCACCTGAAACAATTTAAAACATAAAGAACTCTCTCTCACTCTCTCTCTATAAGGTCCCATATTTTTATATAAGCACAGTGAAGTGTGGCGCACCTCGTTTGCAATCACTCTCTTCTTCCCTTTGACATGAAGCAGTCTCTTAACGTCATAGCAGTTGGTTTCAGTGTGCCTCATGCCTGATGCAACTCCACCTTTCTTACAGCTAAACAAGACAGGAAGATTATTTTAGGTGTTTCTTTAATTGTCTATAAAACGATGGCCTTCTGTACCAACATTTTCACTCACATTACTCCTTGTTTGAAGTAGCCTCTAAAGGCATCAGACTCGTGGTTCTGAACCTCACGGTGCTGGACCGGAGTGGAACCCAAAAATTCGTCGAGCTGTATGGTGTAAACAGCAGCTGCACCCTGTTCATCCTGAGAGGACTGTGAGCCGATCCAGTAGTGGATATCATAACAGAGAGAGCTGCTAAACTTCTGGGTCTGTGGAGAGAGGAGAACGTGTGTGTGTAGGGGGATGTTCAAAACAGGATGCTATCTGATATACTAGAAGACAAAAGCATTTTCTTTCTGCTGCATTTTACAAACTCTACAAATACAACTGTGGGCTTTACTGATCAAACAAGCAGCCATGGCACTAAACCACAATAAGTGACCTTCTCAGACTTACAGACAGAAGTACGTAGCAGTCACCCTCATAAAAGTTTCCATATGATTTTTCAGGGACTTGAACCAGCTCCATTTTCTGTTGCACAGGGAGAGAAAAAAAAACTATATTTCAGGTCTAATAACCAGTATTCCTGAATCTCTTTTTTTTCCTACATCATAACTGCTGTTTTAGTCATTTACTCCAGGAGTGGCAGACTTTTTTTTTTTTTTTTTTTTTTTTTCTTTTCCCATGAAACCAAACACCTGATTTGGGAAAACTTCAGTCTACAGAAACTGTTGTGTCATACTATAGAATCAAAGTACCTCAATTCTCCAGATTATAATCCCAGGGCTGTGAGTTACGGCTCTGAATGTGTACTCCATGTTGCTCGGTTTCAGTGACTCTTATGCACTTTTGTTTTCTTTTTCTAGAAGAGGAGATCATTATCAAATCACATTTGTTTGGTACATTAAATACAATTTACTTCAGTACAGACCTACAAGAACAGATTTTTTTACATTTTTTAAAAAGGTTTTCCTTTTTAGTCTATTTTCTCTTGATAAACGGCACCATAAAAGATTTATAGCAAACCTATGGCGAGCCAAAATGATCAAATCTCATAATTAATATATTATCCAACAGAACATACCTGGTATTCTTGTCCTCTTGAAGACTTCCCAGCAAGCTGATAACAACA
Organism: Anoplopoma fimbria; assembly: GCF_027596085.1. Classification (NCBI taxonomy): domain Eukaryota; kingdom Metazoa; phylum Chordata; class Actinopteri; order Perciformes; family Anoplopomatidae; genus Anoplopoma; species Anoplopoma fimbria. The sequence goes on along the minus strand of NC_072465.1, from coordinate 625,921 downwards.
ATAGGCCCTCAACCCTCTTCCCCTCACTGCCCCTAATCATTTGCCTGTGTTTGCATGTTTCAGGACCTCTCACAGTGTTCTGCCCAATCACAGAGGAAAGCACAAAATCCTGTAGGCAAATGTGCTGAAAAGAAGGATTGACTCATATTCAAATGGACAAACACACACAGTAATCACCGCCATCTTGTCACTCTGCCCTGTACCACCACAGTCACACCATAAATGGATATATGCACAGCTATGGGTAGAAAGACTGTAAATAATATCTTTATGTGAATGAGCTTTCATGAGAATGGTATAACACATGATTTACTATAGCTACTGATAAAGCATAAAGTTAACAACCAATATATGTTTTTTATTAATATGAGTAGTAGTATTAGCATTAGTATTATATTCCTTATATACCTGCTGTGCATGCTATGAATATGATAACAATGATGTGATCTTCTACACATACACACTGAAGCAGAAGAGGTCAGGCCTTGTTGTTCTGTACTCTGGCACTGCTGACACACCTGTGTGAGATGGGTTTGTTAGGCACGTTCGAGACAAGACAACTGTGAGCACAAATGTGGAGCCCCATCTAGAGCGAATCTCCACCTTAGAGGGTCTGAACACTGCTCCAAAATGATGTGCAGACCTCACATTAAAACATTTTGATCAAATAAAGAATAAATATTCAATTAGAATACATTTTGATTTGAAGGAGAACTTTACAGATCACAAAGCGTGTTCACAGGTACTGCAGATGTAACAAACGTTTTAGAAAAACTTATTTGGCTGCAAAAGGAGCAGTGTGACATTTGACAAATTGACTCAAGGGTTGTCACTAGAGTCGGAATCAGTTGCGTCTGAGACAAGTTTGAAAATGAAACAGAAAGAAGTGAGCTGACCTGACCTCTGTAGATTGCTCCTCATCTGAGTTTGAGGTCAGTGGCTCGAGGCTACATTAGCCGCTAGTAAAACAACGCACTAATCTCAGGCTGAACATGGTCGGTGGACATGGCACATTGTGGGCAATAGGCAGAGAAATATGTGGAATATGCAGAATAAAAAATAGGATGATGATTCCGCTGCTGCACTCATTTTGACCTTTTTTCTCTTTTTAAACTGTCCATCATGAGTCCAACAATGTTCTGTGGAATACTCTTTTGAAAATTAAATAAAGACTGGACTAGCGCATTGAAGCTCTTAGCTTCCCCAACACAGTGCATCAAATGCATTATCAGCGGTGGATGAAACCACAACATTTGGTTCTGAGCTGATAAAGAGTCATACAGGGACAGAATGGCTAATGTATCATCATGTAGGTAGAAACTTGTGTCAGGTGTTATGACATGAATGCTTCTGAATTCATATTCCTCACCATTTAGAGATTTGACAAACATTATGAATGTTACCAAATTTTAACAATGCTATTTATAATGATCAGCTTATCCTATTTTTAATCATTTCTTATAGCAACTTGTATGCCTGAATGCTCATTTAAAAAAAAAAAAGTATATATATAATCACTAAATAAATAATAAAATGACGCACATTTAAATAAGCCCATGCTTATACAAACAAACATTAAGCAATGATGGTACAAAGTGTGATAAATTAGAGTCATAAACTTGCCTCGGACTATGAATTAGAATCACTATAATGTAAATAATGACGATAGACAACAGACCTTTAGTTGTAGCAGCATTAAACAGCACGATCATGAGTGCTGTCATTCGTGTGTATGTGAGATGAGTAAGAAACCTTCACACATGGGTAGGGGGAAAAAGCTTGGATAAAAAAAGAGTTGTCACCAGGGCATCCATATTTGTTACACTATTTAAATTTAACCATCTTTGCCATCCAACCATCCAACCATCCATCAAACCATCTTCAGGGTCATTGCAACAATCGGTCTTGAGGATTTTAACAAAAGTGTTTTGCTTTGAATAAACTCTGTATGATAATTGCTGAAGCCTGATGTTTAGATAGAATTTTTCTCAGTTGTTGCATATTCATATATCTTGTTGTATATATTGTGTATTTTGTACATTCAATGTGCTGCTTAGAGTTCCTTAACTGTCTCTATGTAATATACACTGTGTTTTTAACTTCTGGTCCATCATACCAAGGACTTTATCTTTCTGGGCTGATTGTGATCTCATGGCAAGTTATGGTATTAGCAACTTTTGGTGTACAGAATAATCTGTTCTACACACCACAGGATTAATAATGATTTATTTTTTTCGTCCAATCCTATATTTTTACAAGTTCTGTTTATCTGTCATGAATATTACACAGCCTGCTGTGGATATATATCTGTGGAGAGCTCGAGTAACCCTTTAAAGTACAACGCTGGGTAAAATAAAGCTATCCAAGATTATATTTTTCCAAGAGTCTAAAATATTTTAAAATATGATCTTTGAATATAACATAATATAGTAAACTGTGAACCTTCCACAGGTTTTTCCATTCCATTCATTTTCTGCTCAGGTTTGTAATGTTCTAGAGCCTATAACCAAGTATGAGGCCAGACACACCTAGGACAGAGGGCTACACATATTTTCTTTTAAAGTGACTATAGTTTTATACCTGCAATATCAGAGGTAAGAGCTGATTTATTTATCGTTTTTAAGCTCTTTTATATTCCTTTATCAAGAGGGCATAACCGAGCAGTGCAGAGCAGATGTCATCTTTCACAGTTCATTTTATGTTTGCATCAGTTATTGACATAAGGAGGATGGAAGCTGCAAACTGTCAGTGGTGACCTGGCCAACATCAGCAGGGTCGTTAGCTTGATTAAGCTCACCTGGGACACTCTCTCCCCTGCAAAAGCTGACATCCACCCTGAATCTTTCCTTTTGTTTCCTTTGTTGTCAAAATAAAAAAAATTACTGTTATGATTTGCAAAAATGTTGATTTACATGGTGCAATTTACAAAATATCAAACAAAAGAGCATGAAATAAAGACTGACTGCAATAGTTAACGCAAACTAATATAAAAAAACTTCTTACTTCAAGTCTGTAATCCACAAATGTGTTTCTACCAGATATTATGTACTGTAGTTCGAAACAGCCAAAATGAAATTAATCACAAACCTGTAGGACTTAAAAGAACAGAAGAGTAGGCTTATTATGGTATTAATTATAGCAATTATAGCGTCTGAAATTCAGAGCTCACTAGCAAACCCAGTAAAGCCAGCTGTGTTGAAACTGAGGTGTGCAGTGATGTCATTACTGACTTTTGTACAGCGCGGTAGTCTCATAATTAAGGGTGAGACCAGAGACACCATGTCCTATTTCCCCAGTAATTCACCACTCGACATAGTAACTACTGTTTTTGTTAAGCTGCAGACATTCTGTATTACAACTGTTCCTGTAGACAGAGACAGCTGGAAAACACTGCAGACACTTATGTAACATGACTTTACTTCACCAATATGTTAAACTTCTTAAAAATGTTTCACATATTAAAAAAAATTTTCCCACTCCACTGCTCTGTCAATTACAGTTTAGGTTCCCATGACAGCTGAAACCATACTCAAGATTGAAGGTCATCTATGAAGGCAAATCAATGTTAAAATCCTTGAGCACAAATAGTGACTGGGTCACTGGAGCAGGTGAAAGCTTTGCGAGCAGAAGAGCAGTGATAGAAGTCGTGCGCCAGGGGATGCTCCTCGTCAAATGCGTTGTTTTTTAATTTAGTGGTTGGTCTACTGAGCAGCACTAATATCCTGGTGGAATAAGTTTGAGCATTACTATTGAGTGCCAGATGGGACCTCTCTGACTTGTGTGTCTTGTGACTTGTGTCTGACTAGCAACCAGCCTCCCTTTTTTCGGATTAATAACATTATTGTATCAAATCTAATCTTAACCTCTGGATCTGTTGCACCAATGTTTCATGTCCTGTAAAAATCAGGCACATTAGATTTCTACTTTCAACATTCAGAATAAAGTTACCTTTTTTGAATTAGAGCTCAAGACAACATCTAAGAAAGTCATCTGTTAGAATAGTTCATATTGTGATACACAGAACAGTTCTTTATTGCGTTGTTAGAGAGTTGAATGTAGACTGTACACTGGATGGTCTTCTACTTAAGAACAGAGAACGGTGCCTCACTGACTCCTGACTCCCCCTCACATTACGTTTCCTCTTCCTACGTAACATGTGGTCCTTTGCCACATTAATGTCATGTGTTCTGGGTAAAAAACGTACTACCACCTAAAATCCATGGATACATTTAAACACCAGATATATATTGTATACATTTTATTGTTTTTTTCACAGTTTGTTAATCAGGTAAAAGCCGACGTGAAAATAAAAAACAGTGTCTTGTCTCTCTTGGCGACTGTGTGCCTCCATCTTCACCAGATGTATTTGGCTCCTCCCAGACAGCTTACTAAAACATTCCAGCCCACCTCTGGGAATCTGCTGCCTCCTTCACACTCTCTCACTCAGCTCAAGGAGCTAAAGAGACTGAGCTGACACAAAATGAGAGGACTCGTTGTCTTGGTTACTTTGGCCTGCTTTGCCAGCGCCCAGCACCAAGCACTGATTGACTACTTGGAGCAGAGGCTTCTCGCTATTGAGGTAAGACTCCCTTTACCTCCCTGCCGAGCCCTGCGCTCCAGAGTCCCCCTGAGAGGAAACTTCCAGGGACAGGGCAAAGGCAATGGAATGCAGATGTGGGCAAATCCTGAGGAAAATGCTGGAAAATACAGCTCTCTGAAATGTATGAGCTGCTTGTATGGGTTCCAGGACTGAGAAAAAAAATCAAGTTTATAAATTTCATTAGTCCAGATTTGCATATAATCTAAAAAAATGAAACAATCCATTTACAAATTTTTTTTTTGTTAAAGTTATATTATGAAAAAAAATTATATGAAAGCTGGTTTGTTAAAAATGGTTTTGCTATAGTTGCATCCTAAAATGAAAAAAATCATGATGATGAAATAAAAGTAATTACTTCAACACTTTTTTTGTGATGTATAAAAATATCTGTTTCAAATATACCTCAAGGACCAAGTAATAGCTCTCCATTCTGTTATTCTGTTCTTATATTGTGGTTTTGTGAACATGAAAAGATTCAATAGAAACATGTTCTAGGTTAAAGTCATTCCAACATACTTCATTAGAAGTATTGTATTAATCCCTCTGTTATATTATTAAACCTAACTCTCACAAAGTATTATTTGGCCACATCCCTCAGTTTCTGTTTTTCTCCGTAGTGTGGTGTCAGACTTTACTAATGACCTGTAGAAAAGCATCTCTTTTCATTTTACTCCTCCACAGCGAGGTCAAAGGTCAGGGTCTGTTACAGAGCATGCTGGGAGGATTTAGTGTTTTGCTAAAAAAGACATTTGAGCAGGGTGGAAACTTGCCACGTGTGGGCTGAACCTGGCTGTTTGAAGGATCAGTGTCCTGCTTATTATGTCCTTCTATCCCAGTATATTTACTGAGCCTGAAAATAACATTAAATTATGGCCTCCTCAAAGCTTTCTAGAAGTGCAGTCAAGTTTCCTGTAAAACAGACATCATGTATGGCTCACATTACACATTACATCACTAAAGTACAAACAGGGGAGATGGGAACGATAGTGAATACTTCAAATCAGTCACAGATGAACTTTGTTTCCTTCTTTTAAAACAGGACCGGATCTCTCTGTGGCATGAACAGACCGCCCGCTACGCCTCTGAGCTTCGGGCTTTGAAGCAACAGATGGTTTCCCAGCTAGAGACCCTGGATAAAGAGAAAGAGACACTGAGAATGAATCTGGACGGTGTGGGGACGAGGGTGGATCGGGTTGAGCGTGAGCTGGACTACCTGGAGACCCAGAACGGAGCTCAGCCATGTGTGGACGTGGACGACAAGCTGATCGAGCAGCAGGTGACACTGGTGAAGGAGAAGCACAAGGCCAAGTATTCAAAACTATCAGGTGAGATATAATGTGTTTAAACTGCAGTAGTACAACCTGTTTATCAGAATAAAGACTGTATTTTATAGACTGAACCTGACAGTGATCTTAATGTCTAACTCTTGACAAAAAATGATATATTCCCTAAAATGTTGAGTTATGCCAATAACAACAGTCCTAATATAATTTAATCATATTAAAATATAAACATTGTTAGCATGTCTGCGAGGTGTCACCCGTCATGTAAAGCCTTTTGCTCTCTCCTGTTCAGACTGCAGCGTCATGATCTCCAGCATAAAAGCAATGAAGATCTTGAAGCGAGTCGGAGGGACAAAGGGCATGTGGACCAAAGACACCAGCAGAGGCTCTGGGAAGGTCTACATTTTCAACGGGACGGATGAAGACACCATCCTGGAGTTTGCCTCTGTGCAAGACTTCTCCCGCTCGCTGGGCATGTCTCTGTCAAAAAACCTGAAGCTGCCGTCCGCCTGGAGGGGAACAGGACATGTTGTCTTCAACAACTACGCATATTATATAACTCAGGCCGAGGAGATAATGATGGTTAAATTTGACATGAAGAACAGCTCTGTGACGGACAGCGCAGTCTTCCCAGTGCAGGACCACGTCCCTGTGTACGGCCTGACCCCCGAGACAGTGATGGACCTGGCTGTGGACGAGGAAGGCCTGTGGGCCATTTATGCCACGCGGCAGAACGAGAGGTACATCTCTTTGGCGAAAATGGACGCCAACTCGCTGGACATTGAGCAAATGTGGGACACAAACTGTCCAAGAGAGAACGCGGAGGCGGCCTTTGTCATCTGTAGCACTTTGTATGTGGTGTACAACACCAAGCAGCCCGGGCGTTCACGTGTCCAGTGTGTGTTTGACGTCAATGGTATGGTGACCAACGAAGACGCACCGCTGATTTACTTTCCAAAGCGTTACGGATCACACTCCAGTCTGAAGTACAACCCGCAGGAGCAGCTTCTCTATGCCTGGGATGATGGCTACCAGATCCTGTACAAGCTTATCATGAAAAAGAAACTAGAGATTTGAGCTAAATAAAAAACCGTACCTTCCTCCCACATCTACCACAAACCACACCCAAACCCCCTGGAAGTACCATACCAGTGATTTTTACAAGTTTTGGCTCCTAAACTATAAAACATGTACTAATTATTACTGCTAAACATTTTTACTGCATGCTGTAGGATTTGAGGTTTTGAATGTGCCCATGGTTTCTGAACGGTATAAAAATCCTACTTGAAACTTACTTCAAATGTGGAATACAGTGACCGTCAATAATTATTTTTATTTCATTTTAGTTATTGTGACGTGAGAGTTTAAGTCCCGATTGATTTGAAAGTCGATTTATTTTTTTAGATGTGTGCACTATGACATCTTAAGATAGTTTCAAGAGTCTGTACGGAAATTAATGGACAACAACGAAGGCTAGAAAAATAAAGTCAACATTTTCAAAAGTCCAAACACTCGTTATGCAACATGGTCAGAATTGACGATATTCATGATTTGTAGTGAACCAGCGAAACATGCAATATCACAGGTATGGGCTTTAAGTCTCCAAAAGCCTAAAAAGGTTAAAACAAGTGCTGGATTGTAGAACTATTTCTTTATACTTTCACACTTTCAGATGTGAATGTTTGACTTATTTCCTCTTTTGAAAGGTATCATGAGATTTCAGTTTGTCATCGCTGCCAAACACTTATTTTTAATCCGAATGCACTGCACTTACGTTTTCTCAGTCATATCTGTGTCTACTGGTGTGTCAACTTGCCTGTGATCTTTTGTGTTGAACCACTCAAGCTTGTTTCTTTTTGTTCAGGCTGCAAAAATTGTACTTTAAATTGGTACAATTTACCAGACAGCTCACTTTAACCTAACTGTCACTATTTGTCCATCTTTTTCTATTTTACGTCACTTTTTGTTTAGTTATGCCTCATATTTCATTTTAGAGCTTTATTTATTCATAGTCTTTAAACATTACTGGTACAGATTGTAAAAAAAAATACAGCTACATAATTAAAGTTAGTATTATGGTTTTGTCAGGTATAATGCTACCACAACAATGTTGTCACTGTGGCGGGCAGTTCAGAGCTGCAATGAACATAACTTGGATATTAGGATACATGCAAGAAACAGCTAGCTGGCTAGTGCTGTGATATTTCTCAGTTTATGCATGGGATAAACTTTCCTCAGAAGTCTAGCACATACGAATATTGTGGGTTTAACTTCTTATCAAATGAAATCACCAAAAAGAGCATGACTATTTCAATTAAACATCTAATATAATTCAATATTATTTAGTTTAGTTTATTAATTTATATCTTAATATAACATAACGATGTCTTACTGTTTGCTTATAATATGCAAATTTTCACATTTTCATCTATGGTTTTCTGCCTCTAACTATTTTTAAATTTGAAAATAAAAGGCAGACTACACCTGTTAATGCAAGAAGTCTGTCATTTCCTATACAGAAAAGAAGATACAAACATTTTAAAGCCACCATGTGAAAGATTTATTCATTTAAGACTTGGGCGCACCTAGTGGTAGCAACAAAAAAGGCACTGTGGCAGAAAGCGATACATTACTTTTTGATTTAGATTTTCTGTGCTGACTTTCTGTTACTGCAAATTTCTGTTTCTTAAACCTGACCTGCATGGACTGACATGACGTCTAAACACGGCGTGACTAATAAAAACGTATTTAGTTGGAAGTCTGTTGATTGATTGGTTGTATTTTATTGGAGCGTCAATTCTTGGATGGAGTGTTTTGTGCAGTTTTTTTCAGGGTAATTCACTTGCTAAGATAGTTTAAGAAATCGTTGCATCCAGAGCTGAAAGACCAGATTTCAAACTCTGAAATGAATGTTTCAAATATATAAAACTAGTTTGCCAAGAACGATTACACTTAAAACACTGAGGGGCAAATTCACAAAAGGACTGTGCGGCTTTAGCAGATTCTAATTCACAAAAAACACAGAAAAATAAGGTTACTATATAAACAAACAAACAAACAAATTATTTCTATCTTCTCTCTCTGCAGGAATATTGTAACGGCAATATCCGGTCCGTAAAACGAGGCAGATAGACGTTGCAAATTATGTGCAATTCTAAGTTCTGTCAGCGGCTGCAATCCATTCTTTGTGAATTAGCCCCTGAGAATTAAGCAGTTTCTTTCCACTTTTTTAACCTTATATTTTAATGTTTAAATCTTTTTTTGATACCAACAGTTCATCTAATTGTAATACAATCTTCCTAGAATTCTTAAAACAATCCTTAAACTGTCTTTACATAATTCGACTGACAATTAAGACATTCATTTGTTACTACATCATCACTGCCATTATTGGGTCATCTCGGCTGCAGAAAATTACAACTGAACAGGTTAACAAAACCATTCCTCATTAATCTGTCTGACGAGAAGCCAACTACATAGGTGGGTGTGAATTAGTGCAGCCAAAGATAAGTGAAGTGTAACAGGAATTTGATTTAACAATGCTAGACAGCATTTGACTCTGGTATTTGAGTCTCAAAAGCTACTTGGAATAATTGTTTCACTTGGCTCCAGAACAGTCTCACTAGAACTCAAACGGTGACAGACTCTGCCGACCCTTCAAATGAACCAACTGAAGCCTTAAGACTAAAATAATCCTCACACAAACAAACAGCAACAGTTGTTTAGACAAGTTTATTTTTTTCAAACTGTAAATAAACAATATCCATAAAAAACGGTTCATCACATTTGAATAAAATCTAGAGTAAGAAAGATGCAACAGCATATTGAATTCTGTAAAAATCTGAATTTCAACAGGTAACGTTTGCATTTCACAACTGTATGTACAAAGCTTAGAACTTCAGTTTGGTGAGAAAACCTGCAAGCAAACCTCAACGACCGATAAACATGTTTGTGTGTTAAACAACCAAAGGTGCTGTTATGAAAAGACTTCAAGATACTTTAGACCCAAAGGTAAAGAATTTAACTGCAAGAAAATCAACCTAAAAGAACACGATTGTAGTCATGTTCTTTTACCACAAACGGTTTGACATCAGCTGAAGATGTTTGTTGTTTGACGACCGTCACTCACGTCTTTCATTCAGTAGCTGCTCAGCCTTACAAAGCATGACATTTGTTATTTGCACTATCCCACAACTTATTCAATCATATTTAATTCTAACTACTATTCTAACTTGACTATTGGAATTTGGACATCTTAAAGCCAACATATAATTTAAACTGTGAAATATAATAGCAGAACAGTAGGTTGAGTCTACCTGACCTGCACTTTAACTCGGTCGGAGAGGCATCCCAATAACAAATAAACATTTACATCAAAAATGGCAGTTGAACAGAAATATATGCAAAATAATGATGTTGAAAATTACAGTTAAACGTTCATAACTATAATAACATAACTGCTGAAAAAACAGCAAAACCCTCGGGACGTCTATGGTCTAGAAAGCTGGTTTTAGGTATTAACAAATATCCATTTAAGTATCCAACATAGCCTTTAGTGTCCACTTTTTCTGTCCATTCCAGTCGTGGATATGAGGCGAAGTGAGGTCGTCCTTATTGCTTAGACATCGTTGGCATTAAAATGGACTGATGTTCTGCTTGACTCAGAGTCTCAGATGAGGAATTGGCATGGTGACGTCACGGAAGTATCGATGTACAAGAGCGTTTTTGGCAGATAACCTTTTGTTTGGGTCGTAATTCAGCATTTCCTGCAAGGAGAAGAACAGAAATTGAGAAATAAAGAATAGGCTAAAACTTATAATAAATTTAATGAATCTGACATTTATTTTCTCGACTGATCGATTCATCATTTAAGTCTAAACATGTCAGAAAATAGTGACAAGTGTTCCCCATTATATTTTTCCACAGTTAAAAGTCATGCATCCAGATTGTTTGTTATAATTGAAAAACAAACTTAAACATAATCAGTTTACTATTATATGTTATTATCAATTATTGAAATTCCTTTAGCTTTTCTATTCCTAGACTAATCCATTAAATCAACTAATTGCAGTAGTTCTACTATAAAGGTTTAATATACTTGAATGCTTAAGTGGAAAGCAAATTTACTATTTTATCTTGTTTGCTTACAAAGCAGTTTTTATATCCTTGATAGGACAAGGGACGAAATAAAATATAAAACATAGCATACTTCGGCCATAGCTTGTAATCAGCTCCTGGATTTTCATCAAAATGAACCGTGACAGACTATCCTGGGACATATGTGCCTGATTTTGTTGCATTTAAGTGCAGTAGTTCATGCTCATTTTCACCAACTTGAACACACAAGCCAAGCTTCCTTCACAGAGGTCATTAATGCTAATTTAATCTTTGAATTATTGACAAATGTTCTCACTGCAAGCAGTTCTCTTCCATCCTCATCAAGGATCGGCACCACTTTGGATAAATCCTGCCGGGCCCACTTGGGGAAAGATGGTTTGTAGTCAGGCATCGATGTGACTCCTGGCCAGACGTTCTCGTCAGGTGTCCCCAAGGTTCGGAAGATTCGGAATAATTGATCAATCTCAGAGTCACCGGGGAATAAGGCCCTCTTGGTGAGCTGTACAACAGTGGACAGTGAGGCACGTCGGTTGGTTAGATGTTACTTTTGATCCATGTGCAGGGTTCATTCATTCACAGATAAGCTTAGAGTAAAATATGAAACCTAGTGCAATTTACCATTTCAGCAAAGATGCACCCGAGACTCCAGATGTCAACAGCTGTGGAGTAGTATTTACAGCCCAGGAGGATTTCTGGTGCTCTGTACCAAAGTGTTACCACCTGAAAAATATCACAGAAGCAGATTGTATTTAGGAAAACACAATTTCGCGGGAAGAAATTAACCAGAATTAAATATCCACAACAATGCGCTGAAACAAAAGAAAAAAACAGAAAACTGCTTTGTTTGGGGACACTCAGCATGGTAAATGAAAAATGAAAAACAATAAACGTGAGTATTGTGAGATGTTCTTCCTGTTGACTATATCGGAATGCCATATTCACTTAGAGGAAGCATGATGGAGTGCATCTTGCCGCTGCAGTACGGTAATTAATATGCACTCAAGGCCATGTAACCGACTAACCAATTTCCTAAAGAAGCATGTTGGGTGTGTGGGTAGCTGTGCACATTACCTCATGTGTGTATGTGCGGACAGGCACCCCGAAGGCTCTGGCTAGGCCAAAGTCAGCCAGCTTGATCTCCCCCTGGGCGTTGATGAGGAGGTTTTGGGGCTTCAGGTCTCGATGAAGAACCCTGTGAGAGTGACAGAAGGCCAGGCCTTGCAGCAGCTGGAAAAGATAACTCTACAAGACACACACACACACACACACAACCAAGTTAAGTCAACGGAAAAATCCAGAGATCATCTACTCTTGATTTCTTGAAGAAAGCAAGACAGATCATTTACCTTAACCAGAGGCAGTGGGATACCAGCAACTGTGAAGGAGTCCATGAACTTTTTCAGATCCTGGTGAAGGAACTCAAAAACAAGGTAGAGCTTGTTCTCAGTGTGGATGACATCACGCAATCTGGAACATGTTAAACAGGGATGTTGGCTTAAAAAACTGACAGAAACAAGTAATACGAGGAATCTTGCAAGCAGGATTTAGCTGAAAGCTAAAAATCCGGAACTTACTTGACAATATTTGGGTGACTGAGTTCTTTGAGAAGGGAAATCTCCCGGATGGCCGTGCTGGGAACACCCTCTGTTTCCCTGAATGAAATACATGGAATACATGGTAAATCAACCGTTATGTTACTGAAGCTCATTCACTTTTCCCAAACTATAATAATGTTTAACTTTAATGTTATTTACTGCAGCCTGGTTTTGTCACAATATATTTGCTTGTTTGAATATGATTTTTAAATCCTTTTATTCTTTATTTTGTGTTTCTTGTGTTGCAAACCGTCAAAGCAACTTAAAGAGACAAAATAACTTTGACTTCCATTGGGGAGAGACGACGAGAGCTGTACAATCTCGCTCTCATACTGGCACTGCATGCAGTCCTGTAAATACATCACTGCACCATCACTGCCAGCTAACATATCAGCCAACACAAGATAAGCACAAGAAACACCAGTCAGAAAACACTGGAGAAAGTGAGTCACTAAGGTCACCTTCTGAAGCCTGGGAAACGAATAATAATGAATAAAACAAAAAATAATCAAATTCTTAAGTATGTTTACATGAAGTATGCGTGTTGTAATAGCACAGTGCACGTAATCAAAAATGTGATCCACATTTAAATGTGCAATATGCATATAGATTTTTTTCAATCGTTTTAACCCTTTTTGTAACCCTATAATGAAGACAGATCAATGCCTTAATGTGTGGACATACATTCTGACCTTTTTTCAATCTGCATATGAATTTAATGTCACATATGTGTTTTGTTTAACCCTATGAGAAAAATGATTAATGTGATGTCAAACAACAGTTGACATTTACTGTGAGCACCTCAGTTTACAGATCAATGCCTTAATGTGTTGGACATACATTCTGACCTGGTTTATGTTCAACACTGATGAAAGTAGTTCTTTGAATACCTATTTGAATACACTTCCTGTAAGTCGCTTTGGATAAAAGCGTCTGCTAAATGACTGTAATGTAATGTAATGTAATGTAATGTAATGTAATGTCACTACAAAAACAACAACACAAAAGTATTTCCTCCTAAATCAAAGTTAAACGTCTGCATATGAATGTTAGATGTCACATATGTGCAGTATGTGTATTTACAGTTTACATTACATTACATTATATTACAGTCATTAGCAGACGCTTTTATCCAAAGAGACTTACAGGAAGTGTATTCAACATAGGTATTCAAGAGAACTACTAGTCACCAGAAGTCATAAGTGCATCTCCTTTCTTAAACAAGCATCTTAAAGCATAAACCAGAGCAAAAGTATAGTGCCGAGGCAGATTACTATGAGAACAATAATTGCAACAGACTAATACGAATATAATAAGTGCTACAAACTACTACGAATAGGATAAGTGCAGTAAACGAATATGAATACAGTAAGTGCTAGGAGGAAGGCTGAGGGTAGTTAGTAGCTGGTGGGTGAGGACACATGATGAATGATGAATGATGAATGCTGGTTCTACATGTCAGACACATGATGAATGCTGGTTCTACATGTCAGACACAGGGCTGGAGGACACCAGTAACTTCTTACGTGTCGAGCCGGATCTTCTTGAGAGCAACAGTTTCTCCCGTCACTTTGTTCTTGGCTTTGTAAACCACTCCGTACGTCCCTTCTCCGATCTTCTCCACCTTCTGGAACGTATCCATGTTGTTTAAAGCAGCAGGACAGGAGGTGTTTAGCAGGTTAGCAGGTTAGCAGGACTCCTCTTTGTGTCGGAGCTAACAGAGACACGGGGACGAGCAGCGCGGCCCCGACACCGACACACAGACCCGCTGACCCACAGACCCGCTCCTCTGGGCCGCTCGGCCGGCTGCAGCACGGCCTCTGGCTCAACGACACGTCCCTTCAGACCAGAGAGGGAGGTAGAGATGTCGGGGTCGGTCAGTCACTGTTTCTGTAGCGATACTACCCGTTACTGTGGCGGTTAGCGGCTGCTCCTCTCTGCAAAACACTCAACCAACACAGGACCGTTTCCCGCGTTACTTCAGCAGCGCTCGTTTTTGTGTTCGACACACACCGACTGATGGAGCCGGGCGGGGCTTAAAAAAAAATCGACTCCTTAAAAGCCGTTTTCGTTAGGAACTGTTGTGAGGGACACTGGTGCCGACAAGTAGGTCACATGTTGTCATTGTGTATTAAAAATACTCCCAGTTTAGTTGAAATGTGTGGTTGTAGTGTCAGTTGGTGCTAGTCCGGATATGAGTCATATTAAACCGGGAGGGACGCAAACGTTTAACGAACACACCTGTCAGATCACACTGTGACGCGTCGATGACGTGTTACGTGATCGACGTAGGAGGCGGAAGTGGTAGTTAAGAAGAAGTCTTGGTTTTTTTGTTGATACAAAATAAGTGCAAACTTCTACAAATAAAACACGTTCATCATAAATATATATTTCAAGAACTGGACAACAGTCTGCTACACAGCCTTTGGGTTTTATGGAAAAACAAATTAGTCAATAAAACAAATATTTTTACATGTTGACACCAAATAAAACACAAGATAAATACAATAAAATAGCATATATATATATATATATATATAAGAGATATATATATATATATATATATATATATATATATATATATATATATATATATATATATATATAGGGTTTATTCAGCTTCATACATCATTTGGTCACACATTTGGAGACTTTGTAGCCAGATTGTTTTACAAAATATATAGGTTAAACAGGCAGTTTTGTTAAATTTTTCACACTTTTTGCACTGAAACCATGTGCTCTGGTATGTTGCTGAATCTCAAATAATGTCCCCTTGTTTCATAGTGTACTGAACAGGACAGAATGAGAGAGAAACACAGTTTCTCCCTCTACTGGCAGTAGTGTAGCTGTGCACCCCTCACTGATATTCGATCATGTGCCTATGTAGAAGCTAGACAAAATAGAGTCATAGACTTTTTTCACGCAGACATTTTGACTTGTTATAGCAGGAAAAAGCCCTGGAGAAACCCATAACATTCAAGATGTCTCTGCTCCATCAATCATTACAACATGTTGCAGCAATTCACAGATTTTTAATGGTCTTTGTGAAGAAGGTCTTTTACACTAATGTTTCAATTCACATGTTTCACTCCCATCATGTGCAGTGGCTTTGTGTGACTTCAAGGGACCGATTAACCAGTTACAGGACCACCGAGCTGCTGGGCCCCCTATGGAACCCCTTTGGGCAACGTGCATCAAAGGTCCCAAGTCAGAATCAGCCTGACATGTTAGTAGTAAACTTACAGGTATAGATAATTAAATAAGAGCCTCCAGTTTAAGTCTCCTGGTATTGTGAATGCTGGCTGGCTCATTGTCAAACTCTCATGGTTTTTTGCAATAGAGATGTGTGTTCTGAAAATGATTCATACTATATCAATTTGAAATATGTATCAGGATTGGTCATGAGGCATTGGATGTCATATGTTACTGCATGAAGAAACAGCCTCTGTTAGAGTAGCACTTACCAGGACTGCACATGATCAAAGCCCAGAGGCTTGACGTGCATCCGCCCAGCAGATTTATGTAGAGTGGCGATTATTTATCACTGACAAAGATAAGGGAGGTTTGTTTATGCCTTGTGAATGCTCACTATTATATTGTATTCATATATTCATTTCCCTTTCTGGTCTAATCTTGTTCGAGCATTTCACAAAACAGATGGCCTAATTGATAAGGCTTTTTTGCCAATAATGCCCCCAAAAATAAAAACACCATTTTCTGTGAGCTAGTGTTTAAGAAACAGAAAGTGTGTCAGTGTGTGTGACTGCAGGTGGAGGACGGGCTCTGTGTTTGTATAATCTTTGGGTATCCAAGCTTAACTGTGGTCCTGATGTCACACTACTTTAAAGCTGTTCCACAAGCTAATTCTTTTTTCCTTATCTTATGATGGCAAATCATTTAGTTTTGGCTTGCTGTGAAGAAAAATACTAAAAAACTGCTATCTTATTCAACCAGTCCGTGAAACACATTTTTAAATACTTACTACTAGAAAGCAGTATTAAAATTTCCAGATTTTTATTATTTCACATGACTTTCCCAGTCTGAAATACAACTCTGTTAATTCTAGAAATCCCCCGAACCTCAGGAACAATGTTATTAAAATACTATACAATGGAGACTAATGAGGAAAGAAGCTAATGGTCGAAATTTGTGGTATGTTAAGTCAGTTGCTCTGTGGAAAGGATTTATTTCCTCCTGAACTCTGCTGTTAGCACATGAGGGGTCACATGTAGTGCAGCCTGAGCAGGCATGAGAGAACATCAGTGGGAAAACCACCAATTGCTATGATTACAGAGCCCACGATGTCTCGGTCTTTAGAGAAAATATGTTTATTTTTTATAGAAATATATGCCCCTTTTTTCAATAAAATATAATAACATAATAATCTATTCTCTATTTAATTTGATCACATTCTTAAAATGATCACACAATGTAGTTCCAGTGATGAAACAAGTCCAAAGGAACAAATTAAATAAAAGGCAATTTCATGACGCACCCATCAACCTTGTAACATTATTTTTGTCACCTTTTTGTTACTTTATGTACTTCAAGCAAAATAATATATTTTTCTTCAAATTCATTTTTTTATCCACTTACAACATCTGGATATTAACATATGTATAGTTTTATAGTAAAGGTCCTGACCAACAATAGTCAAGCCAGCCTCTTTTGTAGCAACGATTTTGCTTTTAATATAGAATATTTGAGGCTGGATTGCAGGCTCTAAATGTCCATTTTCCAGCATTGCAGAACATGAACCCAGGCAATCAGATGTATCAATGATATCTTGTTTCTGGATTCATTGATGTAATTTCCCTTGTGTGACTTGAAGATGCTTAATTTGTAACTTTATTTGTAGAATAAACAAGCAAGAGGAAAATAACACGGCTGATACAAAGCATTACTATTCAAGAATGTGACTTTTGTGATTTTTTGTTTTTTAATCACTTCCAAAATCAATCAGCTCACTCCTCTCAATGTATTCTTGTCCTCATATCAATGAAACTTTGGGTTATGCCTCATAAGCTGAGCATGGGTGTGTCTGCGTCATTGCGAGCACACATTCTTAGAGCTGCAGCAGCCTGAGGTGGACAGCAGGATACGGAGGAATGACTGAGGAAATAAAAGGATGCTATTGATTTGCTGCCCACATACTCCTCTTGTGATGCCCGTGCACACATAGCTCTAAGGTTATATGTAAAAAAACAGGCATGACTCGAGCTCTGCTTACATTCTCACCACTCTCTTTGTCCTGAAGCAGGCATCACGTACACCATTTTCATCTACACTGTGCAGAAAGCATCCATTGATTTTCCAATAATGCACTCAGAAAATATTGTCTTCTTTGAGGTGTATCTGCCACTTTGTGTTCATTTGAATAATTTATGTACACTATATATACCCTTAGGAGTTGTTTTATTAAGTTACTGTACAAGTTCATGAGCTTTTTGGAGAAATTGCATTTATGACTAGAAATTGTCATAAGTACACATAAAGTAAAAGCATTCCCAGCGCAGATGGGCTAGAACATTAAATAAAAAAGTTAATAACAATGTCAAAAACTGCAGGGAAACTCAACAATTTATTGTAAAAAAACACCAATAGCTATCACAACAGTACTCATATCTGTTCTTACCAAAGGGGGTGGTGCCAGCTTGAGACTTCCAATGATGTCAGAGGTGAGAAGAAACCTTCTTAAAGAGAGGGAGAGGACATTTCCTAAGTCTCTCTGGGAGTTGTGTTGGGGTTCAGGACTGCCGGGTGAAGATCGGGGCTCAGTGAGCGGAGACAGACGACCAAATACAGGATGAGGACTCTGGTGCTGTTGCTGCCGGTTTTGGCCTTTACATTTGCCACTGCGATAAGTGAGTACACTTTTTTCCCCCATAAGAATCCACTTGTTTCAAATATTCTTTTAGTGTTTTTCTCATTGTGCACCAACATTGAAATGTTTTGTCTCATTTATCACTTTTACAAAAGATCTAAAGAAACAGATACAGTGGAAAGACCTTAATAGCAACCATTCTTTTGTTATGTTTAAGAAAAACAAATTTGGAAACCTGATTTAAAATTATTTGTTTTAATAGAGTTTTTTGTTGAGTGTGACATAACACCTTATACCAACACAGTTTAACAACAGGGAAAGTGTTTTCTTCTCATTTTCTGTGACTAATCTAAATCAACACATTTGCCATCAATTACACACTAAAATGTTAGTATTTCTTTGTTTGGACTACAAGTTGGGCAGCAAATTGATTGATCTGTCATTTCACGCTTATTTCATGGAAACACACTGCACACTCTGAAGATGAAGATATACAAACTTTTACATGCCCATTTTACGCTTATTCTTATGCGGATGTGCATTCATGACTGTATATCGGCTCAAATATGTTTCAAGGTTTGTGATTCAGAATACTGTTATTTAAAATGGTCTTTTCTTTTCAAATTGGGACATTTTAAAACTATTTGTCATGTTTTTGTGAGGGTAGTTCATGCAAAAATATTTTCACACGCACACACACACGCACACACACACACACACACACACACACACACACACACACACACACACACACACACACACATACACATACACACACATCACATGCTGAGAATAAAACCCAGTGAGCCAGTTGTCTGGGATCCCTCATTCCTCTTACTGGGATTACTGATGCTGCTGCTCAGCTGATAGTCACATGAAAGGGATTGAGGGGGATTGCAGGTCGTGTGACTCCCACCGCCAAGGACCCCGACACTCCTCACCCCTCCTCACTAAAAACATGGACCTGCTCTCGGTTACATAAGCATCTCTATCATTATTTTCAAAGCCTTCTTGATTATAATAGAGACATTGTGCCTTGTTTAAAAAGCCTACACAACTTTAACTCCACTGAAATAAGTAGTTATTAGTATACAACCATTGATTGATCTGACACATAAATATCATATTCACTACACTGACAAAAAAATAAGTTTTTCAAGTTCAGTTTAGGTCATAAATATGGGAAAATTGCTTTTTAAAAATCTATTAACTTATTGATTGTGTAGGAGAATAGGATAAAATGCAAAATCCATAGCGTCTTTTCCTGAAATGTGTTTGTGATATTTCTTCCAGAGCCTAGAAGTCAGTTCACACGTTACCGCTCATGGAACTCACGGATGTATCCGGTGTGGAAAGATGGAGACACGAGATTCAGGAACTGCTGGTTTGGTGAGGCCTCATTTCTTGTTTTTTTAAAACAGGAATGTTATTATATTATGTCTGCCAGTCATTCTTAAGATTTTAAATTGTTGTGTAATCTTTTTTCCAGGTGGGGAAGTAACTTTTGATCTGAAAAACGACGCACCCACATTGACTGGAGCAAGAGCAACCTTCAATATTAATCTTAACTTCCCACCAAACCAGACGATGCTCTCTGATGGGCAGGTGGTCTGGGCCCAGAACTGCACCATCAATGGTAAGAAAACCTTCCCACTGAGGGCAGCTACTGCAGGTTTCCTTTTCATACAAGCTCAGTCCAAATACCACATAGCTGATCATTTTATCACAGATTTGACCACAAAATGATCTTCATGTCTAATTTTTGATGTTGTTTTACAAAGAAAAAATATAGTTTTTAGACTTTCCAAATCAAAATATAAGAAAAAAAATATACATGTTTTTAATAAGACAATGTAGAGCTGATGATGAAAAAGAACAAATTAATCTGTGAAAAACGAGCTAAACCACTGACAATAAAACTGAGTTGTATTATGATAGGACAAAATACAATTAACTCTTTATTGTTGTATTTTATTTCACCTGTGTTACCTCATAGTCATTCAATTTATATGATCAGATGTCTGTTATTGCTATTGATTTATGTATGACTTACAAACGTTGACTTTTTCAGGACGACAGTACCAGGAGGGTCAGGCTGTGTATCCTGATCAGGACAACCGGTCAACTGGAGTTTTCCCCGACGGCACACCGTTCACCAGGAGCCAGAACAAGAAACCCCGCTACGTGTTTGTGTGGAAGGCATGGGGTAAAGATATTTAATTCTGTATTATTATTAAGTCTGTGAAATATCTAGGTTTTCTCCTTAGCTGTATTTAATACTGCAATGGGACATCCAAACCTTCTAAATGCAGCTATGACTACATTACATTAACTTGTAAAATCTCCATAGAGACAAAGAACAGACCATAAAGGGGCTGTACAAGAACAGAGGGGAAGTTTCTGCTCCAGGCAGTGAAGCCCCAGGCCGAATCACAAACAAAGCCTTTTTAGTAAACAACTTGTCAGTGCTAATCTCTGACATATTTGTCATCACCTTTTACATTTAAGACTCACTTTAGCAAAATACATCTTTTAATTTTGCTATTAACTCAAGAAATATATATTTTATTCAATTATTTTGTGAATAATTAGTATTATCTCCAAGAAGTTGAACTAGCACAGTAGTCCTATTTTTATTTTTTATCATTAGGTTTACCCGTTTTGGTAAACAAGTCTGACCCTAAACCAGTCAAAAATAATAAAAAAGTGAATTTGATTCTGTTGGTTTACATCTTCCACAAAAAATCTGTCTTTTTTGTTAAACTTTATCACCAATTAAGTAACAAATCATGTACGATAAAATTAAAGTGACACCTTGAGTGTCTCCAAAATGTGTGGAATCAATTAAATTAGGCTGTGATTACAAGACCACTCTAAGTAATTATAATGTTGCTCTATTGCAGGGCGTTACTGGCAGGTGGCAGATGGACCGTCCTCCTCCCTCACTATCGGTACAGACGACGTCCCCCTGGGCTCCTACAACATGGAGGTCGTCATCTATCACTGCCGCGGCAAAGACAAGTTCATCCCTCTCGGCTACGCCTCCACAGTTTTCTCCGTCACAGGTGACCTATAAAACAATTTCTAACATTAACTTGAAGAAAACATTATATTGTTATTTTATTTACAATCTTCATCTTAAAGGTCTAACTTTTTTTTTTTTCTCCATCCTCAGACCAGGTTCCCTTCACCATATCACTTGCCCAAGTCAATGATGTAAACCAGGACGACCAGAACTTCATCCAGAACCGAGCCATTTCCTTCAGCGTCAAGCTCCATGATCCCAGCCAGTATCTCAACAGTGCCGACGTCAGTTTCAGCTGGGACTTTGGTGACAGCACTGGCACTCTGATCTCCAGGGAACTCACCGTCACACACACATACCTCGCAGTAGGGGCCTTCAAACCTCAGGTGGTTCTGATGGCAAGCATCCCGAACGGCTGCGGAAACCCAACTGCTGGTTAGAATTTAAACTAATTATTCCCCCTTTACCTTTTAGACATACATACTCTCCTATAAGAAGTCTGAACAAAGTTTTGCTCAGTTGTTTTATTTAACTGTAACTTTTATTTCAGTTGTTCCTATTGATGCCTCTGCTGTTCCAGCAGTAGTTGTGATGGCCTCCACCCCTGCCGCTGTCCCAGCAGCACCAGCCGAAGGAGATGAAATTGCTTTGGACGTTCCTGCTTCTGACGCCACTCCACTCGCTGTCTCTGTGCAGCCAGCTGGTGCAGAGGATGGAGAAGTTGTCATTGATACTGATACCGAGGCAGTAGAGGTAGCCTCAGTAGCGCCTGCAGGAGTTGACGCAGCTGTTGTTACAGAGGAACAAGATCCCGCCGACGCTGCTGAAGCAGATGTTGCCGATGCAACAGCAGGTGAGGTGGCCACTGCTGTCCCGGTTGCAGTTGAAGAGCCAGCAGATGCTGATACAGTTGCTGCAGATGTTGCTGCAGATGCTGATACAGTTGCTGCAGATGCTGATACAGTTGCTGCAGATGCTGCTGCAGATGCTGCTGCAGATGCTGATACAGTTGCTGCAGATGCTGCTGCAGATGCTGCTGCAGATGCTGATACAGCTGCTGCAGATGCTGCTGCAGCTGCTGCCGATGAAACTGCAGTGGTTGCAGATGCAACTGAAGAAAATGCGCCTGTGATTGATGCTGCTGCTTCTGTTGCACCTGTTGCAGAGGGTGAAGAAGCTGCAGTTGAAGCCGCTGTCACTGTTGCTCCTGCAGCAGAAGTAGCTGTAGAGCAAGAAGCTGACGTTGTGGCTGCTGACGCTGATGCTGATGTTGCTGCTGCTGAGGCTGCTACAGAGGTTGTCCAAGCTGAAACCGAAGCCCCTGCTGATAACGTTGTAGCCCCTGCTGCCACTGAGACCACAGCTGTAGAAGAGGCAGCACCAGCCGATGACACCGAGGCTGAAGTACAAGCAACTGTGAATGAAGTTGCAGCTACTGCAACTCCTGCAGGTTAGTATTTACAGTAAACGAAAATCAGTATATCTTTTTTTTTTTAAATGGCTCTTGTAACAAAAGCATTATGACAAAAATTTCACTTATTTTTCCAGAGCAACAAACAGATCCAGCACAGGTCGCCCTTGTTGTGGCTAAAAGACAAGCACCTGAGCTAACAGCTGACTGCATGATCTACCGTTATGGCTCCCATGCCATCTCTTTAGATGTTATCCGTAAGTCAATAGAGTTTTTGTAACTATGGCAGTTCCAAAAACTTGTTGTTACTAAACAATTGATAATCTGCTTTAATAGAAACTTCATGATTTAATAATGGTCTCTCTCTCTTTCCACCTTTCAACCCTGCAGAGGGTATTGAAAGCGTAGAGATTGTACAGATGACCAATGTTATAGCAATGTCAACTGAGTTGGATCAGAATGCTGTAGACCTCACCATTACCTGTCAGGGAAGGTGAGCATCAACATCAGCATCATAACTCGGCGTCAAGATGTTTACTTACTGTTCAGTTAAGACAAAAATGATCCTCTAGTTGGACACAGAAACTGTGATTTATGATGACTTATCATGTTTATGAAAATAACATATCCACTTGTGTTTGTTCTCCTTGTATCTATATATCTGCATTCTCACTATCCTTCCTTCAGTCTGCCAAGTGAGGTCTGCACAGTTATTTCAGATGCTGACTGTATCACGCCGATGGAAACTGTCTGTAGTGCAGCTACACCCTCTCCAGACTGTCAAATGATCCTTCGTCAGTTCTTCAATGACTCTGGAGTATTTTGCATTAACGTCTCCTTGACCAATGATGTCAGTCTTGCTGTGGCAAGTGCAAGAGTCAGTGTAACAGTAGGTGGGTGGAAGAAAAAATCCTTAATAACCACTAAAGTATTCAATCGATAGAGTATTCTCTCATCTGTGTGATGTGCTTCAATTTCAGCCTCCGGTGGTTCCCCAGGTGGAACTGCAGCCACAGTCCTGGGGGTTATGGTTCTCGCCTGTGTTGTCTGTTGCATTGGTTTGATGTACAGGTAAATACCCTATTTATCAACTTTTGATTTATGAATTTAATTTGGGGCAAAATAAAAATAAAAAATTGCAATTTTGAATAAATTGCAAACAAAGATACTGCAATAGGGTTAATTGTTTATCCTGGTTTCATTGTCAAAATCACGTTTCTGCTACTGGGATCCTCAGCATCAAAGGTTTTATATTTCGACCCCATTTTTACTTGTCATAGCAGGAAAAACACGAGTGATAACACTAATTATGGCTCTGTTCAATTCAGATGTGTCACAAGCCATGTCAAGAAGCCAGCATGCACATTATCAAAATGTTTGAAGTAACCAGCAAAACTGAATCATTAGCCGCATATAATTTACATATACAGTATTAGGGAGAGTAAGAGGTCCAGGGATTGATCCCTGTGGAATGCCCAAACGGACAGCATCCTGATCAGAGTCTCTACTACATTGCTTTGATATAACATCAGCATGCAAACGTGCTGACAACAATGTAAACATATTGTTGTTTAGCAGGTAATATTTACACTGATCTTAGTCATCTTAGTTTAGAGTGTTAACATGCTAACATTCACCAATAAGCACTGGACAAAACGTTTTACCTAGTGATACGTTTGCATGTATTAAAACAAAGTATTGGACAAATTGACATTTTATCCTCCCGTTTTTACAGTTTTCATTCCTTTTTTACTTTCATATGATTTTGTTGTTGACAGAGACTTTGGCTTTTATTTCATGCCATATAAACTCTTAACACTGTTTTGTGTCTGCAAACAGGCGGTTCAAGCAGTACCAGCCACTAGGAGAAGACCATGGTGACAGTAATGGAGGCAGCTCGGCGGTGACATCAGTGCCTTTGTTGTTGTGGAACTTGCTGAGCCGACAGTCACCAGGAGAGAGTCGACCACTGCTTCAGGGGAGGACTGTTTGAATATCATCATCAGCTCATGCACTCAACATTTACAACATCCATTTAAACATTTACTTTATACACATAATACAGTATTATAACTCCTACTCAATGTATTACACCAGAAACAATTAAGTGAACCAGCCCTGTGTACAACATTTGCAGAAAGAGAGGAGTCAAGTGTGGAATAAAGAAGTGTCATTTGTAGAGGAAAGTGATATTTATTTTGACCTACATATTTTTTATTAATTAGTACTGGTAGTTTATAGAAGCCATAACTTATTCTCTTACTTTTGGCCTACTTAGATTAAACCAATTGTAAAATCAATGTTAACACATTCCATTTCAATCACTTACATCACAGAATGTTATCATGTGTGCTACCCTGAAATGAATAAAGTGGTATTTTATCACCATCATGTGTTTGTTTTTCACCATTTATTTTGTTTTCTGCTGAATGTGATATTCACTGGAGTTTATGTCCTGAATGAATGAAAATATAATGAGAGTAATCATCACAAATGCAAACATTTGGTAAATGTACTAAAGGAGGTCAATACAAGGCTTTGGCAGGCTCAATAAGAAATTGATTAATTGAGTCACCAATACCAAATGTTTCATTTATATATATATACATAGTATTTTAAAATTGTATGAATCTTCTTTTTGTTATTACAGCTCTAATCAATTATTTACCAAAACATTTATCAGGGCTAATCTACTACAACAACTTTATGTTTAAAGAAAAGCTCTAGAACACATCCCATGTTTTCATTGAGCCACAGATTAGATACAAAAACATTTTGAAACATATATTTATATATTCTGTCTTAGAAATAATGTGAAGCTGAATATTCTTAAAACAACAAGATGCCTTGTATAATAAAATATGTACAGGCATGTTTTAAATGTTTCTAATGCGATCTCATCAGTCATTTACGTGGAGCAGGGATGTGGTCAGAGGTGTTGTGGCTACAGGAGCACTGCAGCTGAGTGCCTTATAAAAACTACAACCATCCTGTTCTCTCCCGGTTCAATTAAAATTATTCATCAAGATGTTGTAGGCTACCTTCATGCATTGAGTTGACAAAGAGCTGCTGATCGTAACATGCACATCATATGACACACTGCAGTGCAGGAAAAAAAGGCTGACGTCAATGCAGCAAAATCTTTAATGGAAGAAGCCACATGGCCTGGCCTGCACGGTGAGAATACGATGTGGGGTGATAGGGAAGGAAAGCAAAAGATGGCTCTTGATAACCTGGTTTGATTTTGTGAAGTAAAGGTGTGAAGTAAGGGAAGGCTGTTGAAATATGTCTTAATGACTGATTTTACTGAATTTAAAATGTAGTCTATTGTATTATTGCACCAGAGTTGAAATCTATAAGGCAATAAAATATGAGAAGCAATAGATACATTCTGTGCACCTTTCTCAACAAAACTATTTTGGATATCAGGAAGAATCTTGTATTGTGAGGTTTCATTCATGCATGCTCCATAATGTCCTCTCTCTGTCTCTCTCTCTCTTTACTTACATGCATGAATATTCAAAATGAAAATCCTTTCAACAGACTTGTGTAACATTGCAGTGCTCCATTACAGTAATTACACAAACATAGCCATTAATCATCCTCCACCGTTAACATGTCTCAGGTTCACATTTACAAAGTATTGTTCAGCCATCTCCGTACACTCCGGACGTGCACTGCACTGCAGCCGAGACAAAACCACTCAGCTCTGCTGGAAGGCCATCATTTTTCACATGATGATCTCTATCTTGGACTTGGCAGTCCTCCCGGATCTTGCCAGGCCTGCAGATTTGAATAGGTCAAAGCATCCTCACCACTTGTCCCATTCAAACTGGCTGAACTGTTACAAAGCTCCAGAAATTGGCTTCTCTTTGCCAGATAATCAGACCAGACTTCTACAGGTCTTGAGTCCTCTCTGGACAGTGAGACAGTGAGAGGAGTCAGTGGGTTGACGCCACACAAGCAGCTTCACAGCTCTGATTAATTTGAACGATTCTTTCTTGCTCACCATTCCCTAGCAACTGATGTTAAAAGGGATGCAATTTCCTTCATCTGTCCTCTCCGTTGCAGAAACCATCACAGTCAAGGTTGCAGCCCACATTCAGCATGTACCAGTTCTGACACAACATTTATTTCATTCATTTATTTCATTTTACATAGGCCACAACATTTTCAAATGTTTCAAGTTATTCTCTTTAATAACCACCTCAGCCTTAACCCCCACTACATTTTACACATTTTACCATCCTAAAATCTAGTAAGGTGTCGGATTTGAGTTGAAAAATGTTACAACTAATTTCTTTCTTCATAATGGGGAACTCAAAAAAGAAATCTAGCATCACTTGACTGTTTGTTTTTTTTCTTTCAAAGTCATATGATGGAAATTCTTCACAAATTCAGAACTAAATTTGTTTTGTATTAGCAGTTCATAAGAAAGTTGCAATATGCAACTTGCACTCCAAGTTGCCACAGTCCATAACTGTTTTTATTCATAATGAATCCTAAACCCAAGTGCATTCATAACCATACCGTAACCAGAGCTTATTTGCACCATCTGTCCAAATTTGTTCCATAAGGATGTTCTTTCCTAGCAGTTGGGTTTGCATACTATCACTATGATTCGCCAAAGTTTGATTAATTTACTTATCAGAGGCAACACCCAAGACATTGTGAACACAGGGTCCCCTCTAAAGTTTAGCACAATATTTCATTCACTTCTATCCTGATAGCTAAATGACTGTTTAGGTTTGAGACGATGCACAAATACTGTGAGTTCAATATGTGGAACAGATCAATTCAAGCCTGTCCCTGTCGAAGATGCATGATTGTATTTATGGCCCCTCCGGGAATTCTCCGAGAACCAGAAGGATCAATCGCCAAGGGTAACATCTGCCTGATGGTTAGAATTACTGATACAGTCCAGTTCAAAATCATTCCAATGTATGTGTGTTTGCATGTGTGCGTGTGTGCCTGGCCTACACATCCTGGAGCAGGATCAGGGGAAAGAATAGATATGTGAGTGAGATGTGCCCTGAGCAGAGAGGGTGAGAAGGAGGGGGAGGGAGAAAGAGGAGAGAATTACTGACCGTAGAGCTGGTTGATTAGATTTCAGAGCTAAGACTAACATGGGCCATTTGTATCACAAAGAGCCAGACCTCTGCAGTAGCTGCCGTGCAGACCTAGAGAGAGGAAAAGCAAGTGTGTGTTTGTAAATGACAGACTGAAGAATAGATAACTATACATTAACTACAGTGTGCTCCAGATGCTCCATCCGGAAGAGGAAACACAAAGTTAAATTTAATCAGAAAAAGTGATGTGTACAGGTCAAATTAAAGGCTGCTGGTTGATATTTAACAGTGTCAACATGTGTTTGAAAGAGAAACAAATATGACAAAATATATTATATTTGGTTGTGTAGATACAAGAGAGCATAAATGGACAGGAATAAGGTACCACGCATCACAGGGAGGGAACACAAAGAGAAGAAAGTGCCACACCCAGTCGCCACAGAGCATGCTTAGAATTACGTCAACTTCATATGAGAGTGGTAGCCTGTCTGCAGTCCTCAATTAAAATGACTCTAGATCTCTCTCTCACACAAACACACACACACACACACAAGCACACACAGTCTATAAGACGATTTGAAGGTGCTGCCTCCCAAAAACTATTAACATAACACTTTTACACAACATTTGAAGCTATTGCTCATACCTGAAAATGTACAAACAAAAGTGATAAAGTATGAGATAGTGTTCATGGATCTTGCTGCATGCTTGCCCAGTCATTCTGAGTTAAGGCTAAATGTGCACCCTCAGTGGTTAATTAAGTAATGTAAAACTGTGTTTCAGCATGTCATTAGATTGCAGTAAAGCTTTTAGTCACCTTCATTTATTGTTCATCAGCCCTGCAAATAGGACTCACATCTCTACAGAGAAAGAAACTATCTAATCCACCATTACTGCAATGGTTTTATAGCACTTTTTGTCCCTTATAAAGACACGGTATAATGTCAAGAGCAAAATAAATTTCAAGGTAAAGGTGCCATAAAGTTCTGTGTTTCATATTGAGCCAAAAGAGCATCATTATCAAATGTTGTCACCAGAAATACTGAAAAAAGTGATTTGACAACTACTTTAAATTCTAACTACTTACTCTACAAACAAGGATTACTGGATCTAGTGCATTTTGAAAGGATAGAATAACTGCAGAGTCATAGCTCTGCCCCAGACGCCCAGAATATCAATAAAGTGTTCCATTACTGTAAAAGGAGAGAGAGACAGAGACGAGAGAGGAAGGGAGACAGATGGGGGGGATGGAGGGGGGGAATTAAATCAATGCATCCACATGATTCAATTTAGGCACAATTTCACGGTTTCTTAGTGAGAAGCAGGTAACAGAATCCTTTACACACACATGTAACAGTGAGTGAAGTTATATATGTAGGAATGGTGTGGAGAAACAAAAATCCAAACTGACTGAGTGGACAAGTGTCAACGAGGGCAAGAATCAGAGAGGCGAGGAGGGGTGGGCGTGAGGAGACATCTTTAGATATTAAAGCAGTATTGTGGAAGCCAGTCTGGCCTCCTGCCAAGTGCTCTTGTAAAAAGGGTGGAGCTGTCGAGACAGAGAGAAAGACAGAGAGAGGCTGGGTCTATCTCTGGAGGGTAGGGAGTGGCCAAAGCTTGTATGCTGATGAGCAATTGAGAAGGGAAGAGAACATGTGGGTGGGGTGAGGAGAAATGAGGGAGGGGTTAGCGTAAGGATGATGGGATAGCGAGCCTGTGTGCATAAAAACCCCAGCACTTCACGAGCATCTCATAGCCTCCAGCTCTCCTTCTTTCTTCTGCGACAGAGAACAGAACAAGACCAACCATGAGCCACTCTTCAATGCATACCTCAACTTCCTACAGGCGCACCTTTGGAAGCCCACACCCCATATCCATGTCCTCTTACTCCCCTGTTTCCTCCCGGATGCCCAGTTCCGGAGGTCGCTATATGCGTTCAATGTCACCTGCGGTTGCATCCCGCCCCACCACCTACCACCAACAGCGCTCTCGCTCTGTCGCCCAGCCCCCCCGCCTCTCCTACGACAAGGTGGACTTCACCCTGTCTGAAGCCATCAACCAGGAGTTCCTAACCACCCGCAGCAACGAGAAGGCCGAGCTGCAGGACCTCAACGACCGTTTTGCCAGCTTCATCGAGAAGGTGCGTTACCTGGAGCAGCAGAATGGTGCCCTGCAGCACGAGGTCAACCAGTTCAAGGGCCAGCAGCAGCACGGTCAGCCCAACCGCGCCTCTGAGCTCTTCCAAGAGGAGGTGAGGGACCTGCGCCGCCAGCTGGACGCCACCGGAAAGGAGAGGGACCAGTACCAACTGGAGAGGGACAACCTGGGTGAGGACGTGGTCCTGCTCAAGCAGAGGTACAACATGATGAGAATAAAAGTGTGATTCATGAAGAGATGATAGATAGATAGATAGATAGATAGATAGATAGATAGATAGATAGATAGATAGATAGATAGATAGATAGATAGATAGATAGATAGATAGATAGATAGATAGATAGATAGATAGATAGATAGATAGATAGATAGATAGATAGAAAGGAAAGATGGTTGTGCATGGGAAATAATGTAAAATGTTTTGGGTGAAGAACAAGGTCTCAATCTCAAGCAAAAAACAGGACCATTAAATAATGTAAGTCTACAGAATGAAATGCATCCTGTTAAACAAACCATGTTTTCCCCAAAAAGTCAAAGGTTAAACTCCTCCTTCCAATATTTCCCTGTTTTGGGGTTGTCAGTTATATATGTTTAGCCCTGCGTGTGGGCTTTTGTGTCACCATCACATAATTCATTGACACTGTTTAAATCCACTGCACATGGTCCACTTTAAGTACAGTGAAGGAGGAGAGTACCTGGGCGTATGCAACTTGAGTACTCCAGTGATGAGATTGGTGTAGGGCGTGGCACATGTGCAGACCGGAAACCACAGAGCGGGGAGCATGATAGAGGACACTGCACTGCATCTTTCTCATAAATTTGTTTCAATGTTTGAGTTTATATGTTTACTGAATGTCTTGTGCACTGGCAGGATTCAACAAAAATCATGGAGAAGAGTCTGAGCACATGACAGAAAAGTGATCCACAAACTTTGACACAGTACATGATGTCAAATTAGATAAGGAAGTGTTTGGTAACTCCCTTTAGATAATGCAAATGTATGGACCTTTAGAAAACACACACAACTATGAATTATACGCATTGAGATTAGAGGAGGCTGAGGGGAGGATGGATGGACCAGACAGGGTGGGGCCGACTGAGGAGCAGAAGGCGGGGGAGAGAGAGAGCGACAGATAGAGAGAGAAAGAGAGAGAGAGAGGAAATGGGTCTAGAGGAAGAGAGGTTGGATATCAGGAGTGGCGAGAATAGCGTCAGGGAAAATCAATGTGACTCAATGACTCCATTAGGTGCGTTTTCAGTGTCCCTCTGTGCTGATGGGATGGTGCCAGGGACCCCATTAGGACAAAAGGACCCCTGTAACACAACATGAATTAAAGATGAGGGAAAAGGGCCCACTATGTGATGCTTTCCCCATTAATCTACTTTACGTCCAGTCGGGATTTGACTTGACACGACAAGACAGATGGAGTCCAGCAGTCACATACTAAGCAAATGTATGTAATGGACATTGGGATATAATTTATGATGACTCATCATCACAGTGCCTCCTTGATTGTTACTAAGTTTGAATTATATTTTTTTCATTAAATTTATTTTGTTTTTGGAGGAGCATCACATTACGTTTTGGCTAAAGTCCACAAATGTCTCACTTTGCTAAAGCATATCTGACATTATGCAGGTTTTATATAACTGCTCTGTAAATGTCACTGAAATCTTAACCCTGCAGTTTTTGTGACATAATTATAGCCAATATCAAAATGACCATTTAAAATCTGTACATAACCTTATTGAGTGTGTTCAGATGACCTTATTGAACTATAGAGAAACCACATTAGCTAAAAGGTTCAGCTGCTGATCCCACTGGGTGCACTCTCTTTTTACAGGACAGTGAATTAACAAATTGATCCAGAAAGCTTTTTGCCAGCTGCTGCCCTGGTGCAACCTTAGACAAAAGGGGTGTTCTTGGTCAAATTTGACTCATTCTCCCTCTCCCCCTTTTTGTAAAAGGGAAAATCTAGGTGCCTGAAGGAAATCCAAACATTGTTTGAATTATTTTTTCTCGCTCTTTTGTCCTCAAGGTTGGATGAAGAAGCCCAGAAGAGGGCAGATGCTGAGAACAACCTGGTTGCCTTCCGCAAGGTAAACGCTCAGCTCACTGGACCATGATTAACTTATTGATTATACAGTGTCCTCAGGCTCAGATAACTGGTAAAATGGACTGTAACACAATAGTTTCACTGTGACAGGGCAGATTTCTAAAATACCATTGATCTAGACTGCTGCACAGGAAAGAGACTGTTTTTGCTAATACATGTTACCCTAAGGCTGCATATAGATGAAACACAAATCAAATCTATTTTTGTTTGTGGTTTTTTAAGCATTTCCACATAAAAAATATTTGAGCCACATCATAATTAAAAGTATTTCTATGCACTAAAGCAAGCTTGTTTTTTTAGCCTCAAAATAGACAGAACTCACTCATTATATAACAAACTCTTATAGTCATTTCTGCTTATTGAAATGTATCTTGGATGCTCTGTAATATAATTTTTTATGTATGTTTATGATGATGACATATTTCAGTTTAATGGATGACATATTGCAGTTGTGAAAACATCAACTAAGTTTTTCTCTAATACAAAATAGGATGTGGATGATGCCACGTTGTCTCGTTTGGAACTGGAGAGGAAGATTGAGTCTTTGATGGATGAGATTGAATTCCTTAAGAAGCTCCATGATGAAGTAAGTTTTTCCACTATGCTTGTAGAAATGTAGAGTTTTTTTCTTATAGGAGTCACATATAACAGAATATGATCTAGAGCCCTATAATGGTAACCTCATTGCCTGCACATACAGTATATCTCAAGCACCAGAGATACTGCAGGGAGCATTTTTTACAGCTTCAACATATTCTCTGCATCTGATTAACACGCATTAACACTTAATGCAAAAGAAATTAGTGGTTGGGTACCACCTCAACTTTTGACAACTAAGCAACAGATTCTATTTAGAGCACAAACAAATTTTCAGTTTCAAATTGATAAGTTGTGTGTCATCCGCATAGAAGTTTTACAAAATGCGATGAACAACAGCAGAAAAGAGTAAGGGACACGAAACTGAACCCTGTAGGATTCCAACAGTGAGCATGCAGGGAGCTAAACTGGCTTCTTTCACCTAAATTAGGACTGGGTGGTATGGAGAAAATCAAATATCACAATATTTTTGAAACATATTGAGGGGTTGACTAGATTTTTTATAAATAATTATCAGTAATGTGGATAGAATGAATAAGTAGGTAAAGGCTAATAATGAACAATCTGGTAAGTTCAGAAAATATCATCACTTGACTTTAATGCAGCATTTAAGACCAAGTAAAGACACTTATTTGATATTTCAATATATCCAATATCTAAGACCATATCTAGTCTCATATCGATATAATATTGCTATATTCTCTAGCCCTTACTTTAATGATTTTTTGACAAGCTCTTTATATAACAGTTTTGTGTCTTTGACAATATTTTCTCTTTATCTTGATATTATTAGGAAATCCAGGATGTACAAGTGAGTGTCCAGACCCACCAGCTGAAGATGGAGGTGGACAACACAGCCAGGCCCGACCTTACTGGAGCTCTGAGGGACATCAGGGCCCAGTATGAAACCATTGCTTTAAAGAACATGCAGGAATCTGAGGACTGGCACAAGTCCAAGGTAGGCAGACAGACACACTGACAGGCACACATATATACCATACAAGCAAATATTTATTATTGTGCATTTCATCTTCTGTTCCTGCAGTTTAATGATATGACTGAGTCTGCAAAGCGCAACACTGATGCTCTGAGGCAGGCCAAGCAGGAGGCCAATGAGTCCAGGAGGCAGATTCAGTCTCTCAGCTGTGAAGTTGATGCTCTGAAGAACACTGTGAGGCAACATACCACCGCTCATTTGTCTATGTTAATCTATAATCTATCCTTATACACATTACAGCCTCTTATCACACTGTATGTGCTACCATGTTTTTCAGAATGAATCTCTGCTGAGGCAGATGCGTGAAATGGAGGACCAGTTTGGCAATGAGATCGGTAACTACCAGGACAACGTAGGCAGGCTGGAGGATGAGATCCGCCACCTGAAGGATGAGATGGCTCGCCACCTTCGGGAGTACCAGGACCTCCTCAATGTCAAGATGGCTCTGGACATTGAGATTGCTACTTACCGTAAACTACTGGAGGGGGAGGAGAGCAGGTGAAAACATACTTAGGCTTTTAACATGTTTTTTTTTATCAATCGCTGTAGAATGTTTGTCAATTCACAGCTAAAAGGACCTTAAATCAATCCTTAACTCTTTCCATGAGGTGTTAATGTTTGGGTCCCCCAGATAATCTAGTTTTCTGACAAATAAAAACACAAACATGCAAGATAGGTGTATATACATTGCTTATAGCAACTCTATGCAAGTCTAACCTCAAGTAAAGTAAATTACTTCTCAATACAGATTAGTTTATAACACACAACCTTTGTATTCCCTGGTTAGGATTACTGTTCCCATCCTCAGTATGGGCATGAGCAATCACCATGGTGATCAAGGTAAGCTATAGTTCTCTTTTTTTCAAAATAAGATATAATGATTATAATTCTCTGGAATCCCTTTTACCTTTCAATTATGGCAGTTCAAAGTGTGAGTGTCTGGAGGAGGTTTTCCCATTTCAATTCTTCTTAAGCAATTTGCTTAATATTGCTCCACAGGACTCTCCTAGATAATGTAACAAACCTGTGGGTTTATGTCAAATCCTTATTATTTCAACAACATCTATCAGTTTGGTATGGGGGATGGCTCTAAATAATAAAATACCCATGAGCCACAGCCGCAAGCTGTGCAAGTTGGAGACTCAAACCACATTTGTAGCAAATTCAAAACACTTTATCGTTGCTGCTGGAAACCAAACACATCTGACACAGAATCCAAATGTAAATTGATTAAAGATGCTAAATTGAATTTTCAATTTTCTCCACAGCATCTTTAAACTCCAGCCTTTAGCAGCTTATGTAACTGACTTTTAAGATATTTGATTGTTTGTTATTTTATGAAATGCACTTCGGGAGTCAAATGGATAAAGGTAGACAAGTTTGGACCTTTGATAATTTGCAGATCTTTTGTACTGTCAGAGTTTCATGCTGATCTAAGAATTGAAATGCTACAACTGTGAGTCAACATAAGCCTATCTATGAGAAAAATGTATCATATTTTAACTTCTACAACCAGGGAAATCGAAATCAAAAAGCTTCTGCCACTATGCTATTCTTAACAGCTTATCACTGATCAATAACAACTCCTGATAATTCCACCTATGAAGTGAATTGTTCAAAAACAGCATTCAGAAAAACAAAACATTGATTTTGTGAATTCAAATGTGTCTGAATGTGAAAAATCTCAGCAGAGCATTAATCTGACTCTTGACAGACTATGACCATACTCCAGTCAGCATGAGCAAGAGGACTGTGGTGATCAAGACTGTTGAGACTAGAGACGGAGAGGTACAATGATTTATACAAAAATAACTAACTTCATATATTGATATATTTACTCATACATATGAAAGTGAATCTGAACTAATCTGTTTTTTTTTGTCAGGTGGTGAAGGAATCCAGGAGGGAGAAGGAGAGAGAGTCAGTTCAAACCGACAAGGATGATGACGAGTAGAAAAATGATTCAAAAATGTGAAGGCCTGAGCCATGAGAAAAAAAAAATTGAAAAAAAACCTTAAACTCTGATCTATATAGCCTTCATTCCCACTAGTTATGTGTTAAAGCCTCTAGTAGAGAGTCTCAAATTGAATGAATGAATCCCTTTAAACAGTGTCACTTTGGTGCTATTTAAGCCACCCATCTTTTGCTAAACACTTGTGTCATCTGTACGGCTAAGCAAAGCCACTTTATTAATATACCACTTGAGGCCTTAGTTTACAGTGCAATCCCGTGAAACCCTTAGACGACCACATGTTTGTAGCAGAGTATTAAACTACAGGTTGGAAAAGAACGTTTTATTGGAGGATTTTAGTAGTTTATGTCGTAGATGACAGAACTTCAGACACTGCCGCCAATTGGTCAATACTCCTTTAAAGATAGACTGATAATAAATTGACCTATTTGCATTTGTTTTAGAAGCTTTGCTATCCTCTTATAGTGCAAACCAACAGGGATTATTAATAAACATGCAACACACTGGGAAACACACTGGAAATGTTGACAAGTCATCAACTGAAATTCATTTTGCTGAATGTGCTTTGCAATGCTAATTAATATGACACTATTGGTGAATGAATATGTAATTGAAAATAAACGTAACTGCAGTAAATCGGTCTTGTCTGTCCACATAACCCATTATGAATTTACAAAATATACAACATGAGGTTTGTATTGGTCTCATACTGATTTCCTCTTTTCATAGCAGTGTTGAAAACACTATAAATGTCTCTTTAAACCCAAGAATGAAACCTTCACCACTTTATTACACATTGAAATGTATTTAAAGCATTAACAAAATTACAATAACCTCATGATATTCTTGCTGTATGATGCATGATGCCACAACATGGACACTTTACACTGAAGAGTGTGTTCAGGTCTAACAATGAGTGATTCACATGTAAGTTACAGAGGAGGTTTGTCAACAAAGGACGATGACGAGGCTTGGCCCTCCGTACAACCTCCCAGGCGACACTTTAGCTCGGATGCAAGTATATTCCACTAAATTCTCAAACTCAAGCGCAAATAAACTTCAACCATGGCTCAGGTGCTACTTTATTTGCCATTGATTTTGGTTAGTTTGGAGCTGGAGTCTGTTGGATTCATAGACTGTACAGAGTCAGATAGAAAGGCGCTGCCTGAAATGTCAAACTCAGGGCAAACAATACCCACTTAAAAAACATTGTACTTCCGCTTCCTGGGTTATCACTCTTGGCGCGAAACTTGTCCCCTGCTCTCAGACAGCCGGCGGTAAGAAACCACCGGTACACCTGAAGGACAGGTACACCACCGGCTGCTGAACACCTGTCAGGGTGCAGCGTTCAACCAACCTGGTAAACCAACACCTGTTGTTTTTATTTATCTCAACCAAGATGGCAAAGGTCACTTCGCGGCCAGGCTGCTGTGAAGTGAAGCTAACGGGAGCTAACCTGGCTACATAACATTAGCTAACCTGGCTACATAACATTAGCTAACCTGGCTACATAACATTAGCCATGTGTGCAGACGAGGCTGATACACAAACCCACAGTGAACGTTTTAATGAACCAGACAAATGGCAGTAATCTGTAGATAATTAACTATAAATGATATCCCTTCTCCAAATGTCAGATCAGCCAGGTCAGGATGTTTTCTATCTTTATTTTGTTGTATAGTATGTGTATTTATTGTCTGTGTAGTTGTATAGTATGTGTATTTATTGTCTGTGTAGTTGTATAGTATGTGTATTTATTGTCTGTGTAGTTGTATAGTATGTGTATTTATTGTCTGTGTAGTTGTATGTAGTTTATTGTAGTGTAGTTGTATGTATGTGTATTTATTGTCTGTGTAGTTGTATAGTATGTGTATTTATTGTCTGTGTAGTTGTATAGTATGTGTATTTATTGTCTGTGTAGTTGTATAGTATGTGTATTTATTGTCTGTGTAGTTGTATAGTATGTGTATTTATTGTCTGTGTAGTTGTATAGTATGTGTATTTATTGTCTGTGTAGTTGTATAGTATGTGTATTTATTGTCTGTGTAGTTGTATAGTATGTGTATTTATTGTCTGTGTAGTTGTATAGTATGTGTATTTATTGTCTGTGTAGTTGTATAGTATGTGTATTTATTGTATGTGTCTGTGTAGTTGAGCTGCTGCAACACTTGAATTTCCATAAAGGAATATAATAATAATTTTAACTATCATGGCATGCGCTGTAAACGTAATGTGTAAATAAAGTGTATTATAATATGCAGGTTCACGCCCATTACCAATTATGAAGTTCATAGTAAAGGCAGCTTTTTGAGTTGCTCTGTTGATGGGTTGGTCCTTCTGTATCCTACTGTACTGTGTGGCTGATTATACTGAACCTTCACCTTTAGGCTGTCTTATGGTGAATCGACTTATTCAGGATGAATTGCGAGCTTTTGGCAACGTGCAGTGCTCTCGGCTATCTGGAGGGAGAGACCTATCACAAGGAAGCTGATTGCTTAGGTGAGTATTTTCTACATGCATGTTCTGCATCATCAGAGGGCATGTTGATAACATGTTCATGTTATTGATTAAGAACAGGAAAACTCCTGTCCTCCTTCCTTATACTTCCTCTGTGTTGCAGAGAGTGTAAAAGACTTGATCAGGTATTTACGCCATGAAGATGACACCGTGATGTCCGCCAGCAGCTGGGTGCAGGCCAGATTGTACAGAATGACCTTCTTCCTATTATCATTCAGCATGGACAGGACAAGGCCTTATTTGATGCCTGCATCAGGTATAATCACTAACATGAAACTTTTCTCTTGAACTTGAAATGTATGCTGATGAATATTTGTAAACGAGGGGAACTTATAACCAATTTGTTAATATATAATAAAATTGTCTTATAAAATGGATTATTGATACACCAATGCCAATATTGTGATACATTATTGCTATACTGGTACCATGTATTGTCTTATTTAATACACAATTGTCATTGTATTTGCTGACTTGTACTCTACTTTGCTTTTCCTCAGGCTCATGGTCAACCTTACTCAGCCTGCCATGCTTTGCTTTGGTAAAGTCCCTGATGACCCAGTGTTTAGACATCACTTTTTGCAAGTGACATCTCATTTACAAGCTTGTAAAGAGGTACATTGATCATAATATAACCATAAAAAGTTATGCCATTACAGTAATAACAACTGTAATTCATTTTTATAATTTACTGGTTTGTATAATAATACGTACTTTTTGTGTCCTCTGCTTTTTCTTTTTTTTCAGGCATTTGCCAGTGAAGCAGTCTTTGGCATTTTAAGTGAGACATTATACACGCTTCTACAACTGGTGAGTGTTTCACTGGTAAAAAAAGAACTATCAACAAATATTGTAATTTCACCTCACCTGTTTCCTACAATATATCAGTAAAATAGTTCTCCTTATTCAATTGTTTCTTCCTGTCTATCCAAACTCACTTTTTTCTCTTTCAGGACTGGGAGCAGAGACAGGAGGAGGATAATCTGCTCATAGAGAGGATCCTGCTGCTGGTCAGAAATGTGCTTCATGTACCTGCAGACCCCTGTGAAGAGAAGGTCTGACATATGCATACTGATATATATATATATATATATATATATATACTGATAAATACGGTATACTAGACTTTACCCTTCATCTAACCTTCTTCCCTAATTTCTGTCTTTCTTGTAGAAAGTGGATGATGATGCCAGCATCCATGATAGGCTGCTGTGGGCCATTCACATGAGTGGCTTCGATGACCTGATCAAGTTTCTTGCGTCGGCCCAGAGTGAACAGCAATGGAGTATGCATGTGTTGGAAATAATCTCCCTCATGTTCAGAGACCAGGTTAGACAGAAGAAAATCACTTGGAGGCAAAGGTAAAGGTTTCCAACTGTTCTGTGTTTGAGCTCTTCTTCTTTCCTAACAGACGCCGGAAGCTTTGGTGAGCGCCGGTCAGGCTCGTTCAGCTGAAGAGAAGCACAAAGACTCTCAGGAGCTGGAGGCACTGAGGCAGAAGGAGCACGCAGCAAAACGCTCCCGCACATTACAAAGAGGAACCAGGTACAATCGAGCCCAGAATCAGTCACCCGATCTTTATTCCAGAGGCGATCTTGGTCTGAACAATCTCATAGTACCCCTGCATGTTATTTACAGGAACCTTTTGTTTTGATGTCCAAATATTTATATCGCTTGTTTGAAGTAATGGAACATAATAAGTGTGCGTGTGTGTCAATGTTTTTCTTTCAGGCACTCACGTTTTGGAGGGTCCTTTGTTGTTGAAGGCCTCAAGTCGATTGGGGAAAGAGACGTGATTTATCACAGAAATGTTCATAATGTGAGTATTGAAGTCCTGTAGCTCATATCTGTTACCAGGCAATCTTGTTTCAGTGAGGCGTGCAAAAATAATTTCAATATGAATCTAATTTTATTTTTTTTCATCATTATTTTTTCTTAGTTCAAAAGCTATACTCATGACATTGGTAAAGCGGTGAGACGTGTTCCCAAGAGGAATCGTCAGGCCCGGGAATGTAAGGACAAACGTCGCTCAGCATTAAATGTTCGTCTCTTCCTGCGAGAGTTTTGTGTGGACTTCTTGGAGAACTGCTACAATCGCCTCATGTACCTTGTCAAGGTTAGCTGCTTGAACATTAATGACTGATTTATAGCACCATTACAACAATAACCATTCTTGTGTCTTGTTTAGTAGTATGCAAATGGGAGAAACGCCTGAAAGTGTTAAAATATTATTACCTTTTTATAAGCTATATTGCCTAAAAATCCTTTTAAAGAATATCTTTGATGTGTGCAATAAGTGATTTATAAGCAAATTCTTAGTAGTTTCTTAAGTTGCTGTGTACATTAATGGACCAGGTTTGACAGTACATTTGAAGCACAATACTCTCAACACTTTGTATTTCCTTTTCTCCTCTATAGGAGAGTCTAATTCGAGAGCAAACTCAGCAACATGATGAGACGTACTACCTTTGGGCGCTCAGCTTTTTCATGGCTTTCAACCGTGGCAACGGTTTCCGTGCTGACTTAGTTTCTGAGACCATGTCCATCCGTGCTTTCCATTACATTGAGCGTAACATCACCAACTACTATGAAATGTTGCTAACAGACCGCAAAGAGGCCACGTCCTGGTCACGCAGGTAAGATCATTACGAAGCACGTTAATAGGAAAATGTCGAATCTGTGCGTTGTTCCCAGATTAACATCACTTGTCCTTTTTAGGATGCACCTGGCTCTAAAGGCATATCAGGAGCTGCTGCTGACTGTAAACGAGATGGACAGCTCACAGGATGAAAGCATCCGTCAGAGTTCTAGTGTTATTAAAAGTAAGATGCTAACGGATCCTATTAACGTTGAGTACTCTGTTCAGTTGGGAGATTTGAATCAGTGGAAAATAGTTTGCACATGGTCTTATCACTGCATAATTCTTCTAGTATATGGATATTTAACTCCTTTTTAATTGTTGTTCTACGTATGAAATGTGAAAAAAAGATTTTTCATGTAATTGTAGTCCTAGTTGCTTCATCTGTTTGCCTTCACTTTCTAGGCAACATATTTTACCTGATGGAATACAGGGAGATTTTCCTGACCCTGCTGAGGAAGTATGATGAAACCAGACAGCCTCACTCCTACCTCAAAGACTTGGTGGAGTCAACTCATCTCTTCTTGCGCATGTTAGAGCGCTTCTGCAAAGGTCGCAGAAGCTTGATGGTTCAGGTAAGTTCTTGTGCTAAATTTTTAGTGTGTGTGTGTAAATTCTTGATATTAGTATCTGCTTAACATATTAATATCTAGCTCCGCTAACTTTGCAGAAAAAGAAGGTGAGGCGGAAAAGGTCTCAAGGTAAAAAAAAGACCTCGGCTGCAGAAACCAGTCCAGAGGCCCTGGCAGAGACCTGGAAGATTGTGGAGGAAGAGTTGAAGGCTTCAGGGTTTCAGGTCAGTGTGAGAATCAACCTCTAGGGGCAGAGGAGAGCAAAAACACATTAGTCTGACATCAGTGAATTGAAAGGCTAAACGTATTTTCCAACACTGAATAAAACCTTTCCGTCTTGTGTTTGCAGTTGTCAGAATCTTTAACTGAAAGCATTGTGCCATTTGATGCCACATCTGAAACGCCACTTGAGGAGCAGCGGACTGAGGCCATGGTGCGGGTTCAGGATTCCCTGCTGGTTCGACTGGGACCAGAAGCGCTGGGGATGCTGCGTGCTGCCAGGTCCGGGAGACTCAACATGCCTTCGACCCCCTCAGACTTATCACACATGTTAAGTCATTTTAGTATTCACCATCTTCTTGTCATTCTCAGAGAGGTGTGGCCGGAGGGAGATGTGTTTGGTTCTGCTGATGTGGAACCTGAGGAGGAACTGGAACTCCTTAAGCAGATCCTGCATGCCAACCTGCCAAGTATGTTTTTTTTATTTCTTTTTTTATTCACGAGATCCTTTGTATCACGGCATATATGCAACATTCATACCTTTCCTTCTGATTTCAGGGTCATCTCCTGAGCCTGTAGTTGAGGAGGAGTATGATGCAGCAGAGTTAGAAGAGGAAGAGTTGGAGTCTGTCCAGGTTTCTGAAAAAGAGTTCAACTTTCTGGACTTTATCATGAGGTGAGGAAAGCAGTTATAGTAACAGTAACCTGCTGCCACTGCATGCAAAATAGTTCTCTTGTGACCTTCCCAATGGGACATATTTCCCCTCTCCTACCCCTCACAGGTTTTCCAACCCCAGTATTATACGTCCATACCTCCTTTTATTAAAATCATACTCAAAAAACACACCTCACACCAACCACTGCATAGCTCGAATGCTGCACCGCTTGGCTGTTGATCTCAAAATGGACGCCCAGATTTTCCAGCTGTCGGTATTCAACCTTTTCAACAAGATCCTGAGTGACCCCGCTGCAGCTGCTTATAAGGTACAGTAATGACATGAGAAAGATGTTCTTCTGTGTTGTCAAGCAAGCTATTTGCGATATGAGTGTATATGAGACACAGGAGCTTACTTTTACTCTCTCCTTCACAGGAACTCGTGACCTTTGCCAAGTTTGTGCTGAACCGTTTCTTTTCGCTGGCAGCAAAAAACAACAAAGCATATGTTGAACTGCTGTTCTGGAAAAATGTGGGAGCTGTACGTGAGATGACTGAAGGCTACAGCAAAGACGGGTTGGTACTTGTTTTTGCGTGACAATCGTTGTGTCATGTTAAGCTGACTATTGTTTCCATGTTAAATGTAAAAGAAATTCACATGATTAAGATTTTAAGACATTTTTTAAAACGTATGTGATTTACATTCACTATGAAATAGCAAAGATTTGGGTTCTGCTATTTGAAATATTGCATCTCTTTGTG
Organism: Anoplopoma fimbria; assembly: GCF_027596085.1. Taxonomy (NCBI): domain Eukaryota; kingdom Metazoa; phylum Chordata; class Actinopteri; order Perciformes; family Anoplopomatidae; genus Anoplopoma; species Anoplopoma fimbria. The sequence goes on along the minus strand of NC_072465.1, from coordinate 582,793 downwards.
CTAAATATGTCAGAGAGGAAACAAAACCAACGTGGACTGAAGAGGAGGAAGAAGAGTTGCGCAACCTTTACGAGGAGCACCGTCATTCTGAAGGTCTGCTTTCTTTTGATTGTTGAGTTATAAGTTACAAGACCCATTTGCACACTATGTACTTCGGTCTAGATTTTGTCATTGACTGTCCATTCTTGTTTTCAGTGCCAGATATAGTGGAGACTCTGCTGCCATTACTCAGCAACAGCAACCGCACTCGGCGCCAGGTAGTGACGCAGCTGGTGCATATGGGTCTGGTGGGAAATGCTAAAGCACTAAAGAAACAGAAGTATGTACTCCAGACTGAATGAGTAATATAATAATGTTAATGTAGTGAGGAATATATTGCAGAATTTCTCTATTCATTCATTACAATTTTTTTTTTGTCTTCCAAAAGGAAAGGAACCCAGATTGTTCTTTGGACTGAGGAGCAGGAGGAGGAGCTGCAGATGCTCTACGAGGAGTACAAAGACTCTGATGGTACTGGACACCATATTATCATTATGTAGTGCATGAGAGGAAAATGAGGTAGCTTTCTGTGGACCTCTTTCCTCAGCTCCAGTCCTTGAACAACAGCAGTCTCGATGCTAATACATGCTTTTTGTGGTGACAAAACTGTATTTTCACAGATGTGCTGGGCAATCTCCTGAAGAAGCTCACAGCCAAGCGGTCCCGTGCACGTGTGGTGGACAAGCTGCTCAGTATGGGCTTGGTGTCTGAAAGACGGGAACTTCATAAGAAGAGGAGTCGCAGCACTCATGGGAAGAGCTCTGGAAAACGAATGGTAAAGTTATTTTAGATAACTTCTTATTACTGATCCATAACGCAGTTATCATCTTATCTTTTACAAGAACACTGTGGACCAATATATATGATAAGAAATGGTGTTTCAATAAAGGTCCCTCCTTCTCTCTTAGACTGAAGAAGAATTCCTTGAAGAACTAACACAAGGCTTACCAGATGATCTTGATGACAGAGATGATGAAGATAATGAAGAGGATGAATCTGATGAGAGTGAGGAAGAGGAAGATGAAGAGCAAGAAAGGCAAACACAAAATGGAAAAAGGAGGAGCCAGAGCCTGCCCTCTAAAGTGGAGAGGAGACCTGATGTGGGCCCCATGGTGTACGCTTTACAGCAGGAAGGTGAGACCAAGGCCCTTTGTGATCTCTTTAGTTTGGTGGGTATTGGCAGATGGTAAAATGAGAAATATTTATCGCAACGATACTTGATATTGTATATGGATTAAATGTATTTTTCTAAGTAATATCGGACTCTCTTTTTGAAATATAAAATCTTAGAGATAAACAAGTGTGTATGTATGAAGGCACGTGTGTGTGTGTGTGTGTGTGTGTGTGTGTGTGTGTGTGTGTGTGTGTGTGTGTGTGTGTGTGTGTGTGTGTGTGTGTGTGTGTGTGTGTGTGTGTGTGTGTGTGTGTGTGTGTGTGTGTGTGTGTGTGTGTTAAATCCTGGTTTGAAAAAGTATGTTTTTCTTTATCAATTACACACTCTTAGGAGTAGTTTTATGCTGTTGTTTTTGTTTGGTTTTCTTTTTACAACAGACTTGTCTGGACCTTTGTTGTGGCTACAAAATAGTCTCTACAGAACAGCCGAGGACCGAAAAGAAGATGGTAAGTGCAACTGTCCAAAAAAAGTATCCAAACATTTTTCATTTAATTTCTTTATTCTATTTCAAGTGGGTTTGGCTGAATTTATAGTATGTGTAAAAAAAAATGTATGTAATTAGTGCTGTTTGGTCTGTTGATGAAATTGTTGCGTTCCATTCTCAAGGTTTGTCCCAGGATGTGCCACTTGTACCTCTGACGGAGGCAAATGAAGACGCCATGGACAACAAGAACTTCCGGAGGCTGTTGCGCAAACTGGGAATTCGACCACCTGCAAATGAACAGGTGTGGTTTTCCTGTGTGATATTTTGCCACCATTTCACCTCATTCTAATGATAGTCCTTTGATCTGCTCTTTGTGCTTAACTTTGAGACTGTGTTTGAGTTTCTCTGTTTGATTGCAAAATAACCTTAACAAATGGATAAAGAAAACACCTAATGGCAAAATACTATGCAGCTGATACTTTACATTTGCATTAATTGGAGTTATTTTTTACTTTTCTGTAACCAGGAGACTTTTTGGAGGATCCCAGCAAAGATCAGCGTATCCCAGCTCCAGAGTTCAGCTGCAGCTCTTAGTCCAACAGAGAAAGAACCTAAAGGAGGCGAGGAGCAAGACGGCTCCAGGAGTCCAACCGGAGAATCCCAGGAGGAGGAGGAGGAGGAGGTCTCAGGTGAACAGCGAACTCAGGCTCTGAGAGCTCTGCTGCTCACACGCAAGAGGAAACAGCACACCTCGGAGCATACAGGTATGTGTGGGAGCTTCACATTCTTCAACTTGTCTCAGATTACCGCAGTTAATTACAGCTCTGTCGCGTAGGTAAGTGTTAAATTACATGCCCACTAGAATAGCCTGCTTTGGCTGATCTGGAGAAGCAGCAATTCAATTGTGACTGTAAACACAATTTCAACCCTAGTTTTGTATCTCAAAATGTCAGACTTGCCAAACATAAATCAGCAACACATCAAGGTTAAAAAAGGACAGTGAGAAGAAACCTAGTAATGAGATTCCTTTTGTTATAGCAGTTTCAAAGATAGTTCCAAATGCCTTACAAGCGAGATGTGAAGCCACAGTGAGGCTGTCTAATACCAGTGCATTTAAAGTGCAGCATTATGTACCAGTTGAAATCTGTTGGCTCAATTTTACTGCTAATCAAAGATGAGTCAATGGTTGAGATGACCTTGTTCATATTACTAAACTTTTCTGTTGTTATTTTTAGCTCCTGCATCAGATTTCAGTCCTACTGAGGATACAGATAATACACTTGAGAGGTGAGGCGTCGCTCTGTTTTTTGTTAATCCGGTAAACCAAAACACAGCTGAGAAATGTCTATTTCTATTCATAAGCACTACTTAATACTTAATCTATTTCTGCTCACATCAGGTCCCGGGAGAAGACCTCATCTAAAAGAAGCAGGGTGTTGGACGATGATGAGGAGAATGGTATTTTACTGTTGGATGTCTTTGTTTAAAGGTCACTTATTGGGCACTCACAATACGTGTAAAACTTAAGGTATATAGGATGTAGTCACTCCTTATTTCATGCTAAGCTTAACCTCTGTGCTTCGTCAGTCCAGGGCCAGTAATGAGCCTCTGATAATATTGGTGTTTAATCATGACTGAGCTTCAGAATTTTGGCTCACACATTACTGTCTTTACAGGGGATGACTCCGCCATGGCGATGGATATGGAAACCAACGGTGACGCAGATTCAGACAGGGAGGATATCTCTGCGCCTGTGAAGCGTAGACGGAAATTGGTCTTAATTGATGAGGAGGACGATGAGGATTAGTGACTCTCTGTAATGGACTGTAAATACTGCAGACAGGGGAGTCACTTTGCTCAGAGGTGGATACAGCCCTCTGGAAGTCTGTAGTCCAGAGAGCAGAAACTATTAATGGAGTACCAAACAACCCCAAAAAACAGTTCCTTAAGAATTTAATTTTGTTATCCCTTTGGCAAGATGGATTGGTGCGTATTTGTAGTTAAGGTATATAAGTTCAGTCAGACTTCTTTTTTGTTCATCGTTTCTTTTCTCTTTGCATTTTCAGCGTGTACTTCATACAGATATTGCTGTCTGAGAAAGATTTGCGTCACAGGATTTCATCTATAACTTTGAGCTGAAGGTTAATTGTCTCATTATTTTAGTAACATTACCTTTTGGATTTCAGAGTAAAGTTCATGTGTACTTATATAATAAAAAAAACACTGATGTCAAAATATTGGCTCACTGGTAGCTTTTGTTGTCATTTTGTTGCACTGCATCATTTCAAACAGTAGAGGGCACTTAAATGTTAAACTATTGTGTTTTTGAATTAGTTGAAGTATTATTTGAATACCTGTATGTAGAATATCTAATTTGAACTTTTGAATATTTTGTATATCACTTTAAATTTAGTTTTTGAACAAAACTTTAATTAGCATTTTATCTCTGTAGAGAGTGAGAACAGGCTCAGTGTAAATGATGACGGATTATCATCTCAATCTCTTCATATGTGTTTTATACTTCTGCAGAGGTGACAAAAAAGATCCTGTATCTGTATATGTGTGCAGTGGCTGCCTGTAGTCCACGGCTTGCAGCTGTGTCGGAGGTGGTCTCTTGTCCCCACATCTGGACCATGTTAGTAACTTCCTGTCACAGCATCTGCTCTGCCCCCATCCCACAGAGCCACAAGCAGACCTGGCAATCCACAGATACTGCTGTGAGTTAAGCCTGTGAGCACAATGGTGGTTGGGTGTCGTTCATGAAACTAAGAGATTAAAGGTGTATCTTTTCCTCTGCACAGAGAACTGTCCCAATATTTCTCCATGTGTTAACCTAAACCGAACAGTCTTTATATTGAGGTTACAGGGATGACTCATTGTTTTGTACCCAGAACATAAAAGCCTGGAGGCTGTTTTGCATAAATGTTGGCAACAGATGCATCATACAGTCATTAAATCATGCAAACTTTCATTAAATAGAAACCATACTTGTATTAGTGAAAATGAAGATCTGGTTTTTCATTTAAAAGCTAGAAGTTCAAGTTAATACATTTTCCTCGGAAATAACATGTTTAGATTTTAACACTTACAATACAATAACTGGGTAGAAAATATGCATATTAAAAGGTATTTAAAGCATAAATGAGCCTCCCAGAAACTCCACAAATCAATCCTTAATTGTTAAATCCTGTGAAGGTTGTAGAAGGTCTATATAGGGATTGTTTGGATGGACTTGGGGCACAGTCTAATTTAGGTAAATTTTCAGGGAAATGTACATGTGAGGGGTGGAGGAAAAACTACCTAATTTGGTTGTCACGTAATCTATTTTTTCCAGAACTCGCTGGGATTGAAATGAGGTTCATGCCTCAACACAACACGACTCACATAGCCTTAATTTATCTGTTTTCATGTGTCAGATAGTTCATACAGGGACGTTTCTTTGTGGAACCTACAAGCCATGTCAAAGTAATAATTTGTAATCTCCATATGTAAATGTAGACTGTGAACACCCTACACATGGTAAACAATGAAACCTGTGGGTGTAGCTGTTCAACTGTTAGTGTGGTGGCCATGCAGTCTATGGTCGTTGCTATAAAAATACAACTCCCTGACACAAACACACATGCAACCACCTCCTCCGGGAGACCCTGTGGTGCAAATGAAGTGCCCTACAGTCTCAGCACTCACAGCTGTAGCTCCTTCCTTCTAAATGTACCAACACAACCCATTCCACAGGGTCCTGTGTCAACAGTTGTTACTCTAAACAGCAAATACCCGAGCCTTTTCAGTGTGTAACTATATGAATACAAAAGGAGAAGAGAATGAGTTAGCCTGAAATATATACAACAAGCCTGTATATTTCATGTCTGTACCTCTTTCTAAAAAAGTATTGTATTTGACTAATGGTTAAATTACTATTGCGTTATGGATCAGTTATAAGCCATATATGAGGTTATCTTAGGGGTTGTCAGGCTGTCAAAAAGCTCTTAATAGTCCTGTCATTATTAAAGCATAATAAATGTCATAAAGTCTGCAGTTATAAATGTTAAGTTATCGCACTCTCTGATAGCCAAAGCAAACATTAGAAAGTCACTTACAAAACTTAATAATAATGACTTTTAATTGTCTGTGTTTGTTTTTTATGTGTATTTCCAAGTTCCAATGGAAAGCAGTATTGATACTGAGTGGATTATCCTGGTGAAATAAAGCAAATTTAATTGAAACCCTCTGTAGTGTTACTTATTAAAAGATATCAACTATCAAAGCAAAGACAACCTGGCAACCCAAAATATGTTTATGTTGGTTTTTGCCCTATAAAACATTCAAAGAGTATTTTTCATTAGTTATTATTAAAGCCATTCATGAACACAATTATGAACCCTTTAAAAATAGTGCATTATTAGAAAGTGGAACTGTTATAGCTAGAACTTTATCCAATCCTTAATATAAAAAAGGACAGCTGTATTTTAGCAAGTTAGGGCCATAATGTTAAATTGTCTTTGTTGTCATATGGGGAGCTGGAAAAACTAAACACAGGGTTAACAGTTTTCTATAAATGTGACTCCTATCAGCTCAGTGTTATGTCTTCTATGTAGAACAGAGCAGTAAGTAAGTTGAATGGGTTTATCAGAGGTATATCAGGTATATTCTATCTTTCTATCTTTATTCTATCTTTCAATCTTTATTTCTATCTTTCTATCTTTATTTTGTTGTATAGTATGTGTATTTATTGTCTGTGTAGTTGTATAGTATGTGTATTTATTGTCTGTGTAGTTGTATAGTATGTGTATTTATTGTCTGTGTAGTTTATAGTATGTGTATTTATTGTCTGTGTAGTTGTATAGTATGTGTATTTATTGTCTGTGTAGTTGTATAGTATGTGTATTTATTGTCTGTGTAGTTGTATAGTATGTGTATTTATTGTCTGTGTAGTTGTATAGTATGTGTATTTATTGTCTGTGTAGTTGTATAGTATGTGTATTTATTGTCTGTGTAGTTGTATAGTATGTGTATTTATTGTCTGTGTAGTTGTATAGTATGTGTATTTATTGTCTGTGTAGTTGTATAGTATGTGTATTTATTGTCTGTGTAGTTGTATAGTATGTGTATTTATTGTCTGTGTAGTTGTATAGTATGTGTATTTATTGTCTGTGTAGTTGTATAGTATGTGTATTTATTGTCTGTGTAGTTGTATAGTATGTGTATTTATTGTCTGTGTAGTTGTATAGTATGTGTATTTATTGTCTGTGTAGTTGTATAGTATGTGTATTTATTGTCTGTGTAGTTGTATAGTATGTGTATTTATTGTCTGTGTAGTTTTATTTATTGTCTGTGTAGTTGTATAGTATGTGTATTTATTGTCTGTGTAGTTGTATAGTATGTGTATTTATTGTCTGTGTAGTTGTATAGTATGTGTATTTATTGTCTGTGTATAAGTAGTGACTATAAGTTATTGTCTGTGTAAGTATGTGTATTTATTGAATTCCCCCTATAATAAAGGAATATAATAAAGGAATATAATAAAGGAATATAATAAAGGACTATAATAATGTAATATAATAAAGGACTATAATAAAGGAATATAATAATAGTATAATAATAGTATACCCTCACCCCCCCTCACCCCTCCGGCCTCCTCCAACGGCCCAACTGGCGGCTCTGATGAGACAAAGGGGAGGAGGCGTGTGAGAGGGAGGAACTGAGGAACTGGAGGATTTTCCACAGAAGAAGGTGAACTTGAGGCAGTTTGGAGTCACAGACGGAAACTCCAACGGTTAATGCGGACTCAGGGTGGAGGACTGACCGGAGAATGGAAACTAACTAACTAAAGAACTCACTAACTAACTAACTACCTCCTCTCAGCTCCGTGTCTCCATGAGGCGGGTCAGGAGCCCAGCGGTGTCGTGTAGTGGTTGTTGGTTTAATGCCGTCCTGTGAGTTTAAGCAGAGTCGAGGGAGAAGTTGAGAGAAAACCGGTTCCCCTCGTCCTCAGTGCTGCTGGATGCTCGCTGGTGTTCCTGTTGTCCAACTCATCGGTAAGTTTAAAAAAAAATAAATAATAATAATAATAATCACTTTCATTGAAAACATGAACGTGTTGCGTTGCAGATGTCTAACATCTCTATGATCCTGACCCATCAGAGACTCTACAGCTGCAACAGTCTGTAACAACATGTGGCAAACTGCAGGCTGCTTCTATGGCTGCTATATATATATATATATATATATATATATATATATATATATATATATATATATATATATATATATATAGAGAGTCACAGACATAATGATCCAGGATAATAAAGGCTTTATTACACTGAAGCATTTAGACTAAAGTCCTCCAGTCCTGTGCTTTAATCAGCCCTGACTAACAACTCTAGGTTTTAAGTTCTTAACAAAACATTATAATTGATTCATTTACATCTAGTTATATGTAATGTATAAGTCTGAACACTTGGAGAAATATAACTTTTATTTCTTTATAATCGCCTATATATATGTATAACTATGTAGCCACATCCTTCATCTTCTGAGGCAAACATTTCATGTGCATTCTGGTCCACGTAGCGTGCAGAAGCCTGGCCCTGTGGTTCTGCTGTGTGACCCAGGTTGGGAGTGCCCCTTAGGTTTTTGGGCTATGTGATGATAGCCTACAGGTCCTGTCTTTACTGGGGAGTGCAGTCTGTAGTTACACCCCCTCAGTGCAACCCCCCCATCTACTGACCTACTCTGTCAGCCTGCACCAGATGGTTTTGCCCCTTTGAAAAGGGAGAGAGGAAACCCTTCCCTGCTTTGGGGAAAGAGAGAAGGCATGAAGATCAGGGGTTGATGAGAGTTAGACTGCACATGTTGTTTTGCATGGTGCCTTTTAATTAACACGGGCTCAATGGTGCCATTTCTGTCTTGTATTTGTTATCATAAATCTGTTAACAGCATGCTGACTTCTCTTATCTTCAGCAGTTAAAAACACAAAAATGTTTTTGAAAATTCTTTAAGCCACTTTCAGCAGAGAGTTGTGTGCACAGTGAGAACAGCTGACCCGCGCAGCAGAGCAGGAATTCCCTTTTTATGAGGACAAACTTTAATTTGAAGTTTGGGTAATGTGTTTGGATATGCATTCTTCTTTAAACACAAGCAGTCTTTCCCCCCTTAAGACAACAGAGCCATAGGCTGGGTTTATTCTTTTAATTAAGGTTTTGGCTTGCTTGCTGGTCATCGCCGTATTTTCCGTTCCAAACTGTAGATGGCTGCATTGGTAAACTCTATGTTTTGCTGTTTAAAGTAAAAATAAAATAATAAATTCATACTTTTTAATATACATTATAAAATAAATTTATTTGGCTTTAATTGTCTGAGAGCCCATATTAGAAATGAGGGGATCCAGTTTTAGTTTCAGCTGTTTCTATGCTTACGACTACTTTAAAACACAATTATGACTCAACAACTGTTGAATAATAACTATTTAGGTGAGTTTACCTCAGAAGTCTTCAGAATTGCTGGGTTAGCACTCCAGCTCTGTCAGGCCACATGTTCAAGCTTTGTGCATCTGTCTCTATGCACTGCACATGGACATTCTATGAGGAATGACTCCAACCTTGTCATGGTAAATATGAACAGTGTCAAGGAAGAGCTGTGCTGTATAATCTGTCTCATTGCTGTGGTTAATCTCATATGGAGACTGCTGTGCTTTCTCTTCTTGGAAAGTTCATCAATTAATGTTTTATGTCTTTATTGTTTTTAATGTGGTAAAAGATAACTAATTAAATATATTCTTATATTACCAAACCAAAGGAGTATTCGCTATTATCAGTTAATGCAATAAATGCTGTCTTTCTGTGTTACTTCTTAAATTAATAAACTAAAGAGGCCTCACTGAAAGAAGAACTAACATGGCTTAGCAGTAACCTGAGGTTGTATTTAGACTCTGGGGTGAGGGATTTCTGGGTGCCAGAAAAGCCCTATTGTCACATCGAAACCACATACAAACTGATACCAGTCATTTTGAAACATCCACCCATATGCTACTTATAGCACTTAAAACACTGGTTATAGTTAAGACATGAGAGAGGTATTGAATTGGCTTGGAAAATGAAGGACACACATGATATTTTAGGTTCGTGAGATCGCTGTAGGAGGTACAATTATTGTGACTGGAATTTGACAAAGAGGGTTAAATGGCTGCTCTAAATGATAGAGCTGCAGTGGATGTGCTGCAGACATATATAGGCTCTGCATGGAGGTCTGAACCACTACTGTGTTCTGACTCCCCTTTCTGTCACTACAGCAAACATATCTACATAGTATCAGAACTCATAAGTGGCCTATTTGATTTACTACTTATTTGTCTAAGCAAATCTGTTTCTTGAAAACAAACTCCCTTTTAAAAAGAAATAAAAACACAAGTTTGATAAGAGCTAAGCAAAATTTCAATAGACGCTATGATAATATCATAATACCCCACTGACATTCCCCAGCTCGACTTCACACAGAACACTACTTGAACTGGTAAAAGGTTTGTGTCTTGCTCAGGGACACTTGTGCTCAACACTAACCTAGTGTTCATCAGAAGCATATATTATCTCATACACAGTGCCACACTGTCATGCTCTCACTTAACATATGGACATCAGACTCCACCGCACCGCCTACTAAATGCTGCTCTCCACCACAAGCCCTAATAGAGCATTGTGGAACTGCCCCAACCTGGCTGTACACACTGTACACTCCTTCCTCTGCTGCTGGAGCACAACTCCAACTTACTGCAGCATAGAGTGTTTACTTTGTATGTGGATATTAGTTCTAGCTATGTTAATGACCGTGTATGTTTCTGATGTACAGTATACATGCATGCACCATTGACATGTGACTCTTTAAAAGGCTCCTTATTGTGCTTCTGATCTTTTGTCATGCCTCTATAAGTAGCTTTCTGCATTTTTAAGTTGAAAGGCCTCTATTCTTTAGACTAAAGTCAGGCATGAGATTATGGGGGAAAAAGTAGTTAGATGCTACTAATACTGCCACAAGTAACTGTTATTGTGGTCCATGGCAAGAAGCCAAATTATTTGGCAGTGAGAATTATAGACATGATCTTTATTTGGAAATAGGAGGCTTCAGTTCAAGTCTTACAACTGTCAGTGAGATTGTGACTGGCATGTTGTCATTTGGACTGCCGCCAATTGTTTCTCCATGAAGCTATTAACTCCAATCCAATATTGCGAAATGATTTGAATTTTCAAAAATCTGTGCAGTGATCAAGATGTTGGAATTCTTACTGTGCTGTGTGCAAAAATGAAGTTCGTTGGTTGAATTGAGTCAGCTTTGGGAGGCAAATGGTTTTGCATAAAATTCACAATTCTGGAAACTAGTCACAAATATGTGGATAAGTAGGAGAAAAGTAAAAACATATTTTGTTGGCTCAAGTTGAGGTACCATATAGCCCTTGCAATACTCAAGTGTTATAGCTTATATTTATATATTTGTGTGTGTGTGTGTGTGTGTGTGTGTGTGTGTGTGTGTGTGTGTGTGTGTGTGTGTGTGTGTGTGTGTGTGTGTGTGTATGAGTTATGAAGTTTATAGCTGTAAGGAAGTGTTAGTGGGAAAGGATAAATAAATCTGGATTAAAAGATAAAAAAAGGAACAGGAATTTGACAGTAGAGGCTCATGGCACAGGTGTGTTAATATGTCGGTGTAAAGTCTGCATAGATTTTTTCATTTTTGCACATTAGTGATCAGTGCATCATCTTGGTTTGAATATGGTTGCGTGGAGCACAGACTGAGATTACATCAACATTAAATCATAAAACCTCTGAGCATGAGACGTCTGGTAAAAAGGGAATACTGACTATCATGTGGTGCTTTGTTCATTATAAAAGTCGTTACAGCACACCAATCACGTAAGCAAAGACACAATGGCAAGTGTTATGTGTAGATTAGCCTGCGAGCCAGACAGATTACAAGCTTGTTTTCATCGTATTGCATGGTTGCCATTTCTGCTGTTACATAAGATGACCAAATTGCTCAGTTCCAGTTGTTTGTATTGACCATGCCATCTTTCGTAGCAGTGCAGATTGTCATTTGAAATCAGACAGTGTTGTTGTTGAGGTGAAGTGATGTTTTAGTGTTGCTGATCCAACTTCTGGTTCCTGTCTGCACTGTGTCACAAACATAAGGGTCAGTTCCTGCTGAAAGCTGATGTTCCACTTCCTCATCTGGTCCTGAGCTTCCTGCTGTGGAGAGACAGGAAGTTCAATAGCAGCCGATATGATGTCCTGCTCAATATGATTCTGAGTGAAAGCTGATGTTATTGTGATGATGCGCATACATTTATCCATGTTATCCAGTTTAATGCTAAGCACAATATGGCATCTGCTTTAATGACCCCCACTGTGACAGTTAGGTTTATTCCCATTGTTCCTGTTGTCTAGACCCGATCAGTCTTTCAGCTGGTTGGGGTGTTCAGCTGAAGGTGCCGTAATTTATGGCTGCAACTGCAGAGTGCAGACCCAGCTGCATCTCACATACTTGGTGGAGTCTTCCAAGTGAAGTTGTCAGACAGCCAGGTCATAACACTACAGGTTTTCAGCTTCTCAGCTGTGGTTGTCAAGTTGGAGGAGCACTCGCAGAATCCTCGGCTGTGATCACACACACCCACCCCTTGATTAAACACACCCAAATTAGCTATGTGGGGAACTTGTAGTCGTCCCTGCCTTTTCCTCAGCAGCTGAGCACTCAGATCTGTGCTACTCAGCCCCCTGCTGTGTTTGTTCAGGGGGTTTATACTCTTGGGCAGGTTCTTGTTTCAGGAGCAACATAATATTTCAATAGCTCATCTGAAAATGATGCTTATTGTGTGTCAATGCACTGTTCCCACTGCTATACTGTAAGTGATACTTCTGGAGGCCTTTATGTGAGCTTTCTTTCCTTGTCTTGCCATTTGAGTCTGAGTAAAGGGGGTTGACACTTTTCAAGCCTCTACTGGTCAATATAATCCATGTTGGAAATTAAATACCCACCAAACTTTCTAGCCCCGATCGACAGGTGAGCTGATCCATCACCTATTGGATGAATTTCCATATATTACCGACAATTTCTGGTCCCCAGAGGATATATCCCTCTGACTTTGGTAATTCTCTGACTTTTGGTGTCATCGTGAGGTTGACCTTTATTTTTTTGTGATAAATTTTGACATTTTTATGGATTGTCAGGACATTTTCTACTGGTATATACATTGTTGATCCTCTGACTTTTCATCTGGCACTATCATTTGATCTAAATTCAAATATTGTCAAATCCTTTATGACCAAAACATTCCCACCCGCCTGAGCTGTACTTTGTGTTGAGCTCTAATTAGGACATTTTAGCATGTCAAGTGGCTAAACCTAGATGGTGAACATGGTAAATATTGCTTGCAAAACATCATGTTAGCATTGTCACTGTGAGCATGTTAGCATGCTGATGTTAGCATCTAGCTACAACACAGTTGGTTAGGCCTCACAGAGCTGCTAGCATGGCTGTAGACTCATAGTCTTGTTGACTTGTATTGTATTAGTTGCCGGGCAACTTTAGCTTGTAGAAAGTTCAGCTAGAAGGAAGCGTTGGGAGGTTAAGGGGCCTCCAGAGAGCTCAGTCATTAAGATAGATAGCTGTGTTTCTAGTTAGGTACCCCTCCCTCCATCCCTCACCAGCCCTCTGAAGGCAAATACTTGGCACCCATCTTACAGCAAACACACAGATCTACCAGTATCCTTGGTGCTCTCCGCCATCTTTATGTGGTCTATTTTACAGTCTGCATGGTTTCCTCCGAGTGCCACTAGAGGTCACAGCATGGGCCTCAGAGTCTTTGTTTTGCTCCATAATGGCTCTATTCTCCCACAGCAGCAAGGACTTCCAAGCCTGCTAGACATAGGGACACCATTGTGACTCATGAAGGGGTAATATGAGACAGACATGCAGAGACAAGGATTTGCGTGTTGAGTTAAGTAAATCACTATTAAAATGGTGTTCACATATTTAATATTTGACACATAGTGCTCCAATTACTGGTAAATCCCCCAAAAGTGTTTTACCATTTGCAAATATAAGGTTTAAAAATGACCAAATATGAAATGTGGTAAAAGGGAGGAGACTGGACTTGTTATTTTCTATTAGCGCTGATGACTTATTATCATTAACTCAATTTAATAAGCTGACCAAACAAAACTCATTCAGAGTCCAGGCTTGGTAGAAGCAACAGAGGAAGTTGTGGGAAAATCGTGTTAGTGTCCAATTACAGGGAATAATACCCTGATGAAGGCCACAAGCCAAAACGTGTTGATCTTACAGTAAAGTTGTTCTATATATACTACAATTGTTGCTGGACTATTGGCTTCCTCAGACTTTGACTTCAGACTGTGCTATGAACTTTAGTTTTTTTGATTCAAAGCTGTATTTAAATTTGACATTAAGCATGTTGATTACAATAGACATTACATTCATTTTGTGTGATAAATAATCATTCTTGAAGATAAAACTCCAGAAGAATTAGAGTAGGTTGAAATATACCTTTTTCACAAAAGCTGTGTAGATTTAGTGACTTATATTTAATATATCCAGCACCAACCACTGTTCTGTTGTCTACTACTAAAGCACATGATGATGTTTGTTAGAGGAACGTGTAGCAAAGATGATTTTTGTTTGAATTTCACATTTCTCAAAAGAAAAAACAAAGCAACAGCAAAATAGGGGAAAAGCTTTAGAGCAGAGTCAGTCATATACAATTCTACAAATAAAGCTGTCTGGTGCAGGTGTTCATGTCCAAACCAACCAGGTGGCCTTCTGCATTCATGACATATTGGACAAAGGCCAACTGGGGCAAATGCTCTGGGGCAAGAAGTAAACTATATCTACTAAAGTTTGTTGGTACATTTTTAAAACAAATCCCTTTTTGGGAAATACACTTTAACATTTTAATAGTTCCACATCGCTACTCCATCTCTTCTCATGTGACTGAATCAACAGCAAAAGGGAGAAGCAGATCACAGTAAAGGGGACAAAAGCCCATAACAATGAGCTTCCTGTGTCTGTCAATCCATTTTCTAACCTCTTATCCTGTCCAGGGTCACAGGGGACTGGAGTCTTGCTTATTTGGTTAAGGAAAGCCAATCTATCACAAAACATCTACTACAAATTTGGAGTTTAACCAGAGTGACTTAAAACATAGAGGTAACCCTTATAGATTTGCTAAGAATATGAGGATTCCTCACAGAAAACCCTGCAGCTGTCTGTCATATTCAAACCCTTCTTGCTTCAAGGGGACAGACAGTGATAACCAATGAGCCGCCGTGATGCCAAGAATTCTGTGTATAGTTTTATATAATCCTTAAAGAGTTTGGTTCTTTCTCTTAAGTCGGCTTGGGTTGATTATAGTCTTTATTGTATACAGAGATCTTTTCCAGGGCTCGTTTTGTTAGAGAAAAAGTTAGAGAAGATGATAGTTACTGAAAAAATGCGAGTGACTAAAGAAGAAAGGAAAACTTTCCTATGGACTCTCTTTTTTCCATGTAATGTAATTCATAGGCATGACATACAAATTACACAGCCACGTGTCTGAAAAAAGGCAAAACAAATTAGACACATTTCAGTGTAAAAGAGGAATTAGATTAAAGGTGGGGAAAGTTCCAGTTAAAGACGTGGAAGTGGATGGATAGGGCGGAAAGCGAAAAATCTGGAAAATAGTAAGGAATAAAGGCAGGAGTCCTGTTCCTGACCGTTTGACTCAAGTAGAAAACTTGAGTGAGCTGTAATCGGATCTCAGCTGTGGTGAGATCATACACGAGGCCTGCCAGCAGCCTCAGAAAGAGCAGTCCACCCATAAGCCTTTAGCCCCACTGCAGCCTTCTGTGGCTCTCTACAGGCCTGCCAGCTTAAATATCATATATCATTTTTCAAGAGTACTAGTAGGACCTTGAAATTACAGAGGTGAAATGAGAAAGAAAACATTTTAAGCACTGTTTTGCACACAATTCTCTGGGAAAAGGTGGGTGTATAAGCTTTTATCTGTCAAGTGGAAACCCTTTATCACCAAATCTGGTGATGTTTAGTGAATCTTTTGGATGAACCAAATGAGTAAGCGTTGCATTATGAAATGAGAAAATGTTCCTACTGCTTGTGCTAAATAAACCATTTTACAGAGCTAAAAACACGTTTGTTCTTAGCAAATGAAAAGTCAACATTTTGGAAATACATTATGTTCACAGAAGGGTAACATCTGCTGCTCTGCAGTCATTTTTGACATAGATACTGTGTCCACTAGTTGTTATCATAATAAATGTATCAATTAACTGTATGTGTGTCTATTTTTATAAGCAAGGGGGCCAGGTAGGATAAAATCATAAAAAAGCTATTTCAGCATGATACCAAAGTTGACAAATCCCTTACAGAACACATTGCTCAATGGCTTTTCCCATTTACTTGTAAAAGGACAGTTAAAGTTAGATTTTTAAAATTGTGTTAAAATCTGATAACGTAAATCCAATTACTCAGATGACCAACCACTTACAACTGTCAGAGTTCATGACCCTAATGATTTAGGGGAACAGACATCAGGGCCAGGGGTCCTAGCACATGGATTAAAGTGAGTGAATGAGTTGCTTGTGTGAAGGTCCGGGCAGACAGGATTGTAGAGTTGAATAGCTTTGTCTGTTGAGTCTAGGACAGCTGCACATTAAGCAAAGCTAGAAGGAAGTCCCAGTTAACCTGAAGATTTCACACTTCACATTTACCCCTGGAGTACTTCAGTTTTCTGTGTTGATTAGGATATCACACACACTTTATTTTGCCGTAATTCATCAACATTTCCTCTCCTCTTACAGTCACCAGACTGCTCAGATGGGCTTGAGATAACGCCACCAGAAGGTCCACCCTTGTGCCGAACTCCAGCCCACCACATTCACCCAGAATGGCAGATCCTACCGGGCTGAGCTCAGAAGGGGCCGGTTTAGGCACGGCCGAGGTCGACGCCTGTAGTTTGGAGATAGAGAGGAAGTATGACATCATCCCTGCCGTCATCTGCTCCATGTGTTGCCTGTTTGGCATCATCTACTGCTTCTTTGGTGAGGATCCCTGCCGGCTCACAGACCTTGTCATCAAGGAAGCTGAAACTGAATGTTTTTGGAAATACTTTACAAGAGTTGCTCAGATATTGATACCTGTATTTGAAATGCCTCAGAAACAGCCTAAAATACTCTAAGGGTATCGCCGAGAATGTGATATTGGTTTGAAATATCACTTGCATACTGGGCATGTACAACGCTCAACAAAGATGAGAAAGAAGCGAGATGGCTCACTTGTTAACTGAAGTTAAAAATAGTATCAGAACATCTCTAGAATCTCGTAACACCATGATTACACTTTTAATTTGCTCCATAGCACAACCTTTAAATATATCAAATCAAGTTAGATAAACATGTGCTTTCACTTGATTTGTCACAAAAACACTCTGGTTGCAGCTGTTGCTAAAGTAACTTTGTTGAGCTTATACTTTATGTGCATTATATTCATATAAAAGGATAACTGTGTATTCACTGATCCTTCAAACTTGTCATTCCTCATCGTAGATCTCTCCTGTATCTCCTCTTCTAGGTTACCGCTGTTTCAAGGCTGTCATGTTCCTGTCTGGTCTGATGTTTGGCTCCGTCATCATTTTCTTGCTGTGTCACAAGGAGCATGTGCTTGACACCCAGCTGAGCGTGGAGGTCAGTGCGGGTATCGGACTCGGAATCGGCCTGCTGTGCGGTCTGGTCACCATGCTGGTGCGAAGCGTCGGCCTCTTCATGACCGGCCTGCTCCTGGGCCTCCTCCTGGCTCTTGCCGCCCTACTGGTCACCCAGCAGTTCTACACTCCAACCACAGTCTGGGTCCCACTTGGTACACTTCTGGGAACGGGCATGCTGTTTGCTGTGCTGACACTGCAGTGGCAAAAGCTCTTCACCATGCTCTCCACGGCTGTGTTCGGGGCAGCTATCATGACAGTATGTGCTGATTACTTTGTGGAGATGCTGGTTTTGGCCACGCATGTGTACGAATGCTTGCGCCTCACACCCGGACCACCTCTCTGCTGGTACAGCTGGGTCATTCTGGGCATCTGGCCTGCCCTCAGCCTCATAGGAGTACTGGTCCAGTGGAAACTGACGGATGACAGCTTCTCACACACCGAGGGTAAGGAGGCCGTATCATGACCCTTTGACATCTGTTGTAGGGGGGATGTGGGGACCATATTCTTCAAACTTCTAAGAAATAGACTTAGGAACAGAGCAGGAGAAAATTTGTCTTCACAGTTATCACACATCTTAGGCTGCATTCATAGCAAATCAGGGGTTGCGACGATGAGCACCGGGCTGTTTATCAGTGTGGGAGTGTCACTTAAATGGCCAATTTATGTGACTCCCGGGCCACACTGCCTGCGTGAGCAACACGTGACGGCTACCTGACTGGCTGCCTCTCTCACCATGTGGTGCTCACACGGACAGAGTTGCTCCTGCTGCCATTCAAAATGTCCAGAATGTTTCATTCCATTATGGACAATCAATTGTCCACAATTTCATAAAAATGTCTAATGTCTAATTCTAGCTTAATGAAGCTACCTTTGAATTTTCTTTTCTCCTTGTAGTCGTTATCAGTCGGAGACAGAAGAGAGTCCAGCTGATGCGAATTCGAGAGAAGGACGCCAAGAAGCGACAGCAGGCAGGTGGGCAGGAAGGCACGTACCGCCGTAAACCCACCCCAGTGAAACGTTACGCTGGGGATCTACTGGCACCGGTCAGTGTCTCCCAACATGGCGTGTGCTGTAGATTCTGATTATTGTGTTTTTATGGCATCAGTTAAACCAGTTAGCCTAACAGATGCCATCAAATCCTTGTCAAGTTGACAGCGCAGTTTTTTTGTACCTGACTCATCTCTCTGTGTATTGTTCTTCTCAGAGCTACCTGCAAAGTCTGCGGGACAGACAGATGGGCACAGGCACTTCCCTTAGCAGCCTGGGCACTGCCAACCACACCATGATCGACTTGGACTATGACACCGGGTCCACCGCCCCCTTACAGCTACAACCCCAGTGGTCAGGGTCTGAGCAAAAGGGACTACCTAGAGCTCTCTGGTTCTCCAACTTTGTCTTCCTAACGTAGAGTAGAACCAACAAGCTGATACCCTCAGCTAAGGGTTTATTGTGCCCTTAAATTGATTTGGTGAAAGAGAATGCTGCTTTTTGGGGAGAAGTGAGAGGTGTCACCTGTTTGGTGAAAGCTATAATATAACCACTACAACTACTGTGTTTCTCAGAGAAACACTTAAAAACAGATACTAACAAAGTCAGGTCCTCCATTTTTTTCATGATGTATTAAATACGTTAATAGCAAGTACGAGCCTCAAAAACGGATGTTATGGTAGTGAAGTGACAAAGCAATTTTTTAACATTACATGTACTGTACTTAAAAAGTTAGTCATTGCCATGAAGTGTTGTTATTACCTGTCTTACCTGTTTAACTGTGTGCTTGTAGGATTTGTGAAAGTTTATCATTAAATGACTGTGTATTTGGTTTGGTTTGGTGAGAGAGTAAA
Organism: Anoplopoma fimbria; assembly: GCF_027596085.1. Lineage (NCBI taxonomy): Eukaryota > Metazoa > Chordata > Actinopteri > Perciformes > Anoplopomatidae > Anoplopoma > Anoplopoma fimbria. Next base: position 563,561 of record NC_072465.1, on the reverse strand, counting down.
ATATGACGGATGGATACATGTGTGACAAAGTGAAGCAAAAACTAAGTGGTGCAAAAAAAGACTTTGTATTTCCTGTCAGAATAGACTAGGTGAAGAATTTAGACTGTTGTGTATGCTTGTGAAGTGAACTTTTTACAAGTTAATTTATATATTGACCAAGTACATGATAGGGTTAAAAAAAGGACAAAAAACAAAGCATGTTTGTTGTTAATTTGTAGATTTTTAAAGAATTATCCATTGTGATGTTTGAATTTAGCAGGGACAGTGCACTTGTTACCTGAATCTGTACATACCTGTTGATAGAAATTGAAAAGATAAATAAATGTGTTTGATACAAAACCAGTTTTCCCTCATTGATTGAGTCAGATTGTCTCTTGTGGCTCTTAGCAACACTGGCAGCATTACTCACAAGGCTTTTCATGGACAATAAAGAGGTCATGTGGAGGATTTCCTACTCTGTAACTGGTTGGGGTTGTCATGCCGCCCCCAAAGTAGTTTTTTTGGAAAGACAACAAAATGCAGGACAGACTGGCATTTCATCATAATGCACGTTACATGTCATGTTTTATTGTAGAAATTATTATACAAAGAACTTGAAAACTGACACGTGACACAAACCAGCGTTAGTCTTAAGAAAATGGAAGTGTTTAGTAACATTTTTATTGTATAAGAGCAGTGAACAAACTTTTAAAAGAGTTGCATGATCTGTTAAAAAAATGTCTGAGCAGGAAGTGCACACTCCCATCGTATTACATCTTACTGAAAGTATTAACACACATAATCCAACACATATGTTTGAGAGAAAAACAGAAGGCCTCCCTTGATTTCTCCCTGAGATCATACAAAAAGTTACATCATTCTCGCAGTCACAAAAACACACATGTGCTCAAGGAGTGAGTCTCACAACAATCCTCCTGCCACAGATGGAAGGAGTAGTTTGATCCAGTGAAATAAAATCAATTCCCATCCTATTTTTCTGTTTCTGTTCTAGTTTTTTTATATGGTAGATGAGGTTGCCTGGTTGTCAATGCCTCTGGAGTGGAACCAGCACCCCTGCTGTGGTCCTCTTGATACATGCTGCCCCCTGATGGTTTTCCCCTAGCATTGCATCCAGTGCTTCTTCTTGCTCAGTGGGTATCCTCTGTCAACCCTCAGCAGCTTGTTCACACGCCAGTACTCGTCTCCCTTAAAGAAGAAGATGTTGCCGTTGGTCCAGGTGAAGGCTGCATCCGGACTGGACGGCACTCCAGTGAAGAGCATCGAGAGCGGTTTGGGGTAGACACTTAAGTTAGTGTACTTCACCTCATCCCACTGCCAGTGCTCTGAACCCTACACAGGCAGACAGCAAAGAGATAACAACTAAATATTTCTGCAAGAACCCACTGACATGTTTACATGCCGCCAATGTTTTTGATACCTTGATAAAGATGAACTTCTTGTTCTTCTCCAGGTAGAGGGCTGCATCAATATTAGCAGGGATCCGTTTGACCTGCTTGGGGTAGCCGTAGTCCAGCACGAACATGGTATACCTCCACACTTTATTGTCTGTGACAAGAAACAGTATAAACAGTCACACATTTAAATTCTGGACTCACAGCTGGAGAACAAAGAAGCACATGACGGAAGTATTAGACAACTGTACCTTTAAAAAAATATGTCTTGTTGGTTCTTTGAGAGTGCACAGCAGCAGTCAGGTTTCCAGGGAGGGCCTTCCACAGCCTGTCAATCTTTAATGGTGTGTTGTGTCCCAGATCAGAGATGGTCCAAACGTAATCACCACTGAAAGCAAAGGTTTTCCTCCATGGACCTGATTAAACAAAGAGTGAGGTACTCTGTGACACATTTTGTGATCCTGCTGTTATACTAAAAAAGTGTTGACGTAAAGTCAGGCTACAATCTATAATTTACCTAACATGATGGCATCCAGTGTGGCAGTGCAGGGGTCAGGGATGTTCTCAGTATCATGGCTGCTTTCTGTGGGGAACAGACTGTCTGGAGCTGTTGGACTGGCTAAAGTGCTGGTGATGCGTTTACCTATAAAACAGAGAAGTTTTAGGATGTATGCTTTCCCTATTTTGACATAAAAACACAGTGACTCAAAGTGTCAGGTCGAGTCACAGGTACTGATTTATGCAAATTCGCAAGTACTGATACATTACACTTGATACCAAATTAACAGCTCTGATCGAGTCCAGTGGGCCTTCTTGATGGACTCACCGTATAACATCTGGATGCCTCTGATATCATCTGTATGCAGCCTGTAATTGGCACGGTAACCAGTGTAGACTGGAGCCATCAGAGCGCTTCTGTACTGAGAGTGGCCCAGGCCGAGGGCGTGGCCAATTTCATGGGCAGCCACAATACGCAGATTAGTACCATAATATGTTCCCTCGGTCCAGAACTCATCCTCATCAAAATGGACAATACCAGATTCTGGTGACTCAGCATGGGCGAGTACATGACCTGCAGGAGACACAAATAAACAATTCAAGTTGGTGTTTAGGAAAAAGCAGCCCCAACAGTAGTTATATCTATATATCTAAATAAAAAACTGACCACGGCCATCAAATGGGACAGAGCAGAAGCCATCTTTCTTATGAAAGTAGATCTTGATGTCTGCACTGCCATGCACGACCTCTCTGAAAATCAAAGCAGTCACATCACTCCAGTACTTGAAGGCAGAGTGGACGGCCATCTTGACCTCTACCTTCGTCATGTCAGGTGTGTAGTTGTAGATGCGGTAGGTCAGACTCCTCTTTCTCCAGCGACCTGTAAGAGAACAAATCCTGAGTAATTACAATAAAATCGTCTACTTCTGTTAAGTTAACTTTTTATACATTTGACAGTGAGAAAAATGAAAAATAACGATGATGTTGAACTTAATTGACCTAATGTTAAAGACCTACTATAGAATTTTTGACATTTTAATGATATACGTTACTATGACATGTTTATGATTTTTTATGACTTTCCATAACATACCAAGTTATGATTTTTTTGTCATTTTAATGATATGCTATACTATGATTTTTTAATTACTTTTTGTACAATACTATACTATGACTTTTTTTTACATGATAATGACATAGTATGACAACATCTTCATGCTTTTTTGTGAAGGACTATACTAAGCCTTTTTTGACATTTTAATGAGATACTATACTTTGATTTCCTTTATATTTTGATGACATAATAAACCATTACTTTTTGGTAGTTTTAATTACATTTAAATGAAATTATACACAATTACTTTTTTATTTCTTAATGACATACTGTGACATTTGACATTTTGATGACTTACTATGCTATGACTTTTTTGACTTTTAAATAAAATCTTATTTTTTTGTGACATACTATACTAAGACTTTTAAAGTTTTTTATGACTAACCATCCTATTACTTTTTATGACTTTTTATGAATAACTATCTTATTACTTTTTATGACTTTTTATGACATAACTATACTATTACTTTTTATTACTTTTTATTACTTTTTATGACAAACTATACTAAAACTTTGATTTTACATTTTATTCTATACTATGTATTTTTAATGATATTTTATTGACATACACTATACCATAACCTGTTTATTACATTTGTATGACATTCTATACTATGACATTTTTGAAATTTAAATATCATACTGTACTATGACTTTTAAAAAATTCTGCCCAAATTATAATGGTCCTTGACAATTTGTGACAACATGTCCCACAGATGTCAAAGTTAAAACTCCAAACATTTTTAACATTGTTTACACTGGACTTGTGCTCAATATATTTAACCTGAGCTGTTTAAGAAGATAACAGATCTATATCTTATTTTCTTGACCCACCCATCACTCTGTATCTGTAATGTTTCTTGTTGAAGGGGTCTTCCAAGCCACATCGCGGCTGTCTCATCATTTCAAGAGTAGGTTCATCTAATTCTCCAGTAGGTAGCAGATCATTCACCCTCTGGAAAACCCTGGAGACAAGAGGTGATCAAACATCTGCAAATTAAGCGCTGCTCACATCCTCCTCCACTGTATCTTGGACATTAACTTATAGTAGCTATGCATATTTCCCCTGACGGGGCTATTTTACCTAAGAGCTTCAATGATCTCCTCCAGGTAATGAGGGTCCTGTGGATCAGCAGGGTCATTCAGGTAACCATACTGCTTCAAATAGGCCTGTGAAGCAGAGGCAGACAATAAGGCTCACTTAAAAGATTGCTGTTAATTTATTAAGCATGTTTATAACCTTACTACGTTTCACTTACCTTTGCTTCATCTAATTCTGTCCATTGCACCACTGCACAAATAGCTCCTCTGAGGTTAAGCAGCAGTAGCAGCAGCCATGTGAAGTCCATATTCAAGTTCTCAATAACCCAGGGCTGATACTCAGAGCCTAAGAAGTGCACAGTGGAGACCCACAGCAGACTGTTTGTTCTCTGAGTGCTCCAGCAGTTTTGAACTCAGCCCGGCGGATGAGTCAGCCCAGTGGCTGCGATGATCCATCCCTGAAGAATGACGATTACAAGAGAAGCCAGTTGAGCTCCAGCCAATATGTCTGCTGCAGAATTGTTTAGCTGTTCAGAGAGGACGCAGAGCTGCAGCAGTGGTCTACACAGTGGATCCAGTTTAAGGGCCAAGGAAGTGTTTGACTTTATGAAAAGAGGCCAATCACCCTGAACAAATCTATCACTATAACATTCACATATTCTTCCCTCAGGGTCAATGGCCTCTTGTTAATTCCCTTGTGTTACAGCAATCTCTGTCCTACAGGTATGTATTACAGTATAATTATAGGCCTCAATTTCCACATTCCTGTTGTCCCCACACCTCTCTCAACTGAAAGAAATAATTATGTTTACAACTAAAACACAAATCCATCATTGGACCCATCCATGCCGACATGTAACAGAGGATAGATCAGATATGCAAAAGATCTATGCTGTTACATGTTGACAACAACAATATTCCCTTTTGTGTAAAGCAAATGTGGTCCAAAATGTTTGATGCACACCATGTTTCAAATGCAAATTGTCACCCCACCACCAAAATACAAAACACTGGTTTGTCACATCCCTCCTAAATTGATTGACTAGTGTTTTAATAAACTTACACCACACAGCAACTAAATCTAAGCTATCGATCTTTATTGACAATTTTGCTATTCATCACTCCTGTGTATTAACACATAAGAATACACACAATCATTTTAAACATCATTAGTTCATTAACAAACAAATGCTTGTTTCTTATTATTTAAATTGCCGCAATCAATATTTTATAGATTAACAATGTCTCACATCACTAAGTGGAATTAAAATTACAGAAGGGACTGAAAACAGAACTTAAATTCCTCAGGTGGTCAGAAACACTTCTCCAAAGATAAACTTGCCCTGTGTCTGAATGACATAAGTGTCTGTCAGCTTTTTGTTGTTCTTCATCCCCTGAGTGGCCACAACTTGATGAAAAGAGTTTTAATTGAAATTCTTAATTTTAATATAATTTATGTGGTCACAAAAATTTGAAATGCATTTCCATTATTATGTCATATTCTGGCACCTAATGATCAGAAAATTGTTGTTAACAAGCTGCAGGTTTAAGATAATCATGTCTCAACAATCATGCTAGTGGGTCCATGCTTTCTATTGTGTGTATTGCATTACCTTTTGTTTTGAAATAGTTAAGTGAAAGAGGAAGGAACTAGGAATTTTTGTAAATTTTTGGCATATTTTAGATCAGTTTGCAGTTGTGTAGAATTGATACAAACCTTGTTTTAAACCCAAAGCAAAGAAAACGCTTACAGAGATTATAATTATCTAGTTGCAGATGACTGAAGGTTGATATTGTCCTGTGAAATTCTCACAATGTGAAGACTTAAAACTTTATTGGGACATCTGTACAGTATCTTTAACATTTGGGATAGGACGACAGCAGACTGCTGTGTGTGGAGCTGGTATAAATATTACAGCCGCATTAGCCGACAAAGCAGCTGGTCTCAAGATGTGAGTGCATGGTTCATGACTGGCATCGTACAGCCTCAGACTTAAACCTGAGGCAACATACTAACAGTAAAGGTTTGTCTTTGTATGCCAACAGCAGAATTTATTTTTCAGATATTCTTAGCTACTATAGTTGCTGTTAGGCACTATGATTTATTCGCAAAATTGACATTAAACTAAGAATTCCTCATACAGACAAATAGGTTTGACTTTTTATTGTATATACCTTTGAGAATTTTCACAGTCTGCATGCTGCTCATTCCCCACCGTATCACAACTTATCACACAGAGAACTCAAACCAAAGCTTGAATGCGCTGGTTTGCATTTACCACCAATGTGATAAATGTGTGGTAAATGCAAGTGTCTGTATTTGCTGAGCTAAAAAGGAATAAAAATAAGAGTCAGCTGCATCTGTTTCCTATCTCCTGTATCTGTCATCCTTATTACTGACAATAAAAATAAAGGAACAGAAAGAAGGAACAAGAAAGAAGTGGGAGTACAGTATACATTTATTTTTTTTCTGTTCCAGGTATCTAAAACATTACTCAGAAGCATAATAGTGTTTATGCACCAAGGGTAAACAGAGCATGTAGAACACTTGGTCCAAATGATCCAGCTTCATACCACAAAATATTTAATGTCTCATCTGCTACTGAAGGGAGCGGTTATTTTTCATTTATTTTTTGGCTGACTTTGCCTTCTTTCATTTCTTCGAAGTACTTGTGAGTAGTGCATGGTTACACACCACTGCACAATAGTCATAGCAGCACCAAGAGTATGAATCAAGAGAATACATATATTATTTTTAGTAATTTATGACTCAGAGACAGACCAGAATGAAAAGTTTATGACACACATGATTGTCAAACAACTTCCCCGTAGGTCAATTGCCCAAGGATACAAATAAACAAAAGAGTCTCATGTCCGTAAACTCCTGGAATATATCTGGTTTCATTCCATTAAAAAAACATCTCTTGCAGTCAAAGAGAAAATGTGCAGGAGAACATCTTAAGCCGTTTAATCCTATTCAAAATAAAAGGCCACGTGTCTTCGTGATCATGATTCTGAACACATTAAGAAACTACAAAAATGATCGATTGTGACTTGAATACAGGATATTGAAGAGTAGTTTTGAGCTTCTCAAATTACTGCGGATTAGACTATATATTTGATCATTTGTGTCTATTCCATTCTTTTATATCTCAAATCTTTTGTCCTTGCGCCTCATCTTTTACATTACATTACATTACAGTCATTTAGCAGACGCTTTTATCCAACTTACAATAAGTGTAGAATTTATGAACTTGTCCTCCCTTCCTCCCTCCTGTTCATCTTCCTGCAAGCTGCTGTCTGAGTCACTTACATATATCCTGTTTCTTCTGTTACCACATTTAGTAGACGTACTAAGTAAAAGAAGCAGGAGAAGATATTTGAAAGCCTTCAGACATGTTACAATCAAACTTAAGTTTAAAAAACAAAATCCTGGAGATTAAAGTAGATTTTTGTGATACTATTACATTGCATCCTGATGTTGACAGCTACTGGAGTTTAGCAGAGCAAACTTTCAAGAACAACAAAATATAATCACCAACATGTGGAAGTGAAGTCATCTTTAGGTTATATAATTAAAACAGTGAGGCTTTTGAATATTTTTCCTTAAGTGTGTCTTCCCAGAGTTCACATTGAGCAAACAGAGAATATCATTAAACCAGTAAAGATGAAAAGTGATATACAAGTCCTGAGCAGCTACAGACGTTTTCTATTTTAACTGCAAAACTACAAGCAAAATTGAAATGTTAACCAAACCATAGATATTCACACTGTAAATGAATATGGAGCTTGAATATGTGGATTAACAATTTATGTTCAATACTGTAAAAACTTTAACCTGTAGATGAGTTGTCTTCTTTTTTAAATTCTTAAAATCAATCCTAAATTTAATTTGAAACCAAATATGTTAAATCTGTGATAGAAATCTACAAAAAATACATTTTACATTACATTTGGTAATATTCATGATTTTTTTTATTATTAATTAAAACGTAATTAAAAATGTTTTTTCCTTTCATTAAAAACAAAAACACTATAGTTTGACTGGCAGTCAGGGAGGAACAGTGAATGAAAAATGTAAGCACTGCAAAGCTGAGCAACACATAACACATTGGTGTTATTTTTAGCAAATGTCTTTAAATAAGAATCAAAATTGACACGAGTTTATTTAGTTTTTGGCACTAAGCAGCAATTGACTCAATAGAAGTTGGTGTAAAATAAGAACTCTTTATTTATCATCGTCAACGATAATGTACATTTTACACAAACAGTGTAGTCAAAACTGTGGGCACAAAGCGGCCTGACTTCTGCAGAGTGTTGCGTCGTGGTAACGGTCGCTACATCCCCACAGCGAGGTGTTGAAACAGTGGAGGGCAACTCTACACACTGAATGGTGAATGACAGAGATCACGGTACACTTCTGATTTGCAGACTAAACACAAGAATTGATGATCTACACCACAGACATATGCTCCTGATCATTTTCCTTCAAGATACTCAAACTTTTCCCATAAAAAGATATTTCATTATCTTCTCACATACAAAAGTTATTCATCAGCAAAGCCAAAGCACCAGATAAATAAATGCTTCCAATGTTTTAAAACGTACAATTTGATTCCAGTCTCAGTAAACTCCAGGTTATATTTCTCCAGTAAAGTGTAAACTCCATTCAACTCTTGTAGCCTTCATTAAAGTAATGACTATATAATAAACATAAAATTAGGTTTTCAAACTGCGATTCATGTTAATAATACAATTACTTCAACCCTTTTAATATACTGTGCACACCTTAAGCATTGAGAATGTCAAAATACAGATTACAAAAATAAATGTTTTCTTTTCTACAAATAAAGAGACTTGAGGATTTACTGACTCAAGCGTTCACTTAAGACCAGAGTGTAAGTTAATCATCTTCACTAGATATAACGGAAATGTTTTCACTGACAGACTTCAGCTTTCTTCCATGTACCATATAAGCCCACTTGCAACTTCTTAGTCAAAAAAAATAAAATATATATATATATATCTAAAAAATGTTTTGCTTCCAATAAAGTTGTTTGTTACATACATTTTTATTCATGTCAATTGGATTTGTCACTATTAAGTCATTGAAGTACATGTGTGACATGTACCTGCTGATCCCAGAAAAAGTTGCAAAAAAACATTTTGGTACTCTCAGAGGATTATTACTGCTTATTTCTACTCAATCGATTCATGTGCATAGAAAAAACTTATTTTAACCATAAATTCAATGATGTTCCCATTAAGTCAACTGGATAGTTATCAATTATTTAGTAGGAGAAAACTATAAGAACTACAATCATGACCGTGCATGAAATGTGTTTGTAATACACATTTGAAAATCAATTTAAATCAATTAAAGTTAGTAAATATTTAATTGTGAATCTATTTTTACTGTCCTTAGAACATTAGTAATGAGTCTGCAAACTGTTTATATGCAAAACTACTGTTTTTCTTTCCGTCAGTCTGCCTTCAGAAATCTTAAAGACACAATCGGCACTTTCAACCAGTTGACTGGACCAGAAAATTTAGTCAATTTCAAATGTCAACAGCCCATTATAGGATAGAGATACCGACAAAATGACAACACATAATGGAAGATGAATAATGAGGTAATTTCCATTATAGTTTTGATTTTGTTCGTAAACTGTATTGGCCAAATTCCAAAGAAGACATTTTGTAAGTTAAGCTTTTCCTGCGTTGACAACACACAGAAAAGGCTGGTCAAGTCTATTTGAAATGCAATTTAGAGGCCATAGGATATAAGTGAAAATAGATTACAGATTTGAGTAGAACAAGTTTGTATTGTTAAGATTTTTTAAAATAAATATATATTTATCATCAAATCATGAAGTTGGCTTATTTGGAACACCCACGGGCTTAAAGGGTACATTAGGTACCCTTTAAACTCGTGACAGACATATTTTCACAAATTAAACAATAAAACAAATTTGAAAATTCAAATGAGAGATTAAATTTACTTTACCAACTCCAATGTTCTCACTTAAATTGGGAAAGTATTTATAAAAATGTCAGAAAAGCAGATTTGGTAGGTTTAATAGGGATGGTTACCCTCATCTCAAATCTCACAAGCAACATGATTGCATAAATACTCAAAACCATGTGTCAAAAAGTCCTGCAGTATTTTTTTTCAGTCACTTTTCCTATTGAGTTAAGCCGGGCTCAGACCACAGGAGTTTTAAAACTGAGTGGTATCCCACACATAAGGAGAATCTTCACAAACATGCAGGCACTACAATATTTGAAAATATAGGAGGGATATTTTTAAGATTATCATGCTAGAGGAGAAACGCACCACATCATGTGATCTCTCTAATTTCTAGCAACAGTAGTATGCTGAGTAATGTTAGCCTTGAGGGCTAGAACATTTATCGTTGCTTGGCAACACAGTCAGCTTCTCCCGCTTGTTTCTCTCATTGGCTGTTGTGGTTCCACTCAAAACGTACTGACATCATCATCCAGATTTAACTCTAAATAACAATAATGTTAGAAATTATCGGGCGGCACCGATGAGGGTGTGAACGGTTCGGGTGTTTTAAGACTGGATCTGTTAACACCTCACATTACTAGATAATCTGGGCTGAACATCGGTAGTAACCAAAGTCCCAGAATGCATTTCCCCCTCCGATGATCATAAAGGGTTAATCTTGGTTAAAACGTGCCAAAAATGTAGCCTGAGCCCGGCTTTAGTGACAGATTTAAAACAATGTCCACTCTCTGATGACTCTTTGGGGCATAAACCTTTTGGATTTTTAATGTGGATCCAACCACACAGTCTATTCCTCGCTCTCATCCTCTCTGATCTTCACGTTCACTCTGTGCCAGGCGTTGCTCAGCACACCTCTTAGATTCCAGATGGGAGCAACTGTGTCCGGCTGCATGTTGTAACTGTTATCAACCGCCTTGCAAACTATCTCCAGCTCCTGAGCCTCCGGAGGAAGAGGAGCCGTTACCTCCCACAGCTTCCAGGCCCAGGCTCGTCCCGGTGGTGGCGAGGGTTCAGGTGCTTGTCCCTTCTCGCTGCTCCTCAGTTGGGCGACCTGCCATGTCTTTCCTCCATCCAGAGAAACATCTACACGTACCACTTCCCTTCCCCCGCCACTCCAGGCGTAACCCTTCACCGTCACCTCTTCCAAACTGCGATCAACCACAGCACCGTCTGCCGGTGTGGTGATGGCCGACTGAATAGGCAGCTCTTGGATCGCCGGAGCAGACTTGAAGTCCACCGTGTCCCAGTCCGTCCCGGGGGAGAAGCCCTTGTAGTCGTTCTGCTGCCAGTGGCTGCTGCTTTCGTCTGCACTCACTATGATCTTCCCCAGCCATTTCACATTGCGTGCGCCGACTATGCCCGGTACCACAACTCTGACGGGGTAGCCATGGTCGGCGGGGAGATCCGCGCCGTTCATCTCATAAGCCAGCAACACATCACCTTCCTCACCAACTGCCTTGTTTAGAGGGATGGAAGCGCCGTAGGTAGTCCCTGTCACGTCTTTGTCCAGTCCTTCAAACTGAACGTGGAAAGCCCGCTGGGCCACATCGGGCCCGTATCCAGCGGCCAGCAGCACATCCCTAAGCCTCGCACCGCTCCATGTGGCGTTACTGATCGCCGCAATGCCCCAGTTCAGTCCTTTCACCTGCTTGATCTTATTCATCTCAGAGCGACGGTTACCGGCACACTGCAGCGTGGCGGTGACGGTGTGTTTGGGGAATCGAGTCTTCAGCTCTTCTAAAGACAGGGTCAGCACTCCTCCAGGAAGTCCCTCTACCTGCAGCTGATATGAAGCCGGGTCCACCTGAGGAACTGGCAGGTGGTTTCTTTTGAAGAATAAAGCAGAGGGGGTGATGAAGCTGTCAGAGAGGATTTCAGGAGGCGGCTCAGCATTGAAGGGCTTGAGGTTGTTGATGTGCAGGACGGGGTGACGGTCGGGGTCAGTGGAGTAGGGGTCCGATGTCTTAATAGCCTTCTGCTTCTTCAGGTCTTCTGCACTCAGCTCACCAACCTTGCATTAACCACAGACACATGTTTTATTAGGCCATATGGGACTCAATGCTACAAGCTATCACATATTTTCAGCAGAAGTTTTCTGTTCATCACAAATTGCAAACCGAAGGCAAGGACAGACAAATAACTGTTTGTTTACAAGGAAACTCCGTAAGAAAAACATCAGCAAAGTGTTTCTCTCATTGACCACGTGAGGCGTGCCGTATTTACCCTACAACTGTTCCTTAGTATACAGTATGCAGTAGACCTTTTCATATGTGTCTTCAGAGATCAAGTGCAAGACAGACAAAATAAATGAAAAGTTCATTTTAGGATAAATTCAACTGACCACCCCCGCCTAACAGCCACCATAGGTTCACATTAATCTCTGTTTCTATTACTCAAAGATAAAGCAACATTTTTTAATGGATTTGTATAATAAATAGATGCTTAAGGGTTGTTATCGCAATGCATATTGTGACTGAATTGCAGTTAAAGCAAGTTAAAGCATTTGTGTTAAAGCTGTGTGAGCATGAGCTCAAAGTTGAACCAAAAACACAGTTCTGTTCTATTTTCCAGCCAGAAATGTTTATTGTTTAATTTAAAATGGAAGTCTGTGATGGTTGACACTTTGACTTAAGGTCAGCAGTTTATTTTAGCTGCAAAAGCTACAAGAACTGGCTACAGAGTTTGGTTCTCGCAGCCAATTCTTGTCTCAGCTTTGTGTTGAACGCCCTGTTTGATGGAACTTTTTCCACCCAATGAAAAGCTACTGAAAACCCACTTTTTTTCTAGGTACTCTGTTATTAATATTCTACTTATATTCTTTTTGGCTGTCATTTAGTTAAACTATCAAAAGAAACCAAGAATCCACCCACCTTATACTCTGAGAGCATTTCCAGCACATGTTCCTGGTTGTGTACAGCATACAGCGCCCAGAAGGGTTCAAGGGCTCCACCTGCTGCCAGCAAGATTTTATCCCCACCAGGGTGCATGGCCACAAACTCAGTGATGTCGTATACGCCACCTTTGTAAGTGACCCACACGCCATCTTCCAGAGAGCGGTGACTGGTGACCTCTTTCTGGCTGAAGATGGGAAAAGCTGAGGTCTTCTCTATTGTGTGCGCTCTAATGGCGTCTTCCTGCTCAGCCTGCATCGGAGAGGAGAAAGGACAGAGGACAGAGGAGTGACAACAGAGGACAGAGGAGAGAGGACAGGTGAGAGAGGTCAGAGGACAGATGACAGAGGAGAGAGAAGGCATCAGTTTTGTGATCTATCAAAAACAACATTTAAAAGAGAAAAAGACTGGAAACCAGGAATCCAGTCTACATACTTGATAAGAGCATGCTACAAATATACATTTTCTTAATATAACTGTAACTAAAAGGTCATTTGGATTCTTCTGTGATCACTTCTTTAACTGTAGGCCTCTGGTTTTAGGGTGGTAAACTGGCTGTGAGAGCAGTGGCAGTGTGTGTTCTCATGTTTGCACATGCCGACCCCACTCTACTGGGAGTGTTTGTCCTGATGTAGGTATGTTATAAATATCTTGCCTGCTTTCTCTGTTATCTGACCAGCCTCTGGATAGGACACACAGACTGAAAGGTCTGTAACATTAGACTGATGTCGTAAAGGAACAAAATAATAAACTCACTCAGCCTATACTTCCATACCAAACCACTGCATCACGCCTTAAGACTTCATTGTACAAATGACACGTTTGTTGACCAGATGTATTTGTTTGTGACGCAGCAGCAACAAGTTCCTGAACCTCTGAGTGAAGCAAATACATGATATAGACAAATACCACTAAACTTTGCTACCCCTTGTACTTCTGTACTACTAGTTTTACTACTACTCCTAATAAAAGCAGGTAAAAACTCTTCAAACGGACATTTAGCAGCAGCCGTGTGTTAATTATTCACAAAAAGAAATGGGACAGCTGCACTGCTGCTTGGAGTGGTTAATGTCTTCTCACTGTTCATGAGAATGGAGCTGTAGTGTTTGTTACTATCCGAGTGGATGAAACCCACGTTTGACCTTACACAGATTTTTAGTATAAGGGGCGAAACAAACGCTGCAGTAAAAGTTTGGTAATTATATTTATAATACATAACAAAAATGACAAAAGACATTTCTGAATTTGCAATGTGCAGTTTGGGTCGTATAATAATCTTAACCGGAAACCCAGCAACGTATTTTTCCCTAAATTGAACGGTTTAAAACTTTTGAGATTGGGAAAATAATACTTAGATATAACTTAGATTATACCATATACAACACATTTACATCATGCTGCTCCTTTATCTCAAATGCTCATCACAACTTGTCACAATCAAAGTCGTGACTGTAAGTTGTTGCTTCATTGGACAACAATGTTCAAGAGACACAATTGAGCATTGGCAAAACAAAAGTAAATGAAATATTCACTGTCTTCTACTCTATTCCACAGATCTAATCTCCTCCTAACCTTGTGGTGATGGAGGCCATAAGCCAGTACAGCACCGGTACCAGCCAGCAGTCCTGCCAGGGCATGTCTCCAGCTGGGACTGTGGGCACGCTGGTACGATCTCTGGTCCTCACTGCTGCTGCTCCAGAGACGAACTGCACACGAGGCCACAGCAGGCGACACTTGAAGCCTATGAAATGAATAAATGGCAATCTAACTTTTTGCAGATCAAGCAGAGCTCATTAGGTTGAGTACAACGGTATGTTTAAGGATAATGATAATATTCTGGTTTGTTCAAAAGATCTAAGAAAAAAGATGACAGGAGGATGAACAGTGAACACCAATAGCCTGCCTTCTCATCGCAGGCAAAGTAAATGCCAGGTTAAATTCCTGTTTGTCACAGGGCTGTACCTTTGAGTGTTGAGAGGGCCAAGTCGAGTCAGGCTGTGGCAGCGTCTGAGAAGCAGCATTGCACTGATGTTCTGTTAAGAAAAGTTAATTTCACCGTGAAACAAAACTTAATAATTTGTATTACCAAGGTACTGAAGTTCCACAAAAAACAGTGAAATACAATTTGTGTGGCTCAATTTATTTCGCCAAGCAGATAACATAATTCTTTGGAAAGTTAAACGCACACCAGCAGAATAAAATCACCTGCACCCATTGATTTCTATGCAAGCTCACCCACTGCCAGCATCTTGGCTTCAAGATATGCCACTGTTTTACTTCCCAGCATTGTTTGTCATGGGTCAACTGTTCATAAGAGCAGCAATTCTTTTCATCCCCTCCACAGATTAGCACTTTAGGTTCTGCACCTTGACTACCATTTCTGTCTGTGTGACATGTTCAGTGTGCTATGGCCGTCAATTAACCTGCATCAAATGAGCTGATAGCCCAAACATGATCAGTTTGTGTTGCGCATTGTTAGTTTTACCGTCGATATTCAAAGAGATCTCTGGGTTGGAATAAAAAATAACAACCATCCACAGGCTGCAGTGGCTGATATATTTATAAACTCTTTATGATTAGTGTGACAGCCTGACTTGAGGAAAAATGTCCAATTTATCAAGAGCAGTAGTTCCCAAGAGATTTGGCCAGTTGCAAAGGAACGGAAATTTCCAGAAAATTTACCAGGGGCATTAAGGGGCTTTTTCAATTCAAAAAGTGTCCCTTTAAATAGTGAGCAGCCTACAATACTGCCTGTCTGAGCAAAAGGACTACATGCATTCACATAGGTTTTGAATTACATTTCCGGAGTGGATATATTTTATACTTTTACTGATATTTCAGCATATAGTAGCTTAAAACTAAATACACAGTTTATAGCTTATTATCCCCTTCTTCTAGTTTTGTTCCCCCATGTAGTGGGAATTGAGCATCAAGTTTTTAATTAATCTATTTCTATTCATTTGGTATTGGAAAATATTGATTTTACAAGTAAGTTGTTCACTTAAACCTCAAATTAAATAACGTAATTATTATAATGTAGAATTCATGAGAAAGAGCAAAGATAACATTCATCTTAAATTAATATTCTTTGTGTACCAGTCAGATTACTGCAAATGACTGTTGCAGCCTTTAGCAGCTTTATATGCTTATGCTCATAAAATGAACACTGAGTTAAAAAATAGATTAGGCCAGACTTGCGGAATATGCAAATTCTACAAGTAAAGATCTACTTGCAAAGACCTGTAACAGTCAACACAGGCCCTGTACAGCTGTGTTAGGACAGAGCGTACAGGGGTTAGAAGTGGTAAAAACAAACATGCTGTTGTGTGCAGGATTTTTTTACTTGACTGCAAAGTACAGTCTGGAAACAGTAAAGTCTTTACAGCCTACATGTGGTCTTGTAAAAATGGCCAATTGAACCTTTAAGCGAGGGTTTAAACAACTCACACAGAACTGACCAACCAGCTGTTACTTCAGCCTAAAGAAGGAGCCAACCAGCTCAGGGGGAGTGGACAGAACAGGACTGAGCTTCAGTTCACCTTTCAATAACCTCAGAACTGTCAGTATATGTGTGACTCCATTAAAGTCAGCAAAGTCTCCCCTTGTCAAAGCATACAATTAAGAAACTAAGTGACATGTTTCTATTTAATTGAGGACCTTGTCTAAATCTTATCCATTCCTTGACACTTTGACAATAAAGGAATGAAGGATAATGAGAATATCTCTACCCTGTGGAACACATTACAGGGTAATATTTATGACTAATTGGAAGGGCAAATGTATACAGATCATTGGAGAAGCACAACATTGTAATGACAAATAAATGAAGTAAATAATGGTTAAAAAAAAAAGAAGTCATTACTAATACCTACATGTCACACACACGATGACAGATCAATGTTATCAATCATCTACACCTTTCTTATCACTGTCAGCACTGAGTAAGGTTATCTTCAGATGCTTCTCTACAGTCTGGTCTCTGATCAGGACTCAGTCTAGTGACGAACATGGAGTGAAGTGTTTGATGTTCCTCGTTTATCTAACATGTGGTTCGTTTCGTTTTCTGCAAAATACCTGCAAATCTGGCAATTATTGAATGTCCACAGCTACAGTGAAGGCAGCTTTGAAGGATCACAATTTTAGGATTGATTGTGATCCTTCAAAGCTGCCTGTAGCTGTGTACATTCAATAAGTGCAATGACATATACTTCGTGTAGAGTCAATTCATATTGACTGTTAAATAACTCCTCCTCCTCCTCCTCCTGGCTAATTTAGCTAACACCGTAGCAGGCTGACCACTGACAGGCTTCAAACTACTTCAGATATGTTCATAGACAGAGAAAAAGTAAATGCTAGTTTGTGTTTGTTGCTATAAACCAAACAGAAGCATACAGATACTCACTGGTGTCGCGTCGGTCGCCTGCTTGTGTCCAGATGTCCTCAAACGTTACACAAGCACTGAGCGAGGGGCGTTCAGGAACAACTGGTCATGTGGCGACCGACAGACTGTGGTGGCAACACAAGCCAAACCCAAAGCAAATACAGGCTATCGATGCACAAAGGAATGACCACAACACTCATTCCACGGCTTTGTTGAACATGTCTTTGTTGCAGACCTATTCTTTGAATAACAAACTGTATTTTCGTGGAAGCGATTCAATAATTGTTGAATCAATAAAATAGTTTTTGTACCAATATTTTGTTTCAATTTATAAATGTCTTTAGTAAGTTAACGTGTATTAAGGGAGATAATAATAACAGCAAGTGGGTCATTATTGCGAAACAAGATTAAATAAATATTAGAAAATATGCAACTATCAAAATATGTCCAGTACATTTTTGCCCAAGGGTTTAACTGCTGACATGCACCCACATATCTTACTGGTTTTGCAGGACGTACCCTGAACGCACCTGAGTTGACATGCAGAGGGGTGGTGCTCTGAATGCAGCTCAATATGGTAGCAGATAAGGGAATACTTATGTGTACAAAACACAGACCCAACAGCACCATTTTGGCTGGGCAGCATAATGTTAAGCACAACCCAACTCAACAGATAACTCAATCAGACAACAATGTGCTGATACCAACCAAACCACTAGATACACACATGCAAGAACAGCAGTCATGATGTCTGTTAATAAGTAGTGGTGGATGTCTTCTTCTATATGCCCTCTGAAAGGAAAGTGAGAAAGAAGCTGAATTGGTTGTTTCTTAATATCTGAGGAAACATGTATTTTTTTTTCTCTTTTGTATTTTATTGCAGTAAAAGCCCAGTAGTCTTTCTAGGTGGCATTCCTTATCAGCTACTGAGTCAATAATGAAATCTATTAGTAAACCTAATTGTTCCAATCAGTATCAGGTAGGCCTACGTACAGCAGATAGAAGCGTGGTAGTCTTGCTATCTGGCGTTCCTTATCAGTTGCCATGTCAAAGAGGAAGTCTCTATCAGGAAACTTTATTGTTCCAGTCAACTGCAGATAGTCCTACAAAGAGCTGATAAATGTGTGTGTGTGTGTGTGTGTGTGTGTGTGTGTGTGTGTGTGTGTGTGTGTGTGTGTGTGTGTGTGTGTGTGTGTGTGAGTGTGTGTGTTCTCATTATTCTCATTATGCTTTAAGGAAAAAATGAAAATATGCCTATATAAAACTAATGGTTTATAAACTCTATCTTACACCTTTTCACAAACTTAAAAAACACAATTCCCATAAACCACCTGGCTTTCAGTTAAATGTTACCACTTGTCCCCCTTCTCCTTCCCAGGCATCACAACATGTGCATTACCTTTAACTTTTGCTTCCCTGAAAAGAGCAAGTGTTCAAATATTTAGTTTCCAGCTGCATTTTTTCTTAGAAACTCATTAATCCTTTGTTCCATTTGCACCATTAATCACTGTTCTCTTACTGCTTTGTTTCATAAAGGAATCACACTGGCTGTGTAATGCAGGTAGCTGCTTCTTTTCTGTTATGTAAGATAAGATAAGATAAGATAATCCTTTATTAGTCCCGCAGCGGGGAAATTTGCAGACTTACAACAGCGTAGCGTAAAGTGCACACAAGAGACATAGTAGAAGAAGACAAGCTAAAAATAAAAAATAAAAAATAAAAATAAAATAAAACAAGTATTATAAATAAGCAATAAAAAAAAACAGTAGAAAAAACAACAATAACTGAAATATTATATTTACAGACAGAGAAAAAAACAACAACTATTTTAACTATTTTTAACTTTTTTAACTATTATTGCACAGTGTAATGTGTAATGTATTGCACAGGTTATTATTGTCATGTTATTATTGTCATGTGTCATGTGGTCTGCTGGGAGCAGAGCTGGTTGTGCAGCCTGACAGCAGCAGGAAGGAAGGACCTGCAGTACCTCTCCTTCACACACCGGGGGTGAAGCAGCCGGTGGCTGAAGGAGCTGCACAGAGCTGCCAGGGTGTCCTGCATGGGGTGGGAGGTGTTGTTCATCAGGGATGACAGCTTGGCCATCACCCTCCTGTCTCCCACCACCTCCACCGTATCCAGTGGACACCCAGCACACTGCTGGCCTTCCTGACAAGCTTGTTCAGTCTCTTCTTGTCTGCTGCTGAGATGCTGCTGCTCCAGCAGACCACTGCATAGAAGATGGCTGATGCCACCACGGAGTTGAAAAAGGTCTTCAGGAGTGCTCCCTGCACTCCAAAGGACCTTAGTCTCCTCAGCAGATACAGTCTGCTCTGACCCTTTTTATACAGTGCGTTAGTGTGATTAGTCCAGTCCAGTTTATTGTTCAAGTGAACACCCAGGTACTTATAAGATTGCAATGGGGTTTTTGGTTTGTCTGTATTTCTTTAGACTAAATATGCTCTCTTCTCTTTCAATGCAACATTGTTTAATGCATTTACTGCCACTAACCTGGTATAACACATATTTGAGAAGCAGAATGGTACAGAAGAAGTGTATGCTTAGATTGGACCACTGTTGTGTAAATCGTGGCTGAGGGTTGTCTGTTTAAACTTTACTTGTGTGAGCCGTGCCACGCTTGGGGAATTCAGTCAAAACATAACCTGTGGCACATATTGAGGTAGGATGGAGTTTCTATGGCAACGACAGATTCATTGGACCGCGATGTCTGTGTTTTGATGACAATATTTCCAACACCCCTGGTAGATTTTTCTACATGTTATCCAGGTAATTTCTTTGGGTGTTAAGATTGTCCAATGTCCTTATTGCCCTCTGAAACCTTCATGTCAGTGACGTTTGTGAAATGGACCAGAACATCCGATTGCCCATTGAAACAGTTTACACACAAAACAATTCCTTAAGCTCAAAGTTAAGTGACGGAATTTGTCAGGCATTTCCACAAATAAAGATCAGGCCTTAGTCAAGCTTTACACACACCTTAAATAAATATTTGTTTAAGAAAAAAGGCATGCAGTTGGGTGCAACCTATTGATATATTAGGGCTGTAAATGTCTGATAGATTTCTTTGTTGTAGAGTTCCTTTTAGGTGGGAAGGTAAGTTGAATGTTATTTGCTCTTTAATAATGCTGTGTGGATTTTTGTATGCTCTTTGTAGTGTTTAATCTGTGTAACCAACTGACCTTAGATAGGTGACCAGTAGCTATTCCCGCATGACTGAGACAATTACAAATAAATCCCAGAATAGTACTTTTTCAAAATATTTTGAGTATTTTCTTCTATTGCTGCTGTAGACAAGCCCGGTCACTTTTACTGTGTGTGCGTACTGGGCTCTCTAGCACTGCCTGTTGGAAAAGTGTACATTATCATCACTGCTACAAAAATAAATGTTCTAAATCTTAATAGTGAATCTTCTTACAGTTGTTGCTCGTCTTTGATTTTTAATATTACCTGTTTATTCAATAACTTTTATTATCTTTTGTTTGTTTTGGTCACTCTTAGGCACTTTGTAAACCTGGTTAAAAAAATAAAAAAATCTGAAACAAAAAAAGATCTGATAACAAGTGACCGATTTACACCAAACTGTTCTTATTTGGTCAATTATTTTCAAAATAATCTATAGCTGATGCATCTGTACGTTAGCTGCCTTGAGAGCATTTAACTGATTACAATGATAAAAGGATAAAAAAAAATCACTAAACTAATAATGTGCAAGTCATCCAAGAGGTGAATTTCCTGCTTGTTTTAAGAGGAAGGAAGTTGCACTCACTGGTGATCTGTGATCAAATGTCTGAGGCATATTGTTCCTATTTGCTTTCCTGTTACAAATTTCTGATTTCTCACCAATAAAACATTCTCAAAAAAGAAAATATAAACACATCATTCAAAGCAATTAAAGCTTTCCATGTTAAAAATGTACAATGAAAGATTCAGGCCACAGATAACAAGCAAAATGATACCTTAAGTCCCTTTCTCACATCTCCAGGCGTGCACATTCTTCAGTGTATTTCATTTCATTTCATTTAAGCACTAACTACTTGTCTACAGCTAGATTGATAACAAATGCAGGATGTGTTGTTGCTCACAGTACAGCTTTTTGTTGAGATGAGAAATGTAATGTTTAAACAGTAGATTGGACTCAGAACTTAGTGTATACAAGTTTAATATTTTGAAAAAGCTTTACTACAGAATTTAAATACAATATTCTGAAAAATTGGCAAAATAAAACAAGGCTCTACCAGGAGAGTGTCTACATTACAACATGGAAACTGTCCAAACAACAAGTAACACCTGTTACTACCTTTCTCCAGGATTTAGCTGTAGTCTGTTTAAGATTCACATTTCAGGTCAACATGGCCGTTGTCTGTGTTATTCGTGGTAGCTCTACTGCGCTTCATGAGATAAACTGTTAACCACTGTTAACCAAAGATGAACTGCCGGGATCGGTTCGGCTGCCAGTGCGTCCTGTATGTTCACTCCTCTGCTAGATGGAATTCAATCACTGCGGTGTCATCTTGGCTGCTTCAGCTTTTATAAGTGAGATGAGTTCCAGGTTAATGAGAAACACAAAGCGAAGACCTGCAATCTGGAGGGACAGATACAGTTTGTTAGGGCCATGTCTCACTCAGTCACCACCACTCAAATATATTCAATGGTTGACATCCTCCACACACCTCCACCACTGAGTTATTGTTGAGTTTCCACTTGTTTCCCGACAAGACCGGTCTGCCATCTATGTAGATTGGTCGTCTGCCCTCATTGGCGATGAAGAAGTCTCCGTTATTCTTCAGTTTAATAATTCCTGTAGACATCAATATGATTAGATGAAAGCCATTTGAAACAATTATTAAGTTTCAACATGAAAAGAAATTAGGAAAAGAAATACACTGGTATTAGTCTCTATTAAATCAGTTTTTGATTCAAAACTATTAAAATGACTTGACCTTTTGAACTCCTTGAGATACAAAGTCCTTGCTGGGCAAATTCTGCATACATGTGACTCATTATGAATGAAACTACCCCAGATTTGGTTTCTAAAACTAGCTGCAGTCAAGCCCTTATAACATGAAACAAAATGTACATACAGACTTTCGACCAGTCAAGTATTATCAAGTATTAACCAAGTTCCTGGAGAGTACTACATCCACAGCATGGAGTTTTTTTTGGAAACTACAGCAGAAGTGAAATCTAGACCATGGCTCCACTGGTTGAAAATGCAAATATGGTTCAGTGGAGATGAGCTATATTTTATATATCCATAGCAATATAAGGTGATATAAAGTTACAGCCTGACAGCGTACAAGTTTATTCACCTTGTTTTCTTGATATCTTCCAGGCAGGTCCCTCAAGCGACAGATCTACATCTATCGGTTTGTCCTTGGTCGCCCTGCCCAACGTAATCTTTGTGAACAAAAATAAAAGGATCATTAGTATGATAGTAAAAAAAATAATAAAATCTTCACAGACAAGAAATTCCTCTCACTGTTTCCCTTTCACAGACATAAAACCTCTACATTGCCCGTCTGTAACAACTGCTTCTGAAAGATTTCTTACCTCTCGCGATCTCATGAGGTAGCGTACCATTCTTCCTCGTAACGCTGCCAGTGTCTGGTTGTCAAAATCAGGCATGCTCATCCCTGGTGACACACACAAAATTATTTAGTCCCACTTAACTGGATTTCTCAAAACAAATATACCTATAAAAGCCATCTGCTTGTGCTTGGTGAATGAAAGTTTGCATACCTGTAATACTGTCCACAAGGACCTGCCAACGAGGCAACTCCTGCTCCAATTGTCGGATCTCTTTTTTTTGGTGACGATCGGAAATCATCAGCTCTGAATGTAAAGATGAAGGTAATTCTGATGTAAGGACTTTATGTAAACAATATACAGATTATCAAATATTTAATTGATGTTGTGCAATATGAGTTGTATTCAACTTGTTTTTTCATAATCTAATTTCTTACCATGTTCTAACACCTCATCTCTACTCTCCCTGTGTAAAAACAAACGCAGAAAAAATTATCAGCATTTAAAATTCATGGACATACAATACTTAAGTGGCGAATATGATAGAAATACTTTATCAGCAACAACAAAAACATTACATTAATACTGCCTTACTTTAACTTTACATCATCAACCATCTGCTCAGCATCAGAGAAGTTGAGGACTTGGTCACCTTTAGGTAGAGGCTGGACTGCAACACACAATGAAAGCCAACAAGACAATTACAAACAAAACTTACACTCATTAGTTTATTTAGGAAATCAGCACCAGGAGGTTTAGACTCACAATTTATTTCATAATTGAATGTGTATCTGAGTACAAAGGTGTTTTTTGTTTTGTTTTTGCAATACGGCTAAATAAAACAAAATAATGTATTCAATGCTTTGTATAAGTTAAAGGGCACCCCAACGTACCGCTCTGATCATCCAGTAGGTAGTACTGCTTCAGTAGCTGCCAGTGTACCAGCATGCTCTTGGGGGTGCGAGATGGGTGAAAGACACTGGGGTGTTTGCTCAAAAGTTCCAGGAACACATCCAGTTTAGGCTGACTGGTCTGTTCAGTGACAAATGTAATACAAATTAGATTGTGAATGCAGTAGTCAAATGTGTTCAAACACTATGTTATATGCAATGAGCTGGATACACAAAGGCTTTTCAAAATGCATTTAATTCTTAGGCATTGACTGGTAACTTAAAGCTTGTTAGATTGTTTTAAATTCAATGTTTATTTTACAACAACAGTGAAACTAAAGTACCAGTTTCACTTACTGAACCAATCTTAGCCAGCAGTCCCTCCTCAGCCTGACTAAAGAGAGCTTTGCTTTGGATTGCTGCAATGGCCTCTGGGTGAAGCTGACGCATGGCCTGCCACGCCAGCCTAAAAAGAGAGACAACAAAGTGAATTTAATGATGTACCTAATGTAGAAGCTTCAGAGGGGGTAGGTAAAGCTGCTGCTGGGTAAGCCTCTACTTACTTTGAGATGACAGGATCGTAGAGGAGAGCGTACCACCTCTCTTTAATTTCCCGCAACGTAAAACGACAGCTGAACTTGACCCCCAAATGAACAGAGGTTAGGTCTGTGGTCTAGAGACAAATACAGACACATTAGATCATAAACTAACAAACTAGTCATAACATTAATTACTAAACAGTATCAATCCTTTCAGACAATGGTTTTAACTTTTATACTACTCACTTGCAACACTGCATTTATAAGGAGAAGGTCATCGGTGGGTTTCCATCTTCCCAAGTCTTTAGTAATATGTAGAGGCTGCTTGCTTTTCTTTACTCTTTTGGTGATGGGTGCAGGGTTAACTACCATGGTGAGAGGCAGAGTGAGAGCCATTCCAGATTTTGTCACCTGACAAGAGGCACATAAAATATCCATCAAACCTCTTTAACTCAATCTTCTTTGCCATGAGATCCTTACAGAATGTGTGGGCTCTTAGACCTTATGTACCTTCTTTTTCTCACTAGATGAAGGTTCACTCCCTGAACAGCGCACGGGCTCTATGACAGGAGGGCCTTTGACTCTACTGGATGACTTTACGAGACTGCTCTCCACCAGTTCATCGTCAAACTTCTTCCTCTTTATTGACCTAAGGACATAATTGTGTAAAGAAGTATACAACAATCATCATTTAAACATTTCCAGATGCACAACAGAAAAACAAGGTAATATACTTGTAGCAGCATTGATCAACAAATGAATGCTATTAAATCCAACAAAATACATTGATTATGCGATTATATAGCTGTAATAGTTTAATATACAACAGCATAACTCTTACCTGGATGAACTTCTGCGTTTGGGAACACCAATGCCAAACGCTTGTGTTGCTGTCCTTTTTACATCTTTTACCCCAAGTGACTCTTCATCCTCGGACCGACTCTGAGCACCAGCACCTGCCATCGCTCCTCCAACCACTGGGTCCCCGGCTTGCATCTGTTCGTTCACAACATGAAACACATCAGGGAATAATCCAGACATTCCTCAGGAGAGAGTAGCAGGATTCAAAACATGATGAAACTATACATCCTGTCAGTGGCTCAGGTAATAACCCTTTCACTTGGTTCCACAGATTTGCATTGTCTATGGAGCACTTATTGCACTCGTATTAGTTGTTGCACTTACTGTATTTGTATCAGTTCGCTGCACTTATTGAATTCGTATTAGTTTACTGCACTTATCCTATTCGTAGTAGTTTGTAACACTTATTATATTCGTATTAGTCTGTTGCAATTATTGTTTTCGTAGTAATCTGCCTCTGCACTATACTTTTGCTCTGGTTTATGCTTTAAGATGCTTGTTTAAGAAAGGAGATGCACTGATGACTTCTGGTGACTAGTAGTTCTCTTGAATACCTATGTTGAATACACTTCCTGTAAGTCGCTTTGGATAAAAGCGTCTGCTACATGACTGTAATGTAATGTAATGTAATGTAATGTGAGCATAAGCTTTAGGTTTATCCTGATTGCATAGTTATTACACTCCAACTATGGTCTGATCTATTTGGCTGTAAATCTTGGTTTAATTGTGAGATGAGCAGGAGGTCTGTGGAATAAAGGAGTATATTATCTCACTTAGACACGCAGTTTGTTTAATGGGCTTGTGTAACACCCATGTGTAACACCTCCAGTCATTCATTGATAGTAAACATCTCAACAACAACATCTTCATGAGAGCTCAACTGGAAACATCACAGTTATACCCAGACAGACGGATTTACTCCTAACATGAAACTAAAGTCTCCACGATGTTACTTTACAGCTGTGAGTGTGAGACGAGGTTTAGGTGTTTGTTTATGTGAGTCAGGGCCGGAGTGGCTAACCGACGTAGCTAACCGACGTAGCCTTTGTTTACATGTGTGTTAGCCACGGCACCGTCGCTCTGCTTCACTGAGGAACATCTCACACGACACAGCAAGACACCTTACCCAGACAACACCTGCACCACAGCCTGTGTGGTTAAACAAACCAATTTGATATAAAAAAAAACACAACGCTCGTTTATGCTAGCTAGCTAGCATTAGCTTAGCTCAGACGCCGACTCACGATAGCGTTACTGAAGTATCCGGTTAGCACCGCTGCCGTTAGCTGCTGACTCACCTTTACTCGCTACTTTCCTCCTTGTGGTATCTGATCAGTAAACTGAAGTCTGTGTAATCTATGTATGCCTTTGATAAGCACGTCGGTAGCTAGCTACATGGCTAACTGGCTACATGGATTTGACGTATGCTGGTTAGCATTAGCTGCTCTGCTGCTGTGTTTTCTTCCTGCGGGTCGTTGCCGCGGTTTGTTCTCCACGGTGCGGCAGCGCCCCCATGCGGACTGGAGGGTAAATGATCATAATAATAATAATAATAATAATAATAATAATAATAATAATAATAATAATAATAATAATAATAATAATAATAATAACTTTATTTATATAGCACCTTTTAAAAACAAGGTTTACAAAGTGCTTTGACAGACCAGCCAGCAAGACAGTGCATAAGAAACAAAATGAAATAACAAGTGACAATCAAATAAATAAATAAAATAAATAAAATAAATAAAATAAATAAAATAAATAAAATAAATAAAATAAAGTGATAATGGTAAAATGTAGTAAACAAATATAAGATAAAATACCAAGACCAAATGAAAATGAACCAATAAAACGACGACATCACATAAAAGCCAATCTATAAAAATGTGTTTTAAGAAGTGATTTAAAAGAGATTACTGATTCTGCAATTATTCTGTGTTGTGGACATAAAACATTGTTTTAAAGAACACATTTATGCGTGGGGAACTAAAAAAGATAAGACTTATTTTGTTTTTTATTTAAATCTATTTAAATAAAAACGAAAAAAGTCTTTAAACACAGTTTTAGTTAGTCTATAGACTAACTAAAACTGTGTTGTGTGTTTGCTCGCTTGTTGCTTCAGGGCAGCATTGTGCAGTCAGGACACTTTTGTTTGGGTTATATGCTGAAGTGCTTGGATGCTTGCAAATGTAAATAAGCTTTTTTTGACACAAGCAGTCGAACAAAGCCCAGCACAATGTAGTGAAATTTAGTCTCTGCACTTAACCCATAATGATATTATGAGGAGGGGCAGTGACTACAGGGCCCAGGGAGCAGTTTGGGTTTCAGTGCCTTGTCCAAGGTTGCACATCATAGTTCATCACTTCCAGTATTGCGTTGATTGGGTCCAAATTATGGATTGCAGCAGCTGTGGGACCCACAGCTGCTGCACCAGAGCTCCCCCTACACACTCCATATGGTCATGTCACATAAGAACTTTGATACCCTGTGTTTCTTAGAAACGACTATGTGCCTGGTTTCGCAACTAAGAACACTCGTCTGATCGGTTGGACCTAATCTGTTGCAGCTGATGGTGTTAGAACTTGAAGCAAATGCTGAATCATGACAGAGGGGATTTCCTTTTTTGTTAAAAAGACAGGTGGGCATCACATTATATTATTGATGTAAACTGGATTCTCATTGGTTTGGCCGAATAAAATCAACAAATAGGCAAAAGTCAAACTTGAAACCATTTAATGACACCTTCAGTAACAGTTTTAACATGTTACATTATAATAAATACAGAGTGCAGATACTGAAGTTTATTACATTTACAAAGTGGTGGTACATTACTCATAGTAAGTTTAAAAAATAAAGACAGATAAAGTTGCATTGTGCTGCACTGTTGAATTGTTGCACATATTTACATTTTAAAGACAATACAGACAAAGCCAGGGTGCAGAGTGGCCTACATTTGGGATTTTAAACAGTGGTACCATGCATTCCTACACAGAAATAATAAAAAGCTGCCGTTTTACAAAAAAGGAACCCATCACTTAAGTTCACCATAAGCACCTTATAAAATACACTTTAATCAGTATGTTGAACATCATATCTCCACAAAACTCTCACAGAAGCTCAATAAGAGCTGAAGAAACAGCGTTTAATGTGCCAGTCGGAGACTCTCCTATTACTCGAATCATTTACAGCACACTTTGTATATCAGACTCATTTAGAGAAACATTAATACAATGAAATATCTGCTCAGCCAGGACAGACAGGAAATTCTGAATATAGTTTAGAGTGCAGAAGATTACAGGTCGTAATCAGATTTAGGAAGGGGTTACTTGAAAATAAAAATAAATGCTTAAAATGCGAACTCACTTGCTTTCTCTTGGCCTCTGTGCAAAAAGTGCTTCATGGTGAATTTAGTGTAACAAAACCCACAGTATTACATTTGGAGTTACACCGCTCCCAGAGTAAAACCTTAGTGAAGAGCTGTCACTGTTCATCCCTCATTCATTTGTCTTTCTCCACACGTCAGCCTCCACACACTGGGTTACAGGTACGGAGGGCTTTGGCCTTTTGTCGTGTCAAAGGTTGACGGTCCGCTCTAACGGCGCACAACAGACTCACGGCTGCTGTGATAACTCTGTCTGCCAGCACTCTCTACTGTGAAGAAACCCACGTTCTCGTTCACGTAACTGATCAGCAGAGGATAGTGGGTCATCGTTCAATAAACTGGAGGCTAATGACATTTTCAGGAACCAGAAGTGTCCTTGTCATGGGCTTCACGGAAATCCCTTCTGGGTCCGGCTTCACATCGAACTCTATGAGAATCTAGAGTGAGCAGAGAAAACAGATGTATTCAAGGGTGACTGAATAAAAAAAAAGTGCTCATCATGTTCTTAGTGTGAGCTAGTGACTCTTAACTGAAATCCCTGGATTAAGTAATCAAATTAATTAATTAGGAACTGGATTAGCAAAACGGTTTATATCCCCTTCTTTAAGTTTAAAATGCAGCAAGAGGATTTGTCGGAAACGCGACATTTTCTGACAAACTGCATTTAATCTAAATTAATCTAAATCACTTGTTAAATAATCTGTGTACATGGAGAATTCAATAGAATGTGTTACAGTGTCTTGAGATGATATCATTTACATTTTACATAAAACATTTTTGAATAACTGACTAGAGGTTAACATTGTTTTTGATTTTTAACAGATAATGAAAAATTCAATTAATGATGAATATATGCATTTTTCTTTCCAAAAAACAGTTTTCATTACAGTAATAAGCCAAAAGAAAGTCTTCCTTGTCCTATCACATACTACCTATTTATGTCAAGGTCTTCTCAAGTCCAACCAACTCACCCTGGTAAGAGCAAGGTAGAGTTCCAGCTCAGCGATACGACGACCTATGCAGCTGCGTTTTCCCACCCCAAATGGAACAGAGGCATACGGGTGGTGAGTCTGGTCCTTGTTCAACCATCGATGTGGCTGGAATTCATCTGGCTTTGTAAACACCGCTGGATCCCGCGATGTTGCAAAGTGGCACAGGGTAATCAGAGTCTGGATGGAAAGATTTTACAGTCAGATATGTGTAACTTTCACATTTAGCCATTTGAATCCATCGCAGACCACACATTATTTCAAAGTGCACAAAGTCCTTCAACACACTCACATTTTTAGGGATGAGGTAGCCTCCAACCTGGATGTCTCTCTCTGTGATGACTCTTGCATTGGCAGGAATAACTGGGTACAACCTGGGAAAAAAAAGTTCAATTATATGAGCAACATAAAACAACAGATTGAAAACTACATCTCTTCAGGAAACTAATTACATTTTTTGATTTATACCTGAGCACTTCTTTGACTGTGGCCTTCAGGAGAGGCATGCGGGCCACATCTGCTGCCTCCGGTATGCTTCGACCCTCCAGCACCCTCAACACCTCGTCCCGGAGCGCTGCCTGCACCTCGGGGTGACGGGACAGCTCGTACAATGACCAGGACATGGTGCTGGAGATCTGAAAGGACAGGTAGGGTGCACGAGAGGTTGATAAATCAGGTAGAACACTTGAGAATCCCATGAAGAAATGGACAAACTGATCTTTCTTACTGTGTCGACTCCTGCGAGAAGCAGCTCAGTGACGTTGCTGTAGACAGTCTTTATGGGCAGACCAGTCCGCGACAGGAAGTAGGTGAGGTAACGGCCCTCCACCTCCTCTCCACGGGCAACCTTCTCTGCTTCGGCCGTCAGACGCTGGTCAATGTGACCTTTTGCTAGAAGAACAGAGATTAGAGGTCATTATGACAGTGAGGGTGTGTGGTGTGCAATGCAGATGCTGAGACACAACAGTAAGACCTGAGCTTTCTGATGTGATCTATATTAAGTTGATATCAAGTTATCTTCCTTAATAAGTACCAAAAAACATGCATTAATTGCACAGTGATTGTTAACAAGATCTGATTTCTTAATTTGGTGAACACACCTAGTTTATTTTGATCACACTTTGATCACGGATGTTCAAGACTTCAGTGCAGATGATCTTGTAGTGCGTGAGGGTTAAGGACTTTAATCTCCTGCTTCCTGATCCATTTTGCACCAGAGTGATTATTTTAAACATGTTCGATTCAGTCTTAACGTACTCTAAGAGTGAGTGGGGCAATAACCCAGTGCTGAGTGGAAACCAGCAACAGCCAATAAGAAATGAGAGAAAATAATCATAAAGTGTGAAAAGACATACAGTAAGTTTGTTCTGGTTACATGTTGTAGTGAAGTGGTAGCTTGGACAGGGCCTTTTCTGAATGTCCCTGCGCGTACATTTTTATTAATGTATTTGATTGTCTGTTTAGGTTCATTCTTATATCATTTTTTGTAAAATAGTGTCATACATACATACAATCATCACTATAAGACTTATATTTCCAAGTAGGGGTACATTTTGCTACCCTTTTCCAATGCTGACACTGAACTTGAATGATTAGGAGAAATGACCTACCAAAGTCAAACATGTAGTCCCAGCACTGACAGAAGATGTTCCAGGGTTTTGGAAAAAGCTGGTGCAACCACTTCGGCATGGCCATTGTGAGAAGCGTCATGACAAACATGGTGTTGATCGACTGGATGAAACGCTCGGTCTCTTCTGGCACGACTTCATCCAGGCAACCGATTCTGGACTCAAACAACACTGAGGAAATGCCTGTCAACGAACAAAAAAAAAGTAAATGAGGAGGTGAGAAAGACACGGCACAAGGACTGACAGAAATGTACCATAATCTCAGGCTGCACAGCGAGATGAAACCACATCTTAAGCTTCTCTGAAAGTATCAACAACAGTGCTGACCCAGCCTCCACTCAACACTGCATGTAGAACGGCCCTGATTAGGAAATATTCTACATGAACAATCATTTTTACGATGACAGAGTAAATGTTGAGAGCTGTGCATGTGAACACACAGCAACTGCACTGAAACCGTTTTTAGTCTGGCAGAGGAAATATTAATGAATGAATGTAGTTTACTCATCACACACGAATAATTGCTGAGGAGCCTTGAGGCTGGGAATGAGGGAGCTTATTATTATTGAATATGATGCAGTCTTATAGGTTATACTACTCAAAAGTAGCTTATGAAGTAAAGAATTCAAAAATATATATTAATTACAGTCATGCATTAGTGACGATAAATATAAAATATATATATATATATATACATATATAAAATAACTTAATACTCTGAAATAAACAATTCATTTTCTCCTGGTAATGTCTTTGAATGCAAGACTCTTACATGTCAAATTTGTAATTTTGTATTTGCAGAAACGCTACTTTAACTTGTTTAAAGGATCTGAATACTGAAGAGGTGAGCTAAAAGTAAGAGTTAGTTGTTGTTGATCCATGATGGAATTGTTGAAACTACAGGCTTTGACAGGCATCTATGTTAAAATAAATGTCACTCTTATCACATAGTATTGCTTCGTGCATGTGTCTGGCCCTAATTACCAATGTTTACACGGTGTGGTACACCCTGTAGTGATGCATGATGCTGCCTCGCCTCAGAACACATGAAGCCTTACCCTCAAGGCCAAAGCGATAGAACTCGCTGGCGATGTCAGTGACGAGGCCCTGAGATCGTCTGCAAAGGCGAAGTTTGGCAATGAGGTCACTGACCACACCGTTCAGGGTTTTATCGTAAGCTTCCACTGCTTTTGGTGGCAGCATGTGCTTCCCCAGGAGACTCCTCACCGACTGCCACTCCTCCCCCTCACTAGGAACACAGTAAAAATGAACAAAGGCCCATGTTAGTGTAGCATGTGTGAACACACAATTCAGCTGCACTAAATCAGGGTTTCAAGAGGATTTAACTGCTAAATAAAAAGGTTCTGTCCACTTTATTTAATTTAGAATTAGAAAAAAAAACAGATTTTTCAAAAGTAAGAGGGTAAATCATTTAAAGTCCTGTTAGTTCTGTTTTACTTGTAACCACAAAAGAGGGGGGGTTTCTTGATAACTGCGGCTTATTATTAATGAAGTGCGAAGAGAACAGATGTCTTATCTTTGATTTTAGTGTCTTTGTTTTCAGTTCTCAGTTACTTTATTACATCATTCAGTAATGCCCTATGTTTTACTATGAATTTACAAATCATTCAAGTTTACATTTAGCTTGACACTATATTGTGACTTAGGAGAGAGAAGAAGAAGTTATACTCACGATGTCAGTAGTCCATAGTGATGTCCTCTGAGCTTCCTGTAGTCCTTCCAGGAGGAAAGGTCAGAGCGCATAGGGTGCTGGCCCTCCTGCCTCAGTACCTGCTCAATGAGCGCTGGATCAGCCACATGAACTGTCAGGATGGGACCGAAGCTGGCCTTCCACATGGGTCCATACCGCTGCAGTCCTTCCAGCTAGGACATGAGAGAGAGGGGCGTCTTTGTGAAAACCCTGCTGACTACGAGCTCATCTAGTCTGGAGCCCAGTGAAGAAAGGAAGATGCATGCAGGCTTTTCTAATCCAACAATGATCAGATCATCTTCACTGAACTTACATAACTTAATAGGCACCGTTTGATCAGCCAAATTTTCCAATGTTGATAACTGATGGCTAAAATAGCAAAAACATTTTAACAGACAATAACGTCTAAAAAAAGGGAAATCTAGATTTAAGCCCCCTACACTCAACAATATTTTTCACTTCACTTTAAGCTTGAGTAGAATTGTTTGACACTAGAAGGCTGTTGGAAGGAGGAAATCTGATTTGTGCTCGACTTAAATCTTTGTGTTTTTCCTACAACATGCACCCCATTCGGTCATCAGTATTTATATATATATATATTTTTATCATTTAGCCCACTATTGTGCAGCCTATATTGAATGCATTCATATTAAAATGCAAGTATTGTAACTATGCATACGTGTCTTTAACTCCATCCCTGTTGCACATCATCCTGTTACCTGTAACTGGTGCAGCCGTGACAGCCCCCTCCTGGCGAACAGGTCCCAGGCGAAGCTGGCGACCGACGGTCCGGGCATGTGGTCCAGCGGCCTCAGGGCCTGCGGCTCGGCCCACCTGTCCATCCACCTCAGCCGAGGGGAGGCGCTGCGGCCGGACACTCTGAGGGCCTGCTGCAGCATCCTCCTCACGGTTATCATGTGACGATGGCCGGCTCTCTGGGAAGGCGGTGCTCATCTTATACTGCCCGGCTGGAGGCAGTATTTATATCACACGACCTGCTCCTCGAACCCGCGGAGATAAAGCTTTAAATCTGGACCAATCACGGGGCTGGTAATGCAGCGCTGGCCCCGCCCCCGTCTGGATGAGACTGTGGGGGCGTGGTCTGAGAGGAAGGTGTGTCCAATCAGAGGGCAGAGCTCGGACCATCCCAGAGGCAGCACACGTGGAGGTCCTGGATAAATAATACATGACTTCTCTGTAAAGAAAATCACTACTGAGGCTTATCTCCACCCCTCCTCCCTGCAGCACTTTGCTCTCTGATAGTCCAGCAGACAGAGTGTTATAAGTGATCAGCACATGTGGTGGTGTGTGCTGCGTAGAGCACTTCACCCTCACCTCAAGGCCAATGTTATTAGTCTGTAGATCCCATTGGTGTAGCCATTTGGCCGTTCTCACTCAGCATCATTAACAGGCTTATTATGAATAAGAAGAGGCCTGTCGGGGGCCCACAGTAACGAAGCCAATGGGACATTATTTAAAGCTTAACCTAAAGAAATAAGCAGGGACAGCCTGTGTCTTTCTAAGACCTGGGGGGGCTTTGTTTACCCAGCTATGACCAATTATACTGCTAACCTGGTGGGTTTTGTAGCGAGGGAGAAAATCCTGACCTGATTTTATTGGAACTGGAATTGGTCCAAATCACCATGTGTGTGATGAGGTAACGAGGCTGTAGCCTACTCAGAATCTGTTGTGACATTTGCTCCCATATTCAGTTTGTTCTATCTAGAAATCTTGGATCATCCAGTTTCACAGAAACACTGAGGATTGATTGGCAATCTCAGCGGGATGCGTGGGTCACACCTCAGCGTAGGATTTACACTTGACTGACTGTCTGATCCATTCTGGTATTTAAACTTGTCCAGTGTTTGCAGGTTAAGCCTGTTGAGAGGCATCATCTTGTTTCCAAGAAAGTCCTGGCAAGTCCCAAGGCTACATCTTAGTGCAACAGCATGACTATGTAGTTAACTAAACTTTACAAAATAATTTACATTAATTAATAATTTTGAAAGTAATCACTAAAAGAAAGGGCAACTTCAATAAGGCTAAAAAAGAGGTTGTAGATTTGATGTGTTACAGTAAGTTATTAAAAACCAAAGAGTCTTAAACAA
Organism: Anoplopoma fimbria; assembly: GCF_027596085.1. NCBI lineage: Eukaryota > Metazoa > Chordata > Actinopteri > Perciformes > Anoplopomatidae > Anoplopoma > Anoplopoma fimbria. Next base: position 528,556 of record NC_072465.1, on the reverse strand, counting down.
AAATGCCTTTTTATAATCAATTTCTGCAGAGGCTGAGCAAAACAGTGAGTGTTAAATGTATTGAGGCATTACTATTTAAAAAATAATTCCACATAAACTGCTGTAAAAATCGTTCAGGTCAAAGATGAGACTCAGTATTATGATAAACAATATCAGCATAATCCAAAATACGTAGCAACAATTGGGTGACACATTTTTCGTAATATTAAAAAGAACATAATGTTTGGAGGTAAAGCATACACAGACCTTGATAAACTTTTTTTAATACAAGAGCATCCACAAGCAGCTAAGATTGATTAATAATTCGAAGGTATTGACAGAATCACCTTATTATAATATAGAACCCTCACTGCATTTAATTGAATAGTATACTTTGTAGTGCCAAAAAGTATCCAGCAAAACATTGTGTGTAATCTCTGCAAAATATATGATTAATAATCCTTCCTTCATCACTCCAATACCAGGCCTCAAAAATGTCATACCGTAAATACCACGTGTGACAATACCGCAGCCACATGCTTTCCTATATGTGCATATATACATGATTGCAGCTTGAAGCCTGAAAATGAGCCCCAAAAAGGACATATTAATGTTTTTTCTGTCTACATATAATGATGTGCATTATCCAGCAGGTTTACAACAGTCCTGTAATGTTCTGACTTTGTCATGACTAGACTGCGTGGAATTTTGCTGAGTGAGACAGTAATTAAGAAAGAAATGATTCCACACTGCAACATCACATGTCTGGTCAGCATGATGCTTGGGGACGTGTGACGTGATACATGACATTTTGATTTTGAGAGGTTAGTTGCAGTAATGGGATCCAGTGCAGAACACTCTGTGCTTTGGGAACACTGTCTTTCATTTCTGGGCCAAATGTCATGTGTTGGCATTTTACAAAGGTCGAGTAAGGTGTGCATGATCTATTTGGCTGGGGGCTGGAGGAGGATTCAATCTCTTGAGTATGAGCTGATACTGATTGTGTAGATTGGATGTGATGAAATGTTATAGATCTAACTGAAAGTTAAAATGTCATAAACAATTTTTTGTCTGAAATATGGAAATTATGGAAAAATCAAGAACCCAGTGAAGTGTCTTTAGGCTGGTTTAGAAGATATTTATGCAGACCTTGTGATGTGGGGTTACAGTTTAAGTAATATCCACAATGGTCATGATTCATTAGCAATCGTCTGCATGAGTTCTTATCATACCTCAAGCATGTATCTAAAGACACAGAGGTCCAGCATGTGCTTTAAATTATAAATTACTATATGACAAAAGCATGAATTAGATAACTAGCAGAAGTAAGACGGTAAAACAAAAAAATCTGATTAGATTGCACAATGATGAAGATGTGCAGTCAAGTGGACAAACATAAAAAATGATGAAAACACTTGACAACAGCTCCAGCCATACTGGATGAGGCCTCTGGGGTAAAAAGCTTATTACAGCATTGTAGCGATCCCCACGTCTGACCTCACAATTTACGGTACGTGACCTGCACATGTGAATCAGATGTCTGTTTCAGAACACTCAAAACCAAATGTGATGCTGAGTTATGAAGATGAAAGTGCAACACGAACCAACAATCTGTCAGAAAACATACAAAAGACTTCCTGAGAGGATGATTGCATAGTTATCTTCAAGCATGTAAGATGAAAAAAATTGACCTCTGAAATTTACATGAACACATAACCAGCTCTTAAACAAGGTCACAAGTGTCTTGAAGAGTCTCTGTCTTATGCAACACACTGCAAACAAATCGAACCAAAGATTTGTTGTTGTAATGCTGATAAGAAATTTCGCCTTTTCAGCTTAAAAAAAATGCAATTCCCTCATTTTGTTCTTCATGTTTTTTTCTGATAAAGATGTAAATATCTTCACATTTCACTCTGGCTAGCCGGCTCAGATGCTCATCTTCAGTTTCTTGTTCAGCATGCTGGTAATTTAAGACCACACAAATTAAACCCTCTCCAAAACCAGACATTTTTAATAAAGCTGGCCTTGGCTGAGTAACAGAGGATTAATATTGATTATGAAAAAACATAACAAGAAATTCTGTAAAAGAATGGCTTCTTTGTGCCGTCCTGTGGTGTGAACTGATGTGGCCCAGTTGTAGATCATGCTAAAGAGCGCAGCGGGATAGCCTTAGAGGTATTTCCCCTTACTGTATTGGCCCAGTGCCCAAAAGGGAGGCTGCTCATGATTAGTGTGTTAAAGGTCGTGGCTGCAGTCTGCCTGTCTGGGAGGCATCAGAAAAGTATCCATGCACACACACACACACACACACACACACACACACACACACACACACACACACACACACACACACACACACACACACACACACACACACACACACACACACACACACACACACACACACACACACACACACACACACGTATGTATGTGTATGGCCCAGAGGTTCAGATGAATGAGTGTGTGTCCAGCGGTTGTTTAAATTGTTTCCCTCACTCAGCAGGCTGGCGAGGATGGTATATTTATATGCTTTCTACTATATATGGTTTTTGAATGGTTTGTTACATGATACCCCATAAGCATTAAGTCAGCGGTTCTCAATCCGTTTGGTTTTAAGCATAACCCCACTGTCCAGTCAGGTAAGTTCCCCTTCATCTGCACCAACCATCATGCTCCAAAATATTTTATGAATGGGTTATAAACTGAATTTTATTTTATAATTTTGATGTAATATAAAATATAAAGGATATTAAGTCAACATTTGTTTCATATTATTGAATTGTCAGTGTTAAGGTTGTTTTGGTAAAGTTTGCATTCGTACTACTACCACTTCGAGTTGCAGAAGCTGAAATCAAAATGTAGCTATTACTTTTAGCTAACCATTTCTGTTTACTGTTGACTCAAGTTAGTGGGCAGCAAACTAGTTGAAATATAGGAAATATCAGCCTCACAGCAAGAACTATTCCTATTTGGCCACCTTCAATTTTTTTTTATAAACCTGAGCTGATTTGTCCTCAAATAATAATATTTATAAATTAATTTTGTTCCATTTGTCAAAGTTTTTGGGATGCTCCTCATTGTGTTTGAAAAATGTTCACTGTTCAAGTATAATATTCAGAATGTGTTTATGATGTTTAGACGTGTTGCGACACAAAGAGTTTTCTGTATGGCAGTAAGCTGAGGTGTGCACAGCGTAACTAACAACAGCTGCCTGTGAGCACACAGGATATGAGGATGTTGTAATGAAGAATATAAAAAAGCAATAAAATTACTGAATAATGATTTTTATCACCATACATGCGGTAATTGATTGAGGTTGTGCAGTTTTTTGTAAATTCATGTCATGAATATAAAATAGGTGTTTAAGGGGTTATAAGTGAAATCTGTTAGACTGAGAGCACATCTGGACACAAGATGTGAAAGCAGAGAACGACTGGCTGTATAAAATGAATGTCCACCACAGTGTGTTAGACAATGCACTGTCTATGTATGTGAGATGTATGTACCCGACCAACTATATAATGAGGCATTTCACAGAAAATATAACCCTTTGATGATTTTTCACTAACATTCAGTCAATTAACAGTGGCTGGTTGTTTTCACAAAGAGACATCGCTCCGAGCAGAGAAACAACAGACGTGATCAAGCGTGAATCAGCCTTTTGTAGAAGTTTAATGATATCCGAGGCATTACATCTGAAGGATAACGCCTCACATAAGCAAATAGCTTTTGTGATTTCCTCCAATTCTGTATGTAGAAACACTGTAGAGTTACATTCTGATTGTATGTCTTGTTTACATTTTATTTCCGCTATAGAACCTTTAGAACTAGCTGACCTTAATACTGTTCTAAAACCCTGATTACATTCTTCTCTGTTCACTGTTTTTCTGAGTCATTCTTCCCACTTAGCTCAGATTTGTTACCTCTGACGCTTGTTTTTACTCAGAGGTTTTGGCACTTATATGGCATTATTTAAGAGCAGCAGCAGCATCTCTGTATATTCCATCAGCAGCAGACTAAAACACAAGTAGATACACATCTTCTATGTTATGTTTAATTCAAAATTATATTCAGCTAGAGTTTTAGAAGCAGTTCAAATTTCTTTTTTGTTGTACTTTGTAGTTTGACATTATGTATAACTCTGAGAGCTACAGTGAGATTTAATGCATCTTGGACTAATCAATGGATGCTGTAATCTTTTGCTAATTTATTTCACTGCATCTTTACATTGCCTCGTGGTTTCCAGTCTCGTAATAATTATTTTAAGACAAATTTAAGTTGCAGCTAGAGGCCGTAAATGTTCCATGAACTCAGATATTTGAGAAAATATGACTGATGACCATTTGGCAGTGTTTCATGTTTTGGTCATCTGATGCCATCTCACTTAAATAATGAAGTAGTCATGATGTCATGAGCACCAGGTGTAAACAGTCAGAGAGCTGCAGCTGCTCTCCACCTCAAAATATTAACTGTTGTCCATCAGCAGCAAAGCTTAGTAAAGATCACATTTCCTAACATCTACCACTTACATGTGGTGTGACAAATATGGACTTGCAATAAAGATAAGTGTATGATTTCTGTGTTTGGTAAAACCCTATTGACAATAATTTACACTCAAATACTTTACATGAACCTCTGAGACGGCGGTGTTTGTCTTGTATGCGAGTGGTGTTTTCAAAAAGATCATTTTTAGTTTTGGTGTCCACATTCGCTTCACTAAATGCAAACTGATTCTTGAGATATAAAACTGTGCTTTGGTTGTTGATTCTTATTACACGGTACAAACCAATTTCAGTTGAATAATAGCTGACTAAAGAAGAAAAGTCATTTCAGTCTGAGGGGAGGCAACAGGTTTTTGATTATGGTTTTGGGCAGGAATGAACAAAACTACAGAATAACAGGAATTTAGGTTCAACCACAATGGGATTTTTTTCCATTGGGAAAATATGACGTTTGGGAGAAGTTGGAGACAAGATCACATTTTTTTCTTTGTTGAGTTAAAGGGCCTATAAAGATTAGGTTGGAAACTCGGGTCAGTGGAAGTTTATCATTAGTCCAGTGTCCGAAGAATCCCAAATGAGGAAAGATTTGATGCTGCAAGCTTGCGCGAAGGCAGATTGCCTGTGATGTGCAGAATATTACCACAGCTGTTAATAGCGTGGGAAGATTTTTCTTGGTTTAGGCCTAGCTTGAGATGGCGGGCCGACATCCAGCTGGAGCTGTCAACCAGGCATCAGAAACACATGACTCAACCTGACTATGAGGAAGGAAAAGTAAGTGACTTGGCAAAAAGTAGAAAAATGATGTGATTATGAAAGAAGATCAGTCAGATATCTTCATTATGATAAACGATGAGTACAGTTGGACATTTAGGGTGGAAACACACATCCAGAGATCCTCTTGTTGGAGTCTGGGGGTTGACAGTATCAAAGGCTTTGAAAAAATATTGGAGAGTGAAGACTGAGAAAAATGAAGCTGTTTAAAGGAACGGTTTAGAATGTTGCAAAGATCACGTAATTGCTTTCATGCTGAGAGTTAGATGAGTAGATTGATATTACTGGTGCTGTAAATATAAGGCTACAGCCAGCAGCTAGTTAGCTTAGCTTAGCACAAAGACTGAAAAAAGAGGGGAAACACCTATCCTATCCAAGATAGTATTATCAATCTTCTCATTTTATTCTCAGCAAGAAAGTTAATATTTCTCAAAATGTCAGTTGCTTTAACTGTGAGTGCTGACAGAATCGAGTGCAGCTTGAAGTCAAACCCTTTGCACCTGTTTTACACTGATGAATATGGAAGGTGACAATGAAAATACATTTTTACATTTTTAACACAATCCTTGTATCTTATAACGTTTAACAGTGGACAGCTGCCTCTGTAAACACCTTCGAAAGCTTTGACCTCAAAAACATTTGGACGTCCGGATGGATCAAAATTCTTTTTGTTGAGTTGAAGGGCAGGAAAAGATTAGGTTCTCATCTCATTTTGTTCTGTATACTTTAGATTATTGAGAGATGGGTAAATCAGGTCTACTGCGTATTCATGGATGCTGTTTGAAAATCTGTTTTTCTCATTATACTCGAAGCAATCTATATATTTGTACAAGTGCAGCATTAGTTGAATAAAGGGAACAAAGTACACGGACTGTTTCAGAAAATGTACTGTCAAATATGGCCGCAGAGGATACACAAGATACGTAGGTTTAATATTAATACTAGTATTATAGTAGAATATTAATAGCATGATTTTGTTTATGAGTGCATCAGTTGCTCTCTGCCATTATCTAAAGTGTTGCAGTGTCTGGGTTCCCATTACTGAGGCATGTGCTGTCCTGTTTTTAATCACCACCCCCTGCAGCAGCAAAAGGGCCTCAAACCTGCACTGACCCAGTTCTCCTGACAGACAAGAACACCAACCTGTAATATACACCCAAAATCATTAAATGAGCTGTTTCCACTGTTTCGATGTGAGACTTCTTTAATTTGGAATTCACAAAGAATCCTCAGCAGAAACGTCTAGTAGATGAAGTTTATTTTGAATATAATGACATGTAGGAGCAAAACTGGTTGTGGTAAATTTGTAGTTTTAAATAAGTTGATTCAATTTAAATCACATTAGAAAGAACTGCTGTTAATCAATCAAACATATCAGTATCAATTAAACAAGTTCTTATAACATCTTTAGTCAAAAGAGATAATTTAACCATGATTGTGTCAAAGTTATCTGTTTAATTTGAAACGCCCCGTGCTGCGTTCACTTTTCACAGAACGCACTGCAGCATGAAGGTTTACTTATAAACCACACAATGACCCATAGCAAACAAGCAGATGTAGATTGTTGGTGAACTTCTCAGTCTAATCCATTACAGATTCTGCTGCCAATACTACGAATTAACACTGTGAGGCCAACAGAGTTTCTGTCATCGTATGGAGTTTTTTTGTCATTTCATACATTTTAAAGCAACTTCAAATCTATGATATTGCCTAAAGTAAGACCGGCTCCTTTTATTCATTTTTGTGATTAAGGCCCTAAATAACTGTAATGTAAAAAACAATATACACTCTTTCCAATGTACTGATCACTAAAATGAACCAAACTGAAAAGCTGATTTTTTTCCTGTTGTCTGTTTTCTGTTGTAAAAGAATTAAGCTTTACAGGAAATCCAAAACAAAACTCTGAAGTTTAAAAAGAAACAGAAGGGACTCATTAAAAATCAATTAAAAAAAGCGATACAAAACATATCACGTCAAGTCCAGTCTGAATAGAGATGCTTTTATAATTTACACCCCTTGTGCTGTCTTTTGTAAGTCTAGAAATGAAATACATAAACCATGTGAAACAAACTCAAACACAAACCCTTGTGTGATGTAACTGTTGGTCCATTAATATTACTGTTTATGTGCTGGGGAACAAGCCACAGCCTCCAGATCCACAGAGCAGCATTATCCTCCATGTATACTTGACTGCATAAGACCATTATTTCAGTTCATTGCATGGCCAAACTGTTGGGTCTTAGTTTGAATCCTCAATCCTTCGGAAAACTGCGAGGAAATTCTTCCCTCCATTTCTCTGCACTTTCTTTCCTTCCTCTGTACAGGTACCCAAACGATTTATGATCACATCACCAACCTGTCAAAATAAGATTAAAAACATTAACATTAAAGGGTGTAGCCGCAGATAAGCGCAACTTGATTTTGTGTATTCACAGTGTTCATTGACTTAAAACTCACTATCATTGGAGACTGAGTCTGTTACCCGTGAAAAAAGTTACTGAACTTAAGTTATTTTGTTAAACCCACCATTCTCACTCTCATTCTGTCAATATTGGAAACATGACTAACTTTTTAAAGGAATAGTCCAACATTTTGGGAACTACACATTTGCTTTCTTGCAGAGAGTTAGACAAGATTGCTCCTCATGTCTGTACCGACAGTGGTAACAATCTTCTCATCTAACTATTTGCAACAAAGTTACACGGTTTGTTTGTGTCTGCTTTAACAAAAGGAGTAACACAACATAAGTAGCTAAATGATCTGGTGTGACTTCAAGGTTAATCATAGATCATAATCATCTTATATACGCATGAACATTCCCAAGCTGGTAAAACTGGAGGATTTCTGTTCTTCCATTGTTTCTAACATTGCCTAAATGGAGCATAAGACTAATCGGCTGATTGCTGTAGCTTTGCCTCATATTAAGTATAAAGAAATGAGAGTGATATTATTTAACTACCGTATTTTCCGCACTATAGGGCGCACTGGATTATAAAGCGCACTGTCGTTTTTTGAGAAAATTAAAGGCTTTTAAGTGCGCCTTATAGTGCGGAAAATACGGTAATATAGTGAAAAAGCATTTTGAACTACTCCTTCCAATAATTTCAGATCAGGTGTTCGACCTCTTTTCCTTCAATAAGCAGATGACAAAGGGATGAAAAGCTCCAGATCAACGTACCAGTTCTTCATCGGCGACACGTGTAAACAGTGGATGTTCAGTGAAGTGCTTTACCATCCAGACGTGCACTTCCTCCACATCCGTCATGGTATAAACCAAACCCTGACAGACACAGTGAGGTTATTAACACAGTTAGGGGGAAAAAATACGTTAAACAAGCTTCACTGGTTGCTAAACACACATCCATTTATAGATAAACCTATGGCATTTAGCGAATAAATTGAATACACTTCTGGTTTATTCTGTTTTATTTATCCTGTCCAACATTTCAGAATCATAGTTTATTGGTTTCATCATCTCAGGAGAGCAATAGTCCTTGCTAAAAAAGATAAAAATAACCTACAGACAACACAGAGGTTAATCACCTGTCACTGTAGTTTACTTTGTTGACACTACAGATAACATTACTGGAACAAGGGGATTCTTAGAAAATTCTGCAATGGCACAGATTTCCACACAAGAGCACATCGGCACGTATGGGTTTTGTTTCAGAGAGGAAAGGATGAGGATGAGTGTACCTGCACAGTCATGCTTATCACACTCGTTAACTCAGGTGTAGTCTGATTCAAAAGATGTTCACTTATGAGCAATAGTAAAAAAAACTCCAGTTATTTTTGATGGAGGTTCATTTTGGTATCAAACTGCCTCTACAAATGAACATTTGCTTGACAGCTTCCCCACCCACCAGGACAGTTATGGCTGCATGCCAATGCCAAGGGCCTTTGTAGAGCTGACACACACACACACACACACACACACACACACACACACACACACACACACACACACACACACACACACACACACACACACACACACACACACACACACACACACACACACACACACACACACACACACACACATATATACACACACACACACACACACACACACCAATGTATCAATGCACGCACGCAAGGAAAAACGATAAAGCCAAATATAGTCAAAGCCTTCCTTTGTTCCCAATACCTACATCAGCAATGTGTCTGATTCGAGTGTCTCACTGTTGCTCTGACAGGCAGAACAGGGTGTGTGCAAACGTCAACCAGCTGCAGGCCACACTGGTTGCTCAATTGTATTCCAGTGAATTTGTGGATTTCTGCACACTGCAATGACCTCTTGTTTAACTTTTACTGAAGTTGGGTTTCAGTAAAAGTTAAGTCAATGAATGAAGTCCAATTCTCATTCATTGTGTTTGGGTGGTGGCAAAAGTCTTAGTAGCAGATATTCAAAAACATCTGATAATATTACAATGGGACAATTGTATCTTAAAGAATTAGGCTGGTGATACTACCGGTCATATCTTATTTCTCTGTGCCATAGAGCTGCACTGTTCAAAAATGAATAAAAATACATCAATGTGCTCTCACCGTTACACTCGGCGACCTGTTCATTCATTACGTTGGCAGTATAGGTTAATGTGAGTACACTGTTCTGCTGCCGTAAATACTCCCTACTGCTCCAGATTTGCATTAGTCCGGAGCTGAAAATAGTCCCAAAAAGTTGCACCATTTGCTGCAGTTTAGTGGCATTTTTATAAAAACTACAGCGCCACAACTGTTTTTAGGAAATCATTAAGCATTAAAATGAAACTGCATATTTGAGACCTGTTTTAAATCAATACCAGTGGGAATGAATGGGATTGTGGCTGCATGCCAACCAACAACCGACAGTCTAGTGATGTTGGAAAGCACTAAGAGACGGACACAATGTTATGCTGGCTGTACTCTTTTCATGGCATTTGATGACAATGGAGAAATACCACAAAAGGCAAGTGAGGGTTTCTTTTATGGTATTTCAGCCATTTAAATGGTAAGTTACAACTCAATTTTGAAAAATATCCTGAGTTAACATCTGTGAATCTTTCATTTAAAAAATGATTCAGAGTCAAACATTGTGAAAAACACTCAACGACGATGACCTTAGCTTGAACAACCGCTGCGACTAACAACTATTTTCATGAATCTGTATCAGTCCAAAATGATGTCTAAAAGGTTCTTTCTCAAAGCTCAAGATAACATTTCTAGTTTTGACCAACTAACTGTATGAAACCCAAATGAATTCAATTTAAAATGTTTCATCCTCATCCCAGTAAATGTTGTTGTTGGAATCCGTGCTCAATAAATCAAAAACAATTATAATAATGACTGCAGATACAATTTCGTTTGATTGACAAATTGTTTCAGCACTAGCTGCAACAAGTCTTCGATGTATATACATACCCCGACTCTCAGGGTGTAGGCGTACTCTGCCAACAATGTGGGACTAATAATCCTCCACTTGTGCTTGGTCTTCTTAAAGTGAGGGTCAGGAAAGAGGAAGAACATCTTACTGAGCTGAAAGACAAAAAAGGATCAAAAACCGTAAAGTTAACACAGATAAACTAGAAATACCTGACCGCGCTTGTTTGCATCTTCCAAACAATCAAGTTGCAGTTCACATCCACGTCAGTCATAAATTAATCACTTCATCATTTTATCCTTTTAGACATTTGTGTGAAATTGTCATAATCAGCACATCAATTCTTGAATTATGGTTTTGTGAAGTCACAGCGACTTTTAGCTTCAAGACGATAATCAGTTCTTCAGATTCTAACTTTTTATTTAACATCTATTATTCAAGACGGGTCACAAAAAGTCAAAATGACTTCTGAACCAATGGCTGCAGAGCGATATATCTCCTTTTGAGTCGAAGTGGATGTTTGATCCGGATTAAATGAAATTCCCTCAAGGTGTTCCTAAGATATTGCATTCATGAGAATGGGACAGATGAGAGGTCACAGTGACCTTGACCTTTGACCCCCAGAATCAAATCAGTTCACCCTTGAGTTCATAGGATGTTTGTGCCAAATTTTAGGAAAATCCCTCGCGGCGTTCCTGAGATTTTCAATTCATGTGAACGAGCCGGTGCACGTACGAACGTACAGACAACCCAAAAACATAACGCCTCCTGCCAGGCTGTGGCTGCTGCAGGGGCATGGACTGCTTTATTATGAACTCAAATCATTACTTGGTGTCATTACCACACAAGATCAAATAGAATGTTTCATTTTTATCCAAAAAAATAAATGCACTCATTGTTATGCTTTGTGGTTGGTTTTTTTAAACGCTGCTGACTGCGCAACTGGAATTTCCCTTCTTGAATTTTATCTCCCCTCACTCTTTGACAAGTGCACAAGTGAAGATTGCGTTGATATCAGTCTGGCTGATACATAAAAAAACAATTCCAGTAACTTTTCATTAGTTAAAATAAATAATGTCAGGTACAGACAGAAAGACGTGGGGATAATCACCAGGGACTGCTGAAGCCTCAGGGCTGCTTTGGTGATAATGGTAGATGGAAAAACAGTTTTGGCTACAGAACATACAAAGAAGAGGGGGTGAAAAAAAGTATTTCATGTCTTTAGAATATGCTGTGTCATCACTCGAAACACATCAAGCATGTGAGAAAGATTGGGACTAGATTCTGAACACTAGTCCAGGTGGTCGTCTGGTGGTTTACTTCTACGTCTGTTTTGTTCTAATCACAAACGAGGAAGATGATAATACTAATACAAGCTGCAGCTAGAAACATGTTCAACCCTGGTGAATTACTGAGAGTCAAGAGATGCAAGTCATGAATGAGCTGAAGGGAGTGTCACTGCTAAATAAAGCGCCTTGATGCAAAACCAAGACAAACTTTAAACTCTCAGAAACATATCCAATCTCATCTTGGCAAAAGGCCTTAACTCAGGCTATAGAAATAAGTGTCTTTATCTTAAATTACCTGACATAGCACATCGAAATAATAATATTAAATGTAATCAATTTGTGTGTTTTACTAAACATCTATACAACTTATATTACATCAATGTGTCAATTAGCAATTACTCTCCTATGTTCATTTCTCAGTTTATACCCGCTCGGGCCATTTGAAGTGAAGTTTTTTAACCGAGGGTACCTAAATATGCCCTGGTACACTAAGCCCACACTGCATAATCTAATGCGACTTTCAACAAGTCATAGATTACCGCGGCTAATTGGAACGGATAAATGGCGTCTTGCACTGCTCTATACTCAGCTGCCTTGCGTGTCAGTCAAGGACCCCATTGTTGTGAAATCCTAGATTTAATGAGCAATCCATGATAATTATAATTAAGCCTTTATTAGTCCCACAATGGGGAAATTATTTCTCTGCATTTAACCATCCCAGAGGAGCAGTGGGCTGCAATGAAGCGCCCGGGGAGCAACTTGGGGTTAGGTGTCTTGCTCAAGGACACCTCGGCATGTTGCCGGTAGAGGGGTTTGAACCACCAACGGTTACGGGACAAGCGCTCTACCTCATGTGCCACAGCCGCCCCATATTCATTGAGTCCATATGTTGAGCATGTTGTTAGAAATGTGGATATTTTTGTTACCTTGGCAGCGCCGGAAGAGAATGTTATAAGAGGCCACGCTGGATACGCTGTTGTAGAACCGCACGTCTTTTGCTTATGAGCTCCAATTCAGCTAACTATTTGCAACAGAGTTACACGGTTTGTTTGCGTCTGCTTTAACAAAAGGAGTAACACAACATAAGTGGCTAAATTATCTGGTGTGACTTCAAGGTTAATCATAGATCATAATCATCTTAGAATAACGCATGAACATTCCCAAGCTGGTAAAACTGGAGGATTTTTCTATATACAGCGTTGATCCACTGAGTTTACAAAATATGCACCTCCAGTTGTATGCAGCCATGCAGTTTGTTGAGATGAGCCGGTATACTGTTTTTACTATATAACGTGGGCATACATTCTGATGGCAACAATACTGCCAATAATTCCAATACCTACATCTATAACTTAATTACTTAATTCACAACAGTCGGTGTGCAACCCGGTCTTAATCCTAACTCGTCAAATACCACAATTTGTCAGTGCCCCTCGGCATCTGATACCAATGCTCCTCGCTTTCAACTAACTCCCATGTAAACCCGCCCTTGTCATCTTAGACATCAAACCAAAGGATACGGGAAACAAAGATCTGTATGATATTTTTGTAATTTGTAAGTTAAAACTCTTTTCATACACACTTGGGCTGAAAATAATGCTTTTGATTTGGGAAAGAGCCGTGACTGGATGTTGTCAGGGAGTGCTCAGTAGTGGATCAAACATCAAAGCATCTAATCGATAGCAATTAACTCTCCGTCTGTTGTGTCCTCACACAGAGGCAGACACACAGGTGCAGGCCTACCTGTCCTTTAGAGAAGAAGTTGGGGAGATACTTCATAGCGTTGCTGCGAATGCAGGCGATGTTCTGATAGCGTCCTGATTCCGAGGCACGCAGGGATCGGATACGATCCTGAACATAATCAGACACTTTCACTCGGATCTCCAGGCCCAGGATTAGCTTGTCTGGAAAAAGTGTCGATAACTCCACTGAGTGAAGGTTAAGACACACAGAGATGAGAGAAAGGGACATGAGGTCAATAGAGAGCAAAACTGTGATCTGTGAAAACTGTTTGTGGTCAGAAGAGCAAACATAACTACCTAAAAGCCCCCCATATCCACATCCAATGTCAGCAAACTCAACTCGGGCGGTCTCTTTCTCAGATATGTTGCCAGTGAAGAAGTCTTCATACAGTTCGGACCAGTTCATCTCCTCAGGACACACAGGACTGAGGAGGAAAGAGCAGCTTTTCAACTGAACCATTTTGTCAATAAGAAACATCAGAACAGCTGACTGAAGTCTGTGGATCATCATCAGTAACAGAGACAGGTGTTCTGAAAGGTGATGGTACGGATAACTTGTTAAATATAGCATTTCCTGGTGTTTGCAACTACTTTACATTATATTGTGGTGAAAATACTAATCTCAGATAAATATCTCAAATCATATGCAACTAAAAACAGAACTTTTGCTACATACCACCAGACTTAAATGAGCAGCTACTTGACTTTCTAATGCATTGGTAGGAGCACACAGTAGGGACTGACTGTTACACTGTTACACTGTGTGTAATGTAATGTAATGTAATGTAATGTGTGGAGCATTAAACACATGGTCATTAGACACATGGTCATTAGACACATGGTCCATATATACCACTCACTAGTCAAAGGTGTGGTAAGCCATCGGGTTAGAATGGGCTCGCTGTCTGTAGAAACGTTTCTGCGGCATTGACGACGTCATGTTGTAATAAACTGAGACGTCAGTCCCGAAAATATTATTAAACTTAATTATTAAACAAACGTATTCGAGTCCAAGTAAGTCACGTTGGTTTCTGGATAGTTCACCACACCGGTTATGAGTCGCAGCGATGTGACGTCATCCGCAGGCGTCGCTTCGTGGGTTGCCAGGTTCGTTGTATTGTTTACATCCTGGATGAGAGTGGTTGGCTTCTAAGCAGCCACTGGTTCTACATTTACATTCTACTGAGGTTAAACTATCACCACGTTCCCCTGAAGCTGCAAAAACAGTTAAAAAAACAAAAAGTTGTGTACTTACTAAATGTCTCTGTCCTTATATTATATTATCTATTGGCACATCTATGAGTCACATAGCATAACAGGTCAGTTCAATAGTAAATGTTCATTCTCAGATTGTTAAATTTGAGTGTAAAGACAATGGAGCCGCTGTGGGAATAACTTACAGGTGTACTGTTTTAATTCAGTCTGGTAAGGGGCCATTGCATGGGTGGAATATGTAAAAACAACAAAAAACTAACTTATTCTACATGGCAAAATATACTTAAAATGACCAACGTGTTGTGACCAGGTTTAATTCCACTTATAGTAGTAGTAGTAAAGACCTCAGGAGGTTAAATGATCAAACATTTAACAAGAAAAAAAATATGTGATAAGACAAATATTTTTGAGTCGCTTCATGTTTCTTACGCTCATCATTTTGCAGCCCCCTCTGGGGTCATGACCCCCAGGCTGGGAACACTATAGGTGGTCAAGATTAATTGAACAATGTTCACTACTATATGTGGTATGATTGATAAGGGGAAATTGTATCCCCAAAGATCACCAAATGTTTAGCTCTCTTAATCTGCAAAGTAAAATTGTATCCATTAGCCTAGCGAATAGGCCTACATAATATGCCTCTTAGAACAGAAGTGTAACATAAAGAAGAATTTAAACAGTCAAGTGAAAAACAAGTATCAATTTCAGTATAATAAACACTGATGCTGTGCAATTAATCTATATGTATGCATTATTTACATAGGCTACTTTAAGTTGAAAGTCCACATTATTTTTGAACAGATGCAGATGGATTTTATTATGTCGTACTAATTATAACATTTAATTAGTATTGTTGTTGATAGTAATATAATTGTTGATAGGTTGTACTGGGGAGACATTCCAGAGAGCTAATTTGTGTGTTTTACTATGTTGCTGTTGATAAAATGTTTCCAATAAAAACTGTAGCCCATCCACAGTCAAACATCACGGATGCAGAGTTCAGTGAACATAGATAATATTAAGTATATAAGTGAAGGACTTCCTGAAGCCACTCAGTGGTCATGTTTAGCTATTTCTCACTTTCATAATCTTCACTGTGTTGTCTTTTAAATGGAAATGCTGCAGTTCCCTCTGGGTGTCCTCTGAGTCAGTCTTAATAATCTTCTCACTTCACTCTGTCATGAAGGTGGTGACACATTATTGTCCTCTCCTGCTGGAAGGCTTCACAAGAGACTTGTTTTTTGTTCATAGGTGCACAGATGTCTGTCTGCTGTAAACTGAGCTCGATCTCTTTGTCTTTCTCTGTCCTTGTCAATGTGAATATATTTCACCCAAGCCTCTCCCAGATTTTTAAGAAACCTTCTTTATTTGCTTGTTGACAATGACAAGAGACAACAGACAGATTTTGCCTAAAATAATCTGATATTTGTAAAAATCCAACAGCAAAATCCAATCTGCATATACAAATTTGTTTTCAAGCTAAATTTGCTAAGATCCATCTTGTTGCCTAAGCATGAGATACAACAAAAAACACAGTTCCACTTTAAGATCAACAAAGTCTTTATTACAAAACACTCATTTTAATTTAAGGGTATAATATTTTAGGCAATTGTGTCTTGTTTTACTGGGCTTTTCAATATTTGATCCATCGATGTGGACCTTCAGGAATATGTTGAATAAATTAGGGGAGCTGGGGTCATTGTTTAGGTCACATGAGTAGTAAGTAAAATCCAAATCTTACTTAATGACAATCATTTTATTTTTTCTTTAAAAAGCAAAACATAAAAAAACATTTCAATGACATTGGTTATCGTGGTAAAAAAAAAAAGTTAATAGCTTTAAGAATCAAAGCTTTTTCTTTTTCAAAATGTATGAATTTTTTCTTATTTGTCTTGTCTTTAAAGTCTCAGATAAAACTGTATTCTTCTCCCTCTGCTCGGAAATCTCTTTTTGTCCACTTTGAACTAAGGGAGATCCTGCGAGCAAAATTTGAGACTAGAAGTAGATGGCAGTGTTTATGTGGTAGAATGGGATTTTTTTAAATATTAAATCCCAATCAACACTTTGTTCTCCTCCTCAAACATCGGAGCATTTTAGCCTGTACGACCCAGCCTCATACAGTGGTCACCCTCATGACCACCTCATGGTTGGCTCTGCGCAGACTGTTGGGTCTTAACTGGCTGAGGATGTGCAAAATGGTATAGCCACAGTGGTGGTTGAGAATAGTCCTGACATGTCGACTTGCCCTCCGTCCGCTGTCCGAGTTCCTCTCAACACGTACTTTACTGCTGGAACTGATGGGGTCACCTAAGTCCTTGGCTTTCTCATAATTCAGCACTTTCCACTGCTGGTTCACCGCCTGCCAGCGCTTAAAGATCCGGTAAACAGATGATCCTTCATGGATTATAAGGCCTGGGCATAAAGGACAAAGGGTGGGGGAGGTTGGGGGCACATATTAGAGGGTTACATATAGACAAGCAATTGTTTGTTCAATGAGAATCAGGAGGTACCAAAAGGTACAGAGCTACACATTCTCAAAAATAAAAAGATTAATATATTCTAGACTTGTTTGTGGGTATTTTGGACTGATGTTTGGTTAGAAACACATGTCGATGAAAATCACTTAAAGGAAAAACAAAAAAGAAGCAGCAACAGAATGCAACAAATTTACTCAAGCATCCCAAATGTTATTTTATTTGTTGTGCACTTAGAATAAACAAATAGCACATAGATGCATTCAGAATTACTGCATTGTAGGTGTAAACTATCTCCATTGTGCTTTGCAGTCAGCCACTGAGTTATACACACAAAGTAAGAGATGATGATAACAGCATCTATGGGATGCATTGCCATGAAACTTTGTACAGACATTCATGGTTTCCAGAGGATGTATCCTACTCACTTCATGATCACCTGACTTTTTATAGCACCACCAACAAGGCGACATTTTTGGCTCTTTAGCAAACTGTCTTAATAACTGTTAAATAGATTTACCTTAATTTTGGTAAACAGCTCCAAAATGCCCAGGATGAATAGTTGATCGACTGACTTTTCCTCTGGTACTGCCATGAGGTTCAAATTTGGGCTTTTGAGTGAATTGTCTACTGTTTGATGGGTTGCCATGAAATTTGGTTACCCCTCTGAATTCTTATAACTTTAGTGATCCACTAAGTTTTCATTTTGCCATAATTTATCTTTGTCAGATGCTTTGGTCTATAACCAAATACCTGCTAAACCAATAAAACTGAAAGCATACATGCTGTATAAACCTGCTTCACATGTGAGCATGGTAGGCATTTTAGCATGCTGCAGCCACAGAGCCGCCCACTAGCATGACTGTAGACTTTCAGTCTTGTTAATAAGGCTGGTTAATTAAAAGCCTAATTGGTAAAGCTTTATTTAGGGGTCTCTAACTTTTTAAGTAAATATTTTCAAGTAAATATTAATGTATTACTCATTTATTGGAAATGTTTGATTGTGTGCATGCCTGTAGACAAATTGCCCATTTTTTCTTACTCAGCTGACCTGATGTGCACTGATTAAAATACACTCCATACAGCAACTAATTGGAATTAATTATGTGAAGTATACCATAAGTATATCATTTAACACTTTCTCCAGATTCCTGATATAAAGTACCAGATTAGATAGTTCATTATTATGGATGTGAATATCCACATCAACCACTTGTGAAATAACACAGCCTCAGTATGTCTTACCTATACAAACTATGTCCATGAAGCCATACATGCCGTAGCATATCTGGAAGAGAAGGTCTTGCCGTTGCCATTTGGCTGAAGGGCTGAGAGAGGACCACACCAACCAGGAGATACTGGCGATGAGGAACAAAGAGCCCAAGATGATGGCTGCAATCTGCACCTTCTCAATGACAGTCAGAGAGATGGCCTGCCACTAGAACAGACACGGAAAAAGGACTGAAACTTTGAACTTTAGATGTCAATTACAATACCCTTCTTTAGTATGAGATAAACTGTAATAGTACAGGGGTTGTCTCAGTTTCAGACATTATTTGACAATGTAGGTTTAGATTGCTTATGACTGACTTCTCTGAGACCAACGCTTGATTCCCCTATTTCACTCTGGGTTTCTGCGTGTGAAGCACTACGCCTTTATATTGATGTAACCACAGTGCTTTGCATTCACCAATGTGCTATAGAATAACAGCCTCACTGAGCCGCTGCTGCTCAGGCTTTAACACAGATAATAAACCCCTATATTTAAGTAAATTAGAGAATTCCTGAATGAATTAAACCCTTTCACTAATACTATCACACAAATTATTTTAAAATACTATAGTGTTCATTCAGAGATGCAGGGATTGTAGCAAGACAAGCATCTGAAGGAAACAAGCATTTGGTCTGATTGTATCTCTGCTCCAACATTCAGAAGCTGACAACATTTGGTGATTCTGTCTGCTTGTCTACTCTCTGTGTGCCACAAACTTTGGAAATGTGCTGTGTCTTCCTGTAAGTCCTCATCACTTTCTTCTTCTCCATTTGTCAGTAAAACAAAACCAAAAAACTGTATAAATAGCTCTGTGAAAATGTAGATACTGGCTCTTTACATGCTTCCTGTTGACTGGACAAAATCCGTCCAGAATGCCTTTGTGAAGTTGGTGATGTAAGCACTGTATGCGATTACATTCACCTTCTGATCAATGACCTTTAATATGATAACTGCCAATCACTCACTCAAATTTGGCAACGTAAAGTTTGCACATGGCTTTCTGCCATGTAGCTAGGCAGTCTAATGTCAATGACTTAATTCATATCGCTCCTTTAAATGTTTCTACCCAAGTTAAAATGTTTACACATTAAAGAAAAAGAGAGAGAGAGAGAGAGAGAGAGAGAGAGAGAGAGAGAGAGAGAGAGAGAGAGAGAGAGAGAGAGAGAGAGAGAGAGAGAGAGAGAGAGCTGGTGGCTGTACCTGAAGTGGGTCATTGGTGCTGATGGCCAGGACCTGGTACTTGAAGTAGCAGATCTCACAGCTCCAGGAGCCTCTCTCACTGATCCAGCGGATGAGGCAGGCCTGGTGAGAACAACGCACAGAGCCAGCACACCGGCAAGGGCTCAACAGCTCCCCCTGCAGGACGAAACGAGCAGCTGCATTCAGAAAGCTGTTATTGAATCTGCCTGTTACAAGATCTGACAGTAAAAAAACTAGATGAAGATCTTTGTAACAAATAGAACAACTTTCCTCCTCAGCCCTGTTCATGTTACTGTCACATTTTATCTACTGAAGATACAGTGGTGATGTATTCAGTGTTGTTGCTGTTATAAAGCTGGAAAAGGGATTACAAAAGATAAAAGCCTGGAGCTTTACCAACAGATACGATCAATATAAAATAACACTGTATGTCTGCACATAGAATAATAAGTTTAGGTAAGTAAGATATAGAAAACATAATACTGTTTTGATGGTTTATGACATCATTGCATTGTAGCTTGTATTTTCTTAGTGTTATATGTTATGTTACATATATTGGGTTGAGGTTGATATTAGTATGTTTGTCACCAATGATGTTTTGGGGTATTTGTCAGAGAGAGAAAGGGTTTCAAAATGACATTAAACACTACGTTATAATGATAAAATACAAATCATTTGTACAATTCAATTTAATTATCACCTACAATAGGTGCAGCTTTCTTTTAACCCTTTCTTGTCACTTTAAGATTATTTGCCATTAAAGCTTTGATGTCTGCACAGTAACTCCCATGAATCCTTTCAGGATAACACTCTTGTGCCTCTCAGGTTTTTGTATATTTTATCAGGTTTCTGTTGAGTTCCTGCTTCTTCCTAGGTTTGTTAAATCTATATATTTTGGTGTTTTAGGTCTACAGTGGCTCTGGTTTTGTAACAGTTAAACTATAGTTAAAGCTATCTCATCTCACATCTACAATACAAAGGTCCGGGAAGGTTTTTTGACTCTTTAGATTCTCTGCCATTCATATATATATATTCATATTCATATTCATATATTAATATATTCATATATATATATACGTATATATATATATTCATATTTTCGTATGCATTATTCTGTTTCAGCAGTTGATCTTCCATTTAATTATGATTATAGGGAATATAAGCAACGGTGCCTAATTGTTAAGAAATGTTTTGAAACGTGGTTGAAATGTTCAGAGGATATCATCTAATCAGAAGTCAAAAACTTGAATCAAAATGTAGTAAATAGAGAGTTTACAGAATACTGATTTAGAGACATTTCACTATGTGCAGCTTAATGCATTCATGGATACAGTTTGCTTCTCTCGTGTCACTTTCACGTATCCTCAAAAGAAATCACAGGACATCTGGAGCAGGACTTTGCTGTCAGTGTGAGACTCCCTAAGGCCCTCGGACTGACAACACTCTCCCACGTCTCACTTTATTTTCTGTCTGACTCCAGGTAATGTGCTAGGTCTTTAATTAGTTGGATATCTGGAGGGGAAACAAAAACTTTCTGAGACCTCTAGCAAAATCTGTCTCTTTGGCTGATGTCATCCTCCATTGCTTGGATGCCACGTCTCAGACTTTTAAAAAACCTTTTTACTTTCTGTGCATCCAGCAACTCAGCTCTCTTCATGTGAGGGGAAGACACTAGCCTAAAGCAATGATCCCTGTATTAATGGTTCCTACTGAAGAGTCCTTTAGCAAATTATTGAACTTGTACTGCCTCCCTCACTCAAATCCCTTGGAGTAATAATCAGTATAAATGTCCTTTATGTTGAGGAATCATTCTCTGAAATCTTTCTTCATTGCTTTTTAAAAAATGGTCTAATTGTGTGCATCAGATGCTGAATATATTACTGTGAGAACTTCACTTTTCCCCTGAAGATATAAGCTCCTCCTGCGTTCTCCAGCCTAAGTGATGCCCTTCGTCTGCCTGCTGCTATTTTCAGACCACTTTTGATAGAGTTATTCCTTTTTTAGTCTTACTCATTCTGGATTTCTTAAGTAGCAGCCTTGATACACCTCCAAGTATTTGAAACAGTTTGGTGTTGATGTGAAATTAGTTTTTAAAACTGAATTTGTTCACACAACTGCCAGTTTACTTGTTTTGAGGACCACTAATCAGCATGTGAAAAGAGTGATGTTTAAGATAAGTATAAGGCCTTCTGTGGATCTTCAGATCTGAGAAAATAACCCTGATGATGTCATAGTGAAGTCATCTGGGTAATCTCAGTCTGAGCTAGAAGAATATACATTTATAACAAACTGACATGGACAAAGACATTACAAAACATATACAATTGAGTTGCATTATGGTAAAAGTTGGATCTTATTCTTAGCTTGACTCACATAGGTAACAAAAGTCAGGATGGCTTGTCCTATGTTTCTTACATTTTTATGATAAAAGGTTTACTTGGCACCAAGCTGTTGATTAGATAGGCCTAGAATGTACGAATATTTTGCAAAAAAATGTTTCCTGAACAAAAAACTAACTTTAAATTTTCACTTTCACGGATTCACGTATTCTAGTATTTCATTTAACTGTAGCAGACATTTCTATGGATTGTTGAGCTCAAACAACAGTAGAGAAAGTGAACATCTGACCTGCAGATGAGCACCACGTGGTTTGAGCCCCCATGAACCAGCAAGGTTCCCATTGAAACCTAGATGTTTGCTCATGGGCACCAGGGCAGCCACAGTAATAACTCCATCATTCAGCCTAACTGTACCTTCTCCGGGCCCTGGAAGCAGATCCGGCACTGCGGGGATCGCATCCCGCTGTCCGAGAGACTCGGGAGAGAAGCGGAGTCAGAACCTCCTCCATCGGGTTTGTGTTCTCCTGGTTCCTCCAGATCCAGGCTGCGGGGTCTGGACTCAGAGCCGTAATATTCCTCCTGCTCGTCCCGGTGAGAGCAGCTGAACCAGCCACAGCCTCGCACCCGGGTCTGCGTGTCCGGGTCCGTCCCCGTCCTCCTGCTGGATCCACAGTGCATCAGAACCACTTTGAGTTCATTGAAAAGCATCCGGATGCGATACTTAAACATTCTGCAGCAGCTTTACTTCAGAGGCACAACTGCTCTGAGAGACAGTCCATCCTCCAGCCTGACTGGTCCATCATACACTGATAACAGCATCACTGGTATTACTGGGAGGCCTGGTGTTATTAATGCTATGGCATCCACACCATGTGATTCTAGCAGGCAATTTAGATCCTATTAAATAAAACACAGATCATATGCTGTTATCCATCCCATTAGGCCACATAGCTCTGTGCAGGTCCTGTTGTTATAGCATGTGCACCGCCACCCAGCCAATAGGGAAGCATCGTTTCTCAGGGATGGAGCCAGAGAGAAGTCAGAAGGTCCAACATCATTCTGCTCATCAGAACCCAGTGGTCCTCCTGTTCATCAGAACCCAGTGGTCCTCCTGTTCATCAGAACCCAGTGGTCCTCCTGCTCATCAGAACCCAGTGGTCCTCCTGTCCATCAGAACCCAGTGGTCCTCCTGCTCATCAGAACCCAGTGGTCCTCCTGTTCATCAGAACCCAGTGGTCCTCCTGCTCATCAGAACCCAGTGGTCCTCCTGTCCATCAGAACCCAGTGGTCCTCCTGCTCATCAGAACCCAGTGGTCCTCCTGTCCATCAGAACCCAGTGGTCCTCCTGTTCATCAGAACCCAGTGGTCCTCCTGCTCATCAGAACCCAGTGGTCCTCCTGTTCATCAGAACCCAGTGGTCCTCCTGTCCATCAGAACCCAGTGGTCCTCCTGTTGGAGTCTCTTCCTCTGCAGGCGGAACAGCAGCGATGGTGTCTGAGGGGGGTTGATATTAAATCCTATTAACAACTAAGTCAAAGCCGATTTATATTTGAGTTTCTGTATTTACCTCCAGGGGAGATGATATCACGACAGCAGAGCATCCTTTGTTGTCTCGCAGTGTTTCCTCCATCAAGTCACCAGTGTTTCCTCTCCTCTTCTGTGCTCCATCATGTCTTCTGTGCTCCATCCCTTTGTGCTCCATCTTCTCTGTTAGATCGAGTGGGTTTCGTCCCACACCTTCCGACAGAAACCCGTTACAAAGTTACAATCCGGCAGCGTTGCACGGCAGAGATGGATTCGATAAAAAAGAAATCTGATGAACAATTCAAATCCATTTCACGACAACTTGCACTCACAGTTCTCTGTTTCTCCCAAACATCTCTGCGCCACAGAGCAGGAGGAGGAGGAGGAGGAGGAGGAGGTGTCGTGGACATGGAGTCCTGCAGAATGAGCAGCACTGACAGCAGACTGAACCCGTCCCTTCCGGGTGTGTGTGTGTGTCTGTGTGTCCTTGTGTGTGTGTGTGCAGCATGTGTGTGTGTGTGTGTGTGTGTGTGTGTGTGTGTGTGTCAGCATCTCTAGCATGGTGGAATAAGACTATAATAAACACAGAACAAAGACTCCCTGACAGTAGGACATACAATAGTTCCAGCTTTAACACAATTCAATTCAATTCAGTTTATTTTGTTTAGCCCAGAATCACAAATTACAAATTTGCCTCAGAGGGCTTTAAATCTGTACACATGTCCTTACATCCTCTGTCCTTACACCCTCACATCCTCTGTCCTTAGACCCTCACCTCCTCTGTCCTTACCTCCTCTGTCCACCCTCACATCCTCTGTCCTTAGACCCTCACATCCTCTGTCACATCCTCTGTCCTTACACCCTCACATCCTCTGTCCTTACACCCTCACATCCTCTGTCCTTACACTCCTTACACCCTCACATCCTCTGTCCTTACACATCCTCCTCACCTCCTCTGTCCTTACACCCTCACATCCTCTGTCCTTACACCCTCACATCCTCTGTCCACCCTCACATCCTCTGTCCTTAGATCCTCTGTCCTTAGACCCTCACCTCCTCTGTCCTTACACCCTCACATCCTCTGTCCTTACACCCTCACATCCTCTGTCCTTAGACCCTCACATCCTCTGTCCTTACACCCTCACATCCTCTGTCCTTACACCCTCACATCCTCTGTCCTTACACCCTCACATCCCTCACATCCTCTGTCCTTAGACCCTCACCTCCTCTGTCCTTACACCCTCACATCCTCTGTCCTTAGACCCTCACATCCTCTGTCCTTAGACCCTCACATCCTCTGTCCTTAGACCCTCACATCCTCTGTCCTTAGACCCTCACATCCTCTGTCCTTACACCCTCACATCCTCTGTCCTTAGACCCTCACATCCTCTGTCCTTAGACCCTCACATCCCTGTCCTTACATCACATCCTCTGTCCTTACACCCTCACATCCTCTGTCCTTAGACCCTCACATCCTCTGTCCTTACATCCTCTGTCACCCTCCATCCTCTGTCCTTAGACCCTCACATCCTCTGTCCTTACATCCTCTGTCCCCTCACATCCTCTGTCCTTCCCTCACATCCTCTGTCCACCCTCACATCCTCTGTCCTTACACCCTCACAGTCCTTACACCCTCTCACATCCTCTGTCCTTAAAACTTCCCCACATCGGCACAGGAAAAAAAAACCCCTTTAACAGGGAGAAAAAAGGAAGAAACCTCTGGGAGAACGACAGAGGAGGGATCCTTCTCCAGGATGGACAGAATGCAATAGATGTCATGTGTACAGAATGAACAACATAACAGAGATACAACACATTCAATGTATATGACATAAATGATTCATATAATAAGACTACTTATAATAACAGCAGCAATTATTACAGTAGAATTATAGTTATGAAAATAGGGATAGTAATGTGATTAATAATAATAATGGAAGTAGCAGTGGGTGGGTGTCACAGCAGGAGGCACGACTACGGTCCAGGTACCACAACGATTCATGGAAACCTGCAGAGCGAGAAAGCAAAAGGGCTTCAGGGTGGAAGTAAAGCTAAAATGCTTAATGGTACAGGTAATAGTAATAGTAATGTGACTAGTAATAATAATGGTGGTAGCAGTCGGTGTCAGCAGGGCCGTAGCAGGATGCACGACCACGGTCCAGGTACAGCCACGATTTATAGAAGCCTGCGAAGCGAGAAAGCACAAAGACTCCAGGGTACAAGCAAGTCAATAAGCGTAATAGTACAGGCAATAATAATAGTAATCCATCACAACAATCACAACACATCCATCAGATAATTGTCTCAGAGGAGACTGTCTGCTGTCTCCACCATCACAAGGAGAAGCTTTGTATTTGTATGCTGAATTCAGCTTCTTTTAAATAAAGAGGGTATAATTATTATGTGCTTTATCAAATAAATATTATCTCCAGATAATCATCAGCTCTTTTTAAATAAATCTGTGTTGAATATCAGAAAATGTGTTGAAGACAATCATGCTGTTTATAATAGGCTTTGTTTTTAACCTGTTCCTGTGTTCCTTCAGTGTAAAATATATTATATATTAAAGAGGTGAATTATCTAACATACATAGCACAAATTTACAGTAAACTTAACATTATTTCTGATTTACGGCCCCATAATTTACTCAAGTGCTTGATGACTTTAAGGCATTTTCAGATCACAAGCGGTTTTGTGGTCATAAAGTGATCAATGATTTGTTAAATTATTGGAGCAATTCCGTTTCCAGGAAATGAACAGTTTGAGTAAAAGTTTGATGTTTCATTTGACAATTTTCTTCATAAAACCCAAAGGTGATCAGTGAATATCGGTCTGATAGCTTGATTGGAATGATTCTGAATAAATATGCATTGCCGTTTTC
This sequence comes from Anoplopoma fimbria, assembly GCF_027596085.1. Taxonomy (NCBI): domain Eukaryota; kingdom Metazoa; phylum Chordata; class Actinopteri; order Perciformes; family Anoplopomatidae; genus Anoplopoma; species Anoplopoma fimbria. The sequence goes on along the minus strand of NC_072465.1, from coordinate 502,002 downwards.
GGTGATATATATGTTAAAATAAAAAATAGAGCAACCATTACTACAAAGGGAAGTGATAAAGGAAAGCAGAGGTATTCAAGTTAAAGAATATCTAGATGGTTTAATGGTTTTCAGTGTCTCATGCAAAACACAGCCATCCATGTGTTAACCTTTCATAAAGAATATCACTAAGTAATAGTCCAGCCTGGAGCTTACACGTGTGTATAAGTGCAGTGGATGCAGCATTGGAGGATATCTTGTCAAGGTAATCAGAGGATTAGATTCACAGTGCGGTAGAGAGAGATATCCGTTACAGACTTTAGTTAATAATATGGGAAGCCAGCAGTGCTGCAGGAAAGACAATACAGATTGGAAATTTGGGCCAATGCTCACAGTTATCACAGCTGATTCTGAATACTGATGTTGTGTCAGGGTCCGAGGCATCAGTGGGTTAACATTGTTAGAGAGCCAGAGAAATGATTATGTCCTAAAGGAGCTGATGCAATGAAGTCCCTTGAAGATATTATCCTTTTAAAGAGGATGTAAACAGATATGTTAAACACACAGTTATTCCCAACATATATTTATGATATCTTTGGTCATATCATTTTCAAAGTGATATGAAAGAAATAAAAAGCAGGATTGTTAGTCAAGCTGCTGTGTCAGTTATCAGTTTGAGGCATCTGAGAAACTCTTAAAGTTCATCTGAAATTAAATTGAATTCTGAAAAATAAAAAAACACCAAAGACAATTTAAAAAATAACTAATTTAACATTAAACCATTAAATCAAAATAATCACAATGTTTACTGTCAAAGCAAACTGTAATATTTCTAACCAAGGATTCATATTGAATGTGCATATCCACATTCAATTGTGGATATGCACAATATTTGTGTTAATTGTATGGAAGTATGGAAATTAATTGACATACATATACATAAAATATATATGTGAATGTGCCCTTTTTTATTTCATTTTAAATGTATAGCATGTTTTGTATTTATTTGTGGTTATTTTCCTTTGCCATGATTTTGTATAATTATTTTAAATCAATGTTCTCAGTTTTTCTTTTCCACATTATCACTCAAAAAATAAAACATCATAAACATCATAAACACATAAAAACAGCAAACGACCTGAAAGCATTTTGACTTGTCCCAGTAGGAAAAACACAGATGTAAATAATAAAATGAATGATGGCTGAATTCCATTTAGCTGCTTTAGTTTTAGGGTGCTGGTATTGCTCATTAAAACACCTTCTGTCCCGGCCACTGAGACTGTCTGAGACATTTCTGGCCACAAGTGTGGATACTTAGAGCGTTGACTTTCTTTCCCTCAAGCATGCAGCAGTAACACAAGCACAGGAGCGGAAACACTGTAAAATAATTTAAAGGCTGCATCCCAAATGGATTGGTTGTGCCAGACACCAGAAAACATCAACTATGACCGTTCAAATAGGAGTTTATTTATAGTCAACCACAAGTCCACCATTCATGTTTTTCTGTGATCACATGCTTTCAAAGCATCATGTTTTCAAAGCTGGCAGACATTGTGAAGGTTTTTCTTGAACGAATGAACACCCATTAAAGAACAGAAATCTAAATGTAATAAAGAATTGATTTTCAGACCTTCTCTTATCAGAAAAATATTTTTAGAATAATCTACTTACATTTAGTCCATTTGTCAATTTTTGGCCCATTTGGACCCCTTGTTAACATCTAAAGACAACAAAAAAACGTTTGTGTCTTTATTCAGGTTGTCTGTTAGAGGCCATCAGGCTCGTTGAGCATCAGATTAGATTCATTCAGACTACTTTGACTGAGAGACTAGCCAAAATAATACGTTATAAAATATGTTTTAGCATTGAATCAGTTTGCACCATACTGAAGCATGTTTCTATTTCAAGAAACACTGATTTACTAATGAAAAATCTGTGATTTTAATAATTTAAACACACAAGTCAAGTCAAGTATACTTTATTATCCCACACAGGGAAATTCATTTGGTTTCATATAAAACACAGAGGTACACTTTATGTGTTGTAACAAACAAACAAACACACAAACACATATTCAGTGCAATGCAGGCAAAATGACATCATAAACAATATACAATCAAAAAAATACCTCTAACTCTAAATACACTGTGTAGTATTCATGGTATAGTTAGATTGTTGTTGGAACATATAATCTATTGGTATTTCTTCTGTATGTTGATCTAATATATTTCATTATTTTCTTTTTTGGGGAGCTGCCCCTTTTACTACCTTACATCATTATGCATTCTGTATTCTGTTACTTGTGCAAATAAAACAACTAGAATTAAACTAAGAAAACATGTTTTTGTGGTATCCTAAAAAGGTGTTGGTCTGATATTCTAAGGTCTATATTTTTAGCATCTGTAAGAAAACAGCCAAATGAAAGCCTTTGTTAAGTTATGCATTTTAAAACTATAACATTGAAGCATTGTGCAAAATGAATGCTGTGAGTTTGTGTAACTTTATAAGGCTCAGCAGGGCTTTAAGGGCTCCACACATGATTGGCTGAGAGAGAATGTGTGTTAGCTCCTCCCCCTTTACGAGAGTTGCCAGAAGCAACAGGAAGCGACGACCCAAAAAAAGAGTGCAGGCTGTGAGAAAAAACAAAAAGAAAACACTGGAGGCCGAACACATAACCTGTTGATTGGCCTCCACATCAGAGCCACTGTAGACCTGCAGACCTGTAGACCTATAGACCTGCAGACCTGCACCCTGCAGACCCGGACCCGACCTGAGAGTCTACGTGGCACAGCAGTGAGATGTCCTCCTCTTAGACCGAAAGTAAAGCTCACCTGCCGCAGAACACCAGAGCCAGCCGAGGTAAGAGAAGTCTGAACTGTCGGGATCCTCACTGTGACACTTGTTATGTAACGTGGCACAGATGTGGAATATAAGTTCTCCCGGTGATGTGTCTGTGACTTGTTACTGTGTTCCTCCGCCACGTCAGAGAACATGTAGGTGTGGAGCAGACAGATCCTGCTGCTCTACTTTGTTTAATGTGTGTTTAATCAACAAAGGAGGCGATGGAGGAGCACCACGTGTTGGCCGGAGCTCTCTCTGTCCTGGGCTGTGTCTGCCTCCGCCCACTGCCCTAATGCCCCATGCCCGGTGGAGTAAGAGGATCAGTGCATTACATGTGGGGAAGAAAGTAGAGCCGTTAATGAATAGGCTACAGGAACCTCCTCCTCTCTATCTGCTGCTACAGGCCTCACTGCTCACACAGCAAGGGAACTTAAAGGTGTTTGTGCTAAAAACCTGCTGTTTCCTCTGGTGTTATGGGCTGTTGTATCATTACATTACATTATATTATATATACATTACATTACATTACATTACAGTCATTTAGCAGACGCTTTTATCCAAAGCATCTCCTTTCTTAAGACTTACAGGCAAAAGTGTAGTTCAACATAGGTATTCAAGAGAACTACTAGTCACCAGAAGTCATAAGTGCATCTCCTTTCTTAAACAAGCATCTAAAAGCATAAACCAGAGCAAAAGTATAGTGCAGAGGCAAATTACTACGAAAACAATAATTGCAACAGACTAATACGAATATAATAAGTGCTACAAACTACTACGAATATAATAATCACTATATATCAGTATCACTGAGGAGGAAACAATGAGAGGGTTTTAGGGTGACAAGTCATGAGCAGCCAGACCACATCCTGTAGGACCACAGGAGGTTAGTCATGAAGGCCTCAGCATTCATTATGAGACAGTGGAGCACTTTAAACAGGAGTATTCTGTAATGCTGCTGTTTTGTTCTGTAGTCACATGAAGGTGGGAGACAGATAATAACAACAAGACAACACAGGACAGAGCTCAGGACAGAGACTCTATTATAGGCTGGAGTTGGAAATCCAGAGAGCCCTCAGAGATTTATTTTTAACTAAAAAATGTCTAGTTCAGTGTATATATGTCATGTTTGACCAAAAATAAGGGATCCCGTATGGTACTTTAATTGAGTATTTATTTTTTCTGTATTGATCCCAGGCGGTGAATTGACAAGCTAGAAGCAGATTAAGTATATCAAGTCGATAAAATAAGCCCCACGTTTACCAGTTTAGGGCTAATCTTCTATCACAATATAGATAATTTCATACCTCAAAAACAACATAATTCAATTAACATATAGTCTGTATGATACAACCACATTGTAAATCCTTATATACTCTGTGTGAATCAAATACTTGATAAATTAAATGCATTTTCTCATTTATTTATATTTTAAAATGTGTTTTTTATTGTAGTTATTATTTTAATCCTTTTTATATTGTATTTGCCTACAACCACTAGATCACAATGTATTTCTGGTTTTAATTCTTCAGATACTGTGTTATATTTGTAGCTCAAAAATTGTTGTTCAGTATTTTGGCCAGATGTCATTATTAATAATTGCCTGGATATTGAAACACAATTTCAGCACATTTGGTTAAACATAAATTCTATGTTATGACTGAATTTCAAACCATAAACTATACTTCCATATATGTATTTATGATACAAAACTTAACCTAGTATTTACTTATTGTACTTATAGGACAGACATACAGTCAGATTTTTCTTTGTATGTCATTTATTTATAATTAACCTGAATAGTTAAATTAAAGTTCACTTTTTTTTCTCTTATGCATAGAAAACCACTTATTATTAGATTTTATAATCAGCTACAAATCTCTATGAATTAAACTATACTGGAGGTTTGTATTGAAGCGTTGTAATGGGAAAGTCCCAGAATAAAACAGAAATATTTCTTGTGTTCTTATGTTACTCTGTACTGCTGAATGAAGTTAACTAGCTTATTTTTGGAGGACATTTATTTGCAGTCTTTCTCAGTTCAGTTCTGACATGGATAATGTTGACAGGAATTTGTATTTCTTGCATAAACACAGGAATGCAGGCAGATTCTTGTCTGCAGACACTCTGACTCCACCTTCTTTGCATAAGAGGAAGAAATGTGGTGTGCTCGACATGCATTATGCAATATCTCTTCCTCTTACTAAGTTAAGTTTATATTGACCACTTCAAAAGTTGTGGTTTGGCAGCATTTATGATTATTCAAACCTTTGGCTATAACATGTGTGAGCTCAATGCTGGTTAGCAGTATATGAGAGAGTATTTTACACAACATTTTTGCAATAGAGTAGAACTTCACTAAATAACTTGAGATATAGTTAACCCTTTATGTACATTTTGGGTAGTAAATGTTTAGTAAAACAGTTGACCGCAGCTGAAAGGCTGCAAATGTGATTAATTAAATCCTCAACGTCTAACAAATTAGCCCAAAAAAGCTTATGTACAGTATTGCTACATTCAGCAGTGACTCTGCGATTATCTGTTTTGTTCTCTGTGGTCTCTGGAGCAATCATGTGTTCAAAGTTACAGTCCAAACATGCTGTCTCTTGCTGACAACATAAAAAAATGATGGCCATTTAGAGCGTCAGATATTTGAGTGCCAGCTTAAAAAAAATAAAGAGACTGGTACACAACAAAATAAAATGAATTTCTTGTTCGAGTGTTTGGCTTTTAGTGGATTGTGTTTCTGCTACATTCTTGCTGGACTTTTCTCACTCTCCCCTGCATGAACAATTTTAGCTCCAGCCCTACTTTCATCTCTTTCACACTTCCGCCCCAACAAACCCACTGTGCTCATTGTTAAAACACAGCTCTGTTGAAAAAATGTAAAGATCCCTGAGCCGGATGTGAGGTATTCAAATTGCTTAATTTTTAAGACCAACAGTTAAAAATGCCAAAGATACTTTATTTTACAATCGTATATGAAAAATAAAGTGTTAAAGCCTAACATTTAAGAAGCTTGAACCAGCAAATGTTTAGCATTTTTGTTTTGAAAGTGACTGAAAGGATTCATTGAATGTCAACATTTAAAAATAATCTTCTGGCGACTGTTTGTCGATGTAGTCATATACTTTTTTCTGAGTGCAGAATTAGTTGGATCAATTTAAGTGGAAGATATTTACATGAATATACATTTAAGATACTTTTTACTATACTATTTAAAAAATCATATACAATCTGTGCAAAGGCATTACCTGTGGTTCATGATATCTCTTTGTATGAAATTATTTCAATTGGGAGGCAATGGTAAATAAATAATATTGTAAAAAGGAATAAGTTGAATTAAACCGTTCAAGTCCGTTGAGATCAGATTGAACATTAATGAAAATTAGCTATAATAGTTATTGCCAAACCAACACATTAGTCACTGAGGCAAATGTCTGTCATTTACACTTTAGCATCCTTAACAATAAATGACCTGAAAGCAGGCACAATGGTTTTTTTGAGGTAACCATCTCTCACCTTGCAGGAACGGGGTTGTTTAGATGATGATTTTCTGCTCTGTACTTAGAATAAGGACCGCACATCCGGGTCCCATAAACTTAACTGTAAAAGCCCTAAAAGTAGCAGAGGACCACAGAACGACCATTGGTGCATTGGACATGCATGCTGGATATGAAGGTGACGGTGTTAATGATGATTTGGCTTGAACAAAGTCAAGGGAAGGGAAGGAGCGGGATGATGCTCTCTGTGTTTGTGTGCTGATGGATTGAGTTAGTGAGGGGGCCAGATGAAAGTTAGAATGGGGGCCGGGGACAGAAGAGCTGTTTGAGTTGAGTGGTTGAAGGGGCTTCCTGTGCTTGAAGAGTGGCGGCCAAAAGTCCTGTGTCAAGTATATTTGCTTTAAAATGGCGTCCTATTCAGTGAGTCATTTGACATTTCCAGGAGGTCAGGTACTTTGTTCTGAGCTTTTATGAGGCTTCACTCTAATAGAGGTTAGCACAACTAGACATACACATCCTGTGCATTTAGCTCTAAGCATAGTTGACTCCTGCTGCCAGAATGGTTGAAAAAGGTGAAGTGTGAGTGAATCTATATTATAAAGCTGCATCAGTCAATATTGTTTAAATGAGCAATTGGTCACATGACCATGTGTCATGTGAATTAGTACCGTACAATACAGTTCCGCCTAGCACTACAGAGTGTTTTAACACCTTTCAGCTCATTGTTTTGATTTACAGCCCTCAACTTTACTTTTTTGATTCTCAGAGCTTCCATCAGTCCTTACCAATACACAACTAGCTGGTGAACATAGTGGAAACTTTAATAGCTAAAAAGCCAGATATTTCCCTCAGAAATAGACGGAGACCTAAACAGAGTTAAAGTGAGAATGATTAATGGATTTGCAACACTTAAAATGGATGCCTATGTTGTTTGTGTCTGCTGGGTGTGTAAATAGGCAACTGTTTGTTAGCATGTTCGCTGTAAGGACTTTGTCAGGTAATAAACTGTCCATGTTGTTTTATGTTCTGTTGGCATCGGCTATGACACACAAGGCACCCTTTGGCATCTGTATGAGAGGCACCAGGCTCCAGATAACTAATGTAAACCCATCAGTGGTGTTGATGATAGAGTTAGCCAATTTGATGAAACCTACCGTGAGACAGAAAAAATGTGTTTAATTTGAGATTAACGACTGTAGCGTAAATACAGTTTAATCATCTTTGGTTATGTTGGGAAATGTTGCAAATCACTGAGCTGTACTGCTTCATGACAATATTTAATTAACAGGAATTTTGTATCACTGTGATAATTTGCTGAGATTGTTTTTAGGCATTTAATTTACTTGATTAGACAAAGCCATCCAGATATTTGATCTACAAACAGTTTTTCCGTCTTCAACACTTTGTAATTGAAAATGTTGCACATTCAGCAAGAAACCAGAATTGCCTGATCAGCTACTTGGCAAGACCACCAGGTTGTTTTGCCGTGCAGCATGTCCGTCTCTGATGCTGCCTCCTCCGTACACAGTGGTCCTCTAACAGCTACATACTGTTGGACGGCTTGCTGCAGCAGTGTTTCACAAACAGAATTACTAAAGTGGAAACGCATAGTGTTACAATAGCTCAGTTTGTTGTTATACAATTTATTACTGAGAACTTGCATGACTGCACCACATCCATATATAGTCCGTGGTTTACTGCTCCACACATGGCCTGCTGCTCTGACTGAACCTCCTCCTCGCTCTGATGCACCCTGCCATCTTTTATTATATATCCACCAAGCTTCTCACAGCCAAATTATGAGAGAAGTCAATTACATGTCCAGTACAGAGAGTTTATTGTACTGGTTTAATATAGTCAGATGTTTTTGGTGGCTTACGTTTTTATTTCCTTTAACATTTTTAGACATGTTTATGACGTGGCTCTATAGGCAATATCGGTCTGTCAGTTGGTCCGCCATTTTGGAACAGACTATTCTGAGGACTTTCATGATCCCCAAACTTTTCCTAAAGGGCCACCATAAGTTCACATTTATCAACAAATCTTGGTTTTGTATGTTGCAATCAAGAGACCTTTGAAGAAAAGAAAAACAAACAGAAAAGAAAAACAAACAAAAAAGACTGAACAGAAATAGAAAAAATAATGTCAAACAAAAATAAACACACACAATTCTTATCAACACCATTGGGGATTACTGGTTGTCAGATGTTTTTATGTCTCTTGCCTTGCTTGAATTTTAATTGCATTTTCTCGAATTAGTAGATTTTTATTCCAGTTTATTACTTTTACTTATTCAAAGTCTGTGTATTTGGTTGTTTTGGGTTGAGGGTAATTTCAGATGAAAGAGATCCAAGATGAAAGGTAGGGGGGGCGTCTGTTATTTTCTTAATTATAGTGGTCTGTATAAAGTACGGATAAGGTTACTCAGTTCGTCCACTGTCCCAGCTTCCTTCATTGTTGGGAGATTTTCACAGACTCTGATTACATTTTTTTCCAATGTTATACTTCATGAGGTTCATAGAAGTTAAAAAGTCATGTACGTATAAGAGGGCAAATGGCTGCTAAGAATTATTTTATTTAAAAAAAGCATTTTAAACTATACATGCGTGATTACCTTTTATCATCTCATAATTGTTATTAAACGCATTGATAGCTTTTGCATCTGATCTGTGTGTCCTACTTTGTCTCTCAGTGTGTTTGATCTTGGCCATGGCCCACGGCGCCAGTATCCAGTATGAGCCAGTGGCAGAGATCGGAGGAGGCGCTTACGGGACGGTTTATAAGGCCCGAGACACAGAGAGCGGGCAGTTTGTTGCTCTGAAGAGCGTGCGTGTGCAGACGGACCAAAATGGCCTCCCAGTCTCCACAGTCAGAGAGGTGGCTCTGTTGAAAAGGCTGGAGCAGTTCGACCACCCAAATGTGGTCAGGTAAGACAGCTATGCAAAGTGTTATGTTGACCACATTTCACTGTGAACACTTCTCACATAAGTCACTATTCTTTTTGTGCACAACAGGCTAATGGATGTATGTGCCACCCAGAGGTCAAACCAGGAGACTAAAGTCACTCTGGTGTTTGAACATGTGGACCAAGACCTCAAAACGTACCTAGAGAAAGCCCCAGCTCCTGGATTGTCCCCCGGCCGCATTAAAGTGAGAACTAACTAAAGCAATATCTAAAATAAACTATAGTCTGTGAAATAATTAAAGGGACAAAACTGAAAGGACTGGACGGGTCTTTTAACCCTGGTTTTGAAAGCAACCTCTGTTTGAATATTTGGTTCCAGTTGAAATATTCCTGTGTGTTTCTGCAGGACCTGATGAGGCAGTTGCTGTGCGGTCTTGCATTCCTTCACTCTAACCGTGTGTTGCACCGAGACCTGAAACCTGAGAATATTCTGGTAACCAGCCAGGGGCAGGTGAAGCTGGCTGACTTTGGACTGGCCAGGATCTACAGCTGCCACATGGCCCTCACTCCCGTGGTAAGAACTCACCTGAACAACAGTAGTTGTTTGTGTTGTGTATAAAGCATTATCCACAGAATACCATCATTTATTTATCATTTTAGTTTCTGGTTCTCTTGCATTTAAGTAAAAAAATAAATTAAAAAAATGGACCGTTAGCCACTGAAACTAGGTTGAGAGAACCTAAGTGGCATTTATATTCCTCACTGACAGTCAGTGTCTAATATGACAGTCTGCTGCCAAACATTAACCTTGTGAGTAAAAGTACTAAATCTCAATTTTATAAAACCTGTAATGGCTTCCTTGTTTGTGTCTGCTAGGTGGTGACTCTGTGGTACCGCCCCCGAGGTTCTGCTGCAGTCCAGTTACGCCACACCTGTGGACATCTGGAGCACCGGCTGCATCTTTGCTGAGATGTTCAGACGCAAGTGAGTCAGCAGAATAATGTCCAGATAAAGAAGACTGGCACTATATACAGTATATATATATATATATATATATATATATATATGTATATGTGTATGTGTGTGTGTGTGTATATGTATATGTGTGTGTGTATATATATATATATATATATATATATATATATATGTATGTATGTATGTGTTTGTTATGATCAATATTGTGTCAGTGTCAGGCGTACTAATCACAGCCTCTTTGTTTTTAGGTTAGGGTTACTAGTTTAGGGAAACATTTTGTTTTTGGTTAAATATTGGCAAAAGCCTTGTGTTTCAAGTCAGCAAATGAAATGCATTGAAAATGAACAGTTTGCAGATATGTTAAAGGGACAGTTCTCCCTAAAATCTAAAAATACTAGTCTTTCCTCTTATGTGTAGTGCTATATGTCAATCTAGATGGTTTTGGGAGTTGCCTATTTCTGGAGATATCAGCTCCAGAGACGTCTGTTTCTCCCCAATATAATGGGTCTATATTACTATACTCAGATTGTGGTCAAAGCAACAAAAAATATAATTGAAAAACTCAAAAGCAATGTCTCTTACCAGATCTCATGACCCGGTTACTCAAGATTATCCATGGTCCTTGTTGTGAGCAGTTTCATCTAGAAACAATTTTCTTTGAACAATGGGTCCCGAGACATTAATAACGCCTCTAAAAATGGGCATGTTTATGACGTGGCTCTATAGGCAATATCGGTCTGTCAGTTGGTCTGCCATTTTGGAACAGACTATTCTGAGGACTTTCATGATCATTGACGATAGTTGGAACGCTCGTTACCTGGCGATGTTAGTGTCCAGATTGTTATTCAAATACATTGTGCGTTTGTGTGTCCGGCAGAGCAGCCGTGATGAGTTTGCGTAGGGTTCAGATTTTATCTCTAAATGGATCACAGAACGAGTTTATCTGTGGCTCCAGGGAAATCTGGTCTGGGGCCTCAGACTGTCGGGAGGTGAACAGTTGGGCTTTGCCTTACTCATTATGTTACAGCATTTGTATGTATTTTATTTCACCCCTCTTCCAACCAGTCTACAATAAATCTACTCTGACACATACAGGAGTTGTACTTGACATCTTGAAGTCATCAGCATCATACATGTTACACAAACCCACTGACACATTATTGGTGTTAACACGTCCACAAACAGTTACTGCAAGCGAAATTCATAATGTGTCTAAAGATTGTTTAACGCTCATCAGTCTTGTGTGCAACACACAACACACACACACACACACACACACACACACACACACACACACACACACACACACACACACACACACACACACACACACACACACACACACACACACACACACAGAGTAGCTCCATCTTGTGGTACAAACGAAACAATGCATGAAGACGTCAGTCAAGTTTGGTCAAGAAATCCATGCTCAAAAATATTTGCTTTGTGAACAGTTTAATGATGTTATATGTTATGATGATATGATGATACATTCATAGTATCAAGAACAAGTTGATTTGGGTGAAATTTTTAACTAAACTTTTTAACAGTAGAATCATTTAACCTTATGCCAAACTGTTGATCTGCGTATGAAGGACATCATGTTACTGTTTGCCCTCCTGCACAAACAGGAGCTTCAAAGACCTGTGAATAACAAATAACAACTGATTCAATCTCTCTGTCTGTTAGACCTTTGTTCTGTGGAGAGTCAGAAGTGGACCAACTTGGAAAACTTTTTGAGTGAGTAACAAATAGTTTCCACATTTACCTGGCCGGATGATTCAAAATATACCTATTACATTGAAAACTATGTGTCATTTCAGAGTTATTGGCTTGCCACCAGAGGATGAGTGGCCGACTGATGTTACACTCTCAAGACAACACTTCCCCCCTCTCTTACCTCGCCCGATCACTGACTTTGTTCCAGAGATAAATGAGCAGGGGGCGCAACTATTGCTGGTAAGACTTTGCCATGAATTGAATTTTTTTTACTTCAGTCCATCCTCCCTGGTATTTAACTTACTTTCAGCTGCCTGAAGAGTTCAAATCAGGGCAGTAACAGATAAGTAAACTCAGACTCCTGAAGAATGATCTTTGCTCATAGTCAATCTTCAACGCAAGAATTTAACAGATGACATTCTTTTGATTAATTTGACTAATCCATCTGATTAAACAAGAGGAGAGAGAGCAGGACTTTCAGCAGTCCTGCTTAAAGAAAAATATTCTATAAAAAATTTATGATTTAATAATTATAATTTCCAGTGCTGGTAAAACTGAAAATAAGAGCTTTAATCACTATCTTTCTGATGGATTCGTATTAAGTTTATCAACAGATCAAAAAATGGGAGTATATTTATTTTCTGCGTTTGAACCAGTGACGTACAACTAATTTTAAAGTATACAATATATTAACTGTCTATGATGTAGAAAATAAAGGTTTAAGTGCAAAATAAGAAACAGGATTTTAGGCAAGAATCACAATTACAATAACCAGATTTTAATAACTAAATGCTAATGATCAAAGAAAGCTGACAGTACAGTAACTTACAGTAACTTCCTGCACTTTCTGCTGGTTGCCTGGCAACTGGTCCTGGCCAAATGACAATCTGACACATAACCTCACATAAACGGCATATTGTCTTTTATCTTTGATTTTGAATAATTAAACAGATGAGATATAACATGTTAATTAGTGCGCTTTAGAGGTGCTTGTAGGAGGATTTTATTACCTTTTGGACAGAGCCAGACTAACTGTATCCAGTCAGTAGAATATCAACCTCCTCGTCTAACTTCCTGAAAGAGACTGGATAAGAGTATTTCTTAAAATGTTGAACTGTTTCTCTTAGTCCTGACCCAGTGCTAATATCCTGCTATTCTTTCTTCCATAGAAAATGCTCACCTTCGACCCCTTGAAACGAATATCTGCCCTGAATGCCCTAGAACATGCATATTTCCAGGACGAGGAGACATTGACTTGAAATCAAGAAGTGAAACGTGCGGCGAGAGGTAACGGTGTCTAAGCTTAGACCTGGCCTAACCATAAAGGATTTCAGTTTCATTCAGTGCATTGCCTTTCAAGACGTCTGAGTTATGCTCCGGGATATTTTTTTGTTGCTCCTACATCAAAAAAGGATTAAAGCCTGAGAAATGGAATTAAAAAAAGAAGAGGAGTGAACTTAAGGATCACTGGCATGCTTTCCAGCGTCACAATTAATGATGTTAACATGTCGGGTCTTCAAGGACAGTACCAGTGTTTTTGATGTTTGATTTGTATATCAGTCTCATCCGCAGGGACTGATGCACAGAAATGTCTGTCATCTCCCCTGAAATGTAGCTCCCTCTTACTTTTGTACTGTGTTTCAACTGAAGGTAGCAGAGATGTCGTCTTTTCTCGTTACAGGCTGAACAAAGTCTGACACAAGTGACACCTCAGGGTTAGATCAGCCAGTCGTTAGTGATTTTATTGTATTTGTGTTTATGTTTTTCATACTAAAGTAGCAAGAAGACCATACATTTTATTGGAAATCCAGAGGATAGGAAAGAAAAACGCACAAGACAGACACACATGACAAAAATACTGGTATTGCCCTTAAATACTGTCATTAAATGTTTCTGTCGACGGAGGACTGAAGGGTTGCACATTTTTTGTCCGTTTGCTAAAACCATCTGAAATCAACCAGCACTGCAACTACAAATGAATAAAAAACTGTTTAAATAACATTCACACTTCATTTGTGTATTATTATTATTATTATTATTATTATTATTATTATTATTATTATTATTATTATATTATTAATATACAAATGGCAGTCCATATTACATTAATAAATATTATTCTATGAAAAGTGAACAATTCAATGAACTATATGAAATCGAAACAAAAATAGAAGTTAGCCTTAGCCTTACACAGGTGAATTGTTTTTGTTTTTCACATAGGATAGTCAAGGTCAATTTCCAAAAACAGTGGATCCTACACTTACCTTAATGCAACACTGCAGCCTTGTTATGGTAGGACGCACACATCTTTCAAACTACAAAAAAAAAGTAAAAAAGTTTTAACCTCAGGATTTATGTCAATTTATGTAAATATGTAGTTTCCAAGTCCAAACCCTGATGACTTCATTACAGGTTATTTTCTCAAACTTAGAACAGCTAATCTCATAGCCGTAGAACATATTGAGTAGAACTTCCCATGCTCCAAAGTTCCCCTTTAATCTATTTAAATATGTCACTGTGGTCACAGAAAAGATTAATCTGATTAATGAAACACCACAAAAGAACTGCAATATTTGCCAATATAAAAAAATGTGTGTATTGCCCAGTTATTGGCAGACATTCTTACAGAGTATAACTGGAGACCCTACATGACTTAAAGGCTGCCAATGAGTAGAAGGAATCATTCAACATTTGGGGAAATTTAGTTTATTTGCTTTCTTGCTGACAGTTGGATGAGTACATCGATACCGCTCTCATGTTTGTACTGTAACTATGAGGCTACCACCAGCAGCTGTTTAGCTGGTTAGCTTAGCATAAAGACTGGAATACTTGCACAATCCAAAGTGTAAAGTGTTACGGACAAGATGTAAATGAAGAGATAGAATGTGTCAGTTTGCTTTAGAGGTGTGTTTAGGTGGATCTTGTTTCCACCTTTTGAACAGAGAAAGGCTAGCGATTTCCCATTTATATGCTAAGCTAACCATCTGCTGACTCCAGCTTACAGATGTGCAAATACTATCAATCCTGTCCTCTAATTTTCCCGGCACTTGCTCCAAAATACACAATTATCTGACATTATTTTTACAAAATAAGAATGACAATTTTCCCCCTGCTGAGTTACAAATCTACACAATTAAAATTACATGTCTTAACAAAATAGGTCTGAAGTAGTTGATTAATTCTAATAGTGTCTCATGAAAAATATTAAACACAAATAGCTTTTATTCCAAAATAGCTATTTACAGAAATGTATATTTACTCCCTGTAATGTGTACAAATTCATCTTTGTTGTAAAGGTTGTGTTTGACAAAAATATGCTAATGAATTTAGTTTTGGTTATCATTTTCTAGATGTTGATGGGTTAATGAAAAAGACGAGCAGGGTGAGAAGAGACGTGGCAGCCCCACTGGTTGTTTACTAGAAAAAGAAATATCTTCAAGAGTTATTTTTTATTTCATAGGAACACATTATTTTCCATTTCTCTCCTCTTTAACCCAAAATAGTATCTTAAGTTTCCTGTCCATGTAATTGAATTAGATGCTACTTCAATCAGTAGGTTTGCTTCCTAAACATTTTTATTCCCTTTTTCTTTTTTATTCCCTATTGCAATGATCCATAGACATCCAGGTTCATCCTGTGCATCACCACTTCCTCACTCAGAGGGGACAGACAGTGAGGCAGGGAGAGAAAGCAGGAGCTACCCATAAATTGCTTTGGAAAAGGAGAGGGGAGAGCTAGAGACGGAGCAGATGCTTTGGCAGGAGCAGAGTTGAGGGTTTTTCTCTCTCCCTCCTGTGTCTCTTTTGTTGTGTCGGTACAGAAAAAAATTTGGATGCACGTTGGCAAGGACCACAACCACCAAAACCACCTTCTCACTGTGAGCCTCTCATCCCCAGCCTGTTTGCTGGAGCTTGATCCAGTGTGGAGCTGGTTGTGCGGCAGGCTAACAGCGGGCTAGCGGGGGGGTGGGGGGTTTGGGGCTGCAAGGCTCTGTGGCAGCGAGAAGAGGAGGAAAAAAAGGAGGAGGGGCTGTGGTGGGCTTCCTCTGCCTCACAGACACATTTTATTGACTTGCTAATTGGATGAGGCACTCGAAGGAGAGGATGCGGTGACCGAGAGGAGCTGCTCTCCAGAGGAGGGATACAGGCACAAGGAAGCATTGCTTGGGACGCGTTAATCTGGCTGTTTCATCTCTTTTAAAAAAAAAAAAATCTGGAGACATAACAACAGATGTTTTTTAGTATCTCCCAGTGACCCTCACACCGTGCATACATCATTTTATGCATGACATTGTCGAATGGAGGCTCCAGCTGCCAGACGCTTCGTGACAAGTGAATGATTTCCATTTTGATGTTTTTGCTCCCTGTTCCCTTTCACCTGTTTTATTTTTTTCTTGGACTCATCAGCTCGAGACCTTTTTTTTGTCAGCTTCGTTTGATGTGCCGTTTGGTATGAATGGTAATCTGATGGCGAGATAAATTCTTCATCAAATCAAAGGTACGAGGAACTGTGCAATGGATAATCTTCAGAAAAAATGAAGGTAGGATATGAGCGAAAGCCAAGACACACACTCTGGTAAGGTGGCATTATTCAGCCAGTATTAATTTTAGTCCCTAGTCAAGAAACGGATCAACCGAATGTATTGGCTGTTGCATAATTCCAGTCTGAAATATGAGGCTGAGACATCAACACAGTGAAAAGAAATGTCTTCTTCCAGCTATCCGTGTGTCTACATGTCAGATTTGCACAGAATAAATGACTTTAAGAAGGAAAGCAAAGCAAAGAGAGGAAAGGATTATGAATGAATCAGTGATAGAGACCAGTAGTATTGGTGAGCATTGAAGAGGATTAATGGAGGCATTAAAAAAAAACAGTCTAGACTTGTTTCACCACTGGGTCAGCATTTTAAATATATTCTGGAAATTTGCAATTTGAAGCATTCCTCTTTTTTTCACTGACTCTTCATTCCTTTATTGAAGGTTTTTAAAAGGAAGGTTGGATTCCTGTCAAGTTGACAGGCCTGATATGAGACATAATCATCTGCATAAGGTTTGATCAGAAGTGTCTGTTTGATCTGAGATTTTCTTTCTCTTCTGCTCCAGTCCCATCCTGGTTGCCATGACTGAGGTGTGCAGGTCTGGCTTGGTCAGAGAGCAGGTGCCACTTTGCTGAAGTCTGCTGTCCCAATGAGCAAGGCAGGAAACCCACAGAGACGCACCACCTACCTCATTTCCCTCACTCTGGTGAAGGTTGAGGCCGTGCCAGAGGATGTAGAAGGGAACCAGACGGAGGCTCTTCCAGAGGGGGAAGGGAGCCCTAAGAAGGAGGAGGAGGAGGAGGAGGTGAGCAATGCCCCTGAAAAGGATGAAGGACCTGAATGTATACAAGTGGGGGAAAAAGAAAACACACAGGTGGGAGAAGAAGAAGTGGAACAGGTGCAGTATGGCAAGTATGGCAGCCCCATTGAGAACTGGGGGATGCCTGAGAGGAGAGAAACTCATGGACACCAAAAAGACATTCTATCAGTCGGTAAAAGCAAAGACACTTCCTTTGTGCATCCACCTGCTAGGCAAATGGTCAAAGTGTACGGAGGAACTACGTCTGAGGGAGCTGTGCGCAGAGAGGGGCCTCGCTCAGACGCCATGCGCCCTAAGACGGAGCTCTACAGAGAGCCTCCCATGCTGTACCTAAAGGGCGAGAATGGAGCAGACCTGAACAGTCGATCACGTTGCAGCCTCCCTTTTTCCATCCCGCCGCAGGTCACCCCGCGTCCTGAGGTCCTGATGAGGTCACATGCAGGAGGCAACTCTGCATGCTGGAGGGAACTCAGAGAGGCCAACACAAGCCTGTATCACTCTGCTAGGACTTTGGATCGAAGGGATAACCGCTTCGGGGACCAGTCCCCCCTAATGGCAGCTACAACTCTGGGGCCTTACAGGGCGTCCTGGGCCGACAGTGACGGTAGGGGCACGCTCATTCGCCCCGGAGCTCCCATCAGCGGAGGATTTTCAGGCATAATGACCAGGGACAGCCCTCAGGGAGAGAGATTTAAGATGGTCTCTGTTTCCTTGCCTGCACCTCCTGCTGCCGACCTGTCTAGGCCGCAAAGAAAAGGTACAAGTCGTACCCTGGACAACAGTGACCTACATTCCCCCTCAGAGGACCTGAAGAAGGGGAAGGAAGGCCAGGCAGGAACAATCCAGCGCGCTCCTCCCCGTGACAGAAAGATGCTCAAATTCATTAGTGGCATTTTCACCAAAAGTACAGCGGTGTCGGCCAGCGTCAGCACCACACCTCCCCTCTATCCAGCTGTGGAAAGGGGCTCGAGTGAGGAGGAAGGTAAGGCAGTTCACATAAATCACACATTTCTTCTTATTGATTATGGGACAGAGTGCAGCACATACCAAACAAAATACAGAGGAAAACCATAACGAAGAGTGCAGTTAGTCACATGAACCAACAGAACAACAGGTGGCAACAAACGCTGTCACTGTTGTTTTAATTTCCCCATCAGTGCCCATTTGGACTGAAACGACCAAAACAATTTTATGCGATTACCTATTTATTCTCATTTACATTGCCCTCTCTGCAGTTGAGTGAACCTAAACCAAACAAGTGTGCTCCCACTCAGTTTCAGTAATGATCTTCATTCATTCACTTAAAAATGTCATTTATTTGGGTACAGTTGCTGTAAATTGCACTCAGTTGCAATATTCAATTATCGTTTAGGAGACATTTATCATGCTTATTGTCTGGCAAAGGGGTTTCGAATTTGATGTGGCTCAAATTAATTCAGTGTTTGTGTTCATTTTCAGTCATAATAATAATAATAATAATAATAATAATGAGGTGCTCCTTTTTAATGTATAACACAGCACCATAAAAGAACTAAATGACGATCTTCCATGCAGCAAACTTTCAAAACAAAATTACATCTTAGATCAGATCAGTATGGCAAATATTAGGTAATAAAGGTTAACTGTTGTTAAAAGCAGTTTTGCAGCATTATCCTATTAATATTAAGAATTCAACGGCACAGACGGGTAAACCATGACACAGATTCATTATTGATCTTTTTTTTTGCTGATTATTCGTTCAGGTGATTGGCTGCAAATTAATTGACAATTCCTTTCGATTAATTCTTTAAGTCATTTTACAAGCAAAAATACTTTTTTCGTTTTCTCTTCTCAAATTTGAATATTTGCTGCTTTTTTTGTCTTATATGATAGTGCTCAGTGGTTTGAGAGTTTGAACTATTGGTTTGAGCTAATTGAAGAGTCGCATTGGATTTTAGGAAATTATCATAGCATTTTTCTACGGTTTTCTTCATAGTCCAATCAATAACTAAAAAGGCTAGGTTAACTGATAATGAGAATTATTGTTGCAGCCCAATTATGGTCACGAGATTTTAAGTGAGAAATGTTTCTAATGTCAAGTTCATCATCTTTTTTTTACTAAGGCTGGATCAATTTCCAAGGTCCTATAGGCCTCCAAGGGGTTTATAAAATCTGAAAATAAAACTGTTGCAAAGATTAAAATATGACAAACATTCAACTTCACTTAAACTAGCTACAAATTGTTTTTTAACTTTATTAATGTTGCAGACGAAGTATTTAAAAAATCTGAACAAATTGCTTCACTGTATATTGTTGTAGTGAAAATGGTTTAAACGCTGCAACTACAGAAGTTAAAATTATTTCTATACCTAAACTAATGTGCTCAATGTTTCCAATCTCTGTATTGGGGAATTTCCCAATCCCTGAAACTCAAATTAGTTCAGGCTTGTCAAAAACTACGAAAACACTTCGACCTTTCCATTTGAAATAAAGGAAATGATGCAACTCCATCAATCTTTAATCTTTATTGATATATTCTAAAGAAAATTATCTTTGACAAAGAGTGTGGTATCGGAGTAAGAGCTGAATAATTTGTCAGGAGTAAGTGGGACATGAATAATTAAGGTTGGGGATACACAGAGCTGTGTTCATCGGAGCCGTGAGGGGAGCGGGAACCTGCTACTTCCTGTTCTGTGCGTGGAGTTAATCAGCCTTCAAATGGAGCCTATTCATTCCACGACATTATGTTTAAGTGTTTTTGAGCGGCACAGTCAACATCGTGTGTTGTTGAACCTGTAATTTCAGCACGTTCCGTCAGTATTCTATTGATAGATAAACATAATTGATCGACTTTAATTCAGAAAATATTGGTCATCATTTTCAAGGCACATAGTTGCATATTTTTAGCATCAAACGAGCACAGGGGGACATCGTGTCTCTCTGCCTCTCACACACGTCGCTGTATCCATGAGAGACCATTTATTGTATAGAGACCCGGGATGGAGGCTTCTGGAAAATGGAGTTGCCATGGCAACAGCAAGCCGTGAGAGATGCTATTTGGTCTGTGGCGTGACGCTGTTGATGGAGGGGGGTTGTGTGGGCGCGGGGGTTGCCCGAAGATGGGGATGAGGCAGAGTCTCTGTGGTTTAAAGTTAGAATCTGTGTCCCCAGAGAGGACTAATGGCCAACGACGTGGCTCCGCCCGAGCTCAGCATGACCCAACGGCTTCAGAGAGTGTGTGTGTGTGTGTGTGTGTGTGTGTGTGTGTGTGTGTGTGTGTGTGTGTGTGTGTGTGTGTGTGTGTGTGTGTGTGTGTGTGTGTGTGTGTGTGTGTGTGTGTGTGTGTGTGTGTGTGTGTGTGTGTAAACAGTATCAGTGTGTCAGGAGATGATGGATTCTGCATTGATTTACATTTGTAAGCACTGTCACAGTGTTATCCAGACAGTGTGTGTTCAGGATGTGTGTTTGCATGTCATTCGTCTCTCACTGTTCAGCCACATATCTGCAGATGTGTGTTTGTGTTTGTGTGTGTCAAACCAGAGAAGAGAGAGATATCCTAAGAAATCATTTGATGAACTTAAACCTTTGAAATGTAAAGCATGTTTTTTATTTATAATAAATCCATGAAAGATATCTTTATTTTTTAAAGAATTGTTTCAATTATGTTTTTCTTGACACCAGCGGATTTATCTGTCTTAATCCAACTTGTTTCAAGATTTTATCACTCGCAGAGGTATTCCATCAAAATGACTGAATCCCTTTTTTAATATACTCAACAAATGCAACTAACTCGCTGTCCATACCCCCTAATTTGGCATTTTTTCATTCTAAGTCTTATTTCAGTATATCAGTGCAAAATCTGACTTCTTACTAAAACAACTGCTATACAATAAACCTGCACAGCTGGTGGATCATTATGATCACAGTTAAGAGATAAAGTGGATATATTGGGCCTTAATCTCACAGACTATTTATCATCATGACACTTGAAACATAATGTAGGTTTTTGATATTAACACTCAGTCCTTATCAGTAAACAAACATTAACACAGCACTATATGAATTTTCTATGATCATCTTAATATTGTTAAAGTTAAAATAGGAGGACATGGAGCATTTCGTTTTCATAGGGAGTTAACACGTAACCCTTTTCCCGGTTTAACTGATGGATATTTTCTTCATATTGTTGTTTTTTTATCTTAGTTAATAAGGATTATGTTAAGTCATCTTCTAATGCAAATCAAATACTGTCATGAACCGACAGAGGAATGAGATTGCTTATCTCTGGAGATGCTGACTTCTGCAGCAACGTAAAAATGATGTTCTGTAACTAGATGAGTCACTTGACAGCAGTTATCTTCCATCATTTCTAAAAGAGACATTTCATTTTTTATCTAATACAAAGTAAAAATTGCACATAAACTACCAAGATCACACTATTGATCCTTTAGTATGAAAAAAACATCAATCTGTTCTGTGTTGATACTTATTATTCCTACAAGTAAAAATCACTAGTGCAATAACTTTTCTCGATGCAATTTCCTCTTTTTTATGGAATACTTTGTATGATCGATGTAACGTATAAATACTGGAAGAGGCAGATTGCTGCACAAGCATTAAGACTCTGGCTGACTCAAAATAGGACAATGATTATAATGAACACTCAAGGCAAAACCTCCTGTATTAACACATTTTATTTCAGCTTATTTGACTCATCTCTGCTGCAAATCAGCTCTTTTCAAACATATTTTTGAATCAGTTGTCACCACAGAGCAGTGGCATGCTCTGTCATGTTTGAAGTTGACACTTACTTCAATTAAATTCATGAAATGTGGCAAACTGCACTGGGAACAAGATGAATTATCGCTCCACAGCTGGCTGAATTATTTTTAAAGGGGTTAATATATTTACAAAGCATGACTTGTTAGGAGGGTTTTGCAGGGTAACCATAATAAAAGGCAAAAAAGTGGCGTGTTTAACAATGCTTGGGTAAACTTAAAATATCCGGCATGCTCACTAACTCTTTTAGACTTGCAAATTTGTACACTTGATAGGATTTTCTTGGTGCTCTCACTGTGACTGTGTGGGAGCTGCAGCCTCTCTGACTCCCCTCAGTGTGCTGTGTCCACAGGCATTCAGAACAAACCTGGCCAGCAGTCAGCAATAACTCTTTTAAAGGAACACTCCAACATTTTGAGAAATATTCATTATTTTTCTAACTTAGTCAGAGTTAGACAATACGTCCAGTACTACCATCTTCTTCTTTGTTCAGTTACAAAAAAAAAAATCTAAGTCTTGTTTAGCTCAGCTTAGCACAAAGACTAGAAGCAGGGGGCATGTTAGCCTAGTTTGATTTTTTCAAACCAGTGACCAGAGATATGCTCCTCTTTGTGAAGCTTTAAACATTTTTATGACTCTGAACAAAACTCAGGTGACTCAATTGTTGGTGGCTAGTTTGGATGCTAACAACAATTTAAAGTGTTGAAAAGAAAGTGTGGGAGTATTTTTTGCTCTTAATGGAGATTAACCATCATCATTTCCTGTTTGCATCACAACAGACCCCTGATATACTTAATATAGTTATTTGTTTTGCTCAAAGTCAGATGAGAAGGCCGATGATTCAGTACAGAAATGGACATTGTGAGATTTTCAGCCTAGCTTAACACAAAGACTGAAAGAAAGGCTGCTAGCCTAGATGTGAGCTCTGAAAAACAACAACCTGTGTCTTGTTTTATAGCAAGCAACCACTATATGCTTGTACTCTTTTATTAATGAATTCCCTCTCCCCCTTTTTTGTTGTGATTTTCTTTCTCCAGCTGCGTGCACCAGCAGTCAAGAATGGACCATGAACCAAACTGTACAAGAGCTTCACCTGGTAAGCATCAGGACATAGCTTTTACAAACTGGTGAGTCGGATTTGATTTTGAATTAATATATTCTCTCTCTCTCTGTCAGGGTGTTTTGGGAGGTCTGTGCAGTGGGAAGTCCGCTCTAGTCCACAGACACTTGACAGGAAGGTACCTGCAGCTGGAGAATGCTGAGGGTTGGTTTCACATGTCTTTAAATACAACCTTTATCTGTGTTTTTCAATGACAACATCAGTAGACAAATGACAATAGAGCTTAATACTATTACTACATTTTATTTAGATGATCCACGGCATGCTATTAATGTTATTAGTTATGCATGTGCTTTTCCTCGCCTTAAACAACAAACTATAGCCAAGTCAAAGTGTATATTCCCTCTGTGTATTTGCAGGGCGCCAATACATTAAGGACGTCCTAGTTGATGGACAGAGCCACCTGTTGATAATCAGAGAGGAGACAGAACTCCCGGGTGCTCAGGTGGGTTTAAACTTGGTCAATGTGGACAACTAATTAAACTTAATATCAGCCTGCTTCTGTGTATTTTAATTGTTTGTCTACTGCAACTCCCTTCTCTTCAGCTTGCAACTTGGTTGGATGCAGTTATCTTGGTCTTCAGTTTGGAAAATGAGGCGAGCTTCCAGGAAGTTTACAGAATCTACCACCAGCTGGCCACCCACCGGCCTATTTCTGAGATACCTTTCATAGTAGTCGGTACTCAGGGTAAGACACTCACACGCAACATCTGCTTCGATTCACATGTTTGCAGACCTGAACTCATATTTGTGATTTGTGCTTTTTTTTTTTTTTTTTAGATAAGATCACTAGCACCAACCCCAGAGTAATAGATGATACGAGGGCCAGACAGCTCTGCTCAGATGTGCGGCGCTGCACATATTATGAAACCTGTGCAACGTACGGCCTCAATGTGAACCGAGTCTTCACTGACGGTGTGTGTACAGACCAGAGCATCGAGGGTGGTGCTGCAGAATATGCACACGTGTCATAATTATGTGTCTTTTTAGGGCTAATACTAATACTTTTGTTCCACAGCTGCGCAGAAGATCATGGCAGCCAAGAAGCAAGCTGCTCATCTGGCATCCTGTAAATCTCTACCAAACTCTCCAAGTCACTCCGGAGGCTCCACCCCAGTGTCGGGTGTCTTTCCAGGACAGGTAACACTGTTACAGACCATATGTGCCTTTTTCTAATTGAGTGTACTGCATATTTTAGTCTTGCTGTCAGCATGCTGTTGAAACAAACTCAAATATCTCCATTTTCTGCTCAATTATATTTTTTTTGCCCCCAAACCTGCTTTGGCTCTTTCCTGTCTTTAGGCCAGTAATGGTGGTCAGAGTAGTGATTACTCTTCATCACTTCCCTCAACTCCTGTGATCAGTCATAAAGAAATCGGAAAAACAGTGAGAGGGGAAAAGCAGGAAAGTGCCACGCCTGGGTCGGTCCGCAGTGCCACCCGGAGACGCACCTCCAGATTTGCGGTAAATACCGGTCAAGTAACTGTTTGTTACGCGCCCGAGCGGTCATGCTTATGCACCATTGTTTTTTATACAATTTCCATTTTTCTGTTTTTTCTTTATTTCATTTTACATCGTGATATGGATTTGGCCGTACTGGGATAGAGTGTCTGTTTTTTTGATTAGTTACTCAGGTCTATTGCTTTAAAACATGGGATTATCTGACATTATATATAGAAGATTACTATTGCCGCTACAAGGGACCCCTTTCATATTATGAGTGATTATTTGATCCATTGTTGATATAAAAATAGTGATTAGTGCAGCTTTGATACGGCTGAATAGCTGACACTCATAATATTTCTAAAGTTGTCACTTACATTTAAAAGCCAGCTTTTATAGGCTTTATAGGGGAAACCTCCATAATTCATGAGGTCTAAATTATATTCTTCAACCAATGAGCCCAGAATGGCCTATGATGTCGTTATTGGTTCTCTTGTACTTATTCAGGGTCGGCGAGGCAGTGACTCAAACAGAAGGAGTGCAGACTGTAAGGGAGATCTGGGCAGTGGACGCTCCATTCCCATCAAACAGGTAGGACCCTGATTTGCACTTGACTTTATGCAGAAACAAATATGATGTATCTAATGACCCTCATCACACATCAGGACATCACACCAGCAATCACTTCAAATCAAATGTGTGAAAGCAGTTTCATCATGTGGAGTGATCAAGACTTAAGATCTCCCAAATTGGCCTTATCAATAGGATAGTGTGTATTTTTGTCAGCTGTTCGAGATGAAGACATTTGGAATACATTTTCAATCTTCGTTTTTTGTCACCTCCATCAGGGCATCTTGCTAAAGCGCAGCGGGCACTCTCTCAACAAAGAATGGAAGAAGAAGTATGTCACACTGTCCAACGACGGCATACTGACCTATCACTCCAGTGTCAATGTGAGTCAGTGTGATGACAGAGCTCCAAAGCATAATGCTGCTGAAAGCACCACTGATGGCTAGTGGTTGATGTGTAATGGCTGATGTTTGGCTTGGCAGGACTACATGCTGAATGCCCCCGGGAAGGAGATGGACTTGCTGCGAGTGACGGTGAAGGTGCCAGGAAAGCGACCACCTCGTGCTGTTCCCGCCTGCGGCCTTCCAGTTGGGCTCAACGGGCGCGTCAAAGACGTGCCGGGACCCGAGGGTGTCAGTCCAGGTCAAAGAGTTAACAAATAATATATATATATATATTCTTTAGATGCCTCAAAAAATGAATACAAATCGAAACTAATTACTTATCCACAATAAATCTGTGCATGAGCATATAATAATAACAAAAAATACAATCTAAATATAGTTTCTTAGTTATCAGAGGAATTATAGCAATAGGCCTTGCTCTGGCATGATTCTCCATATTGCTCCGTTTATTTGTGGAGTTTGGGTGCATGTGAGTTAGGTGAAATGTAGAGCCCAATGACCCTGAAGAGTAATGAGCAGGTATGGTTAGAAAAAGAATCCACTGTTCGTTGGATTTTAAGACTATCTTTGTGAAGAGGGGTCAAGCTTCTGTGCCAGAGAGGGGAAAATGCAAGGGAATGCAAAATCTTTGCAAAAGAATGAAAGAGCATCATAATGGATTTTACATGTTTTGTTGAGTGTGTGAAATAACTTTTTCAGTCGTACTCTGTATCTTTTATTTTTCTCTGGAGCCCACACAGAATCAGTAATGCTTTTAATTTTTAGTAACTCTGCTTTACATTTGATGTTTGTGTAAATGACTTTATAATTAAGTGCATGCTTGCTGTCATCTCTTTAGTCCCTGTAAGCGCCAGCAACCTCTTGCAAGTGGAGGAAATGGAAGGGCTGGGTGGTGCACTCTTCCTGAGGAACAACAGAGGCGTGCAGCGATGTCCCTCTACGTTATCTAACCACGCTCAAAGTGTTGGTCAGTTAAGGACCTTCATCTGTGCATATATTCAGCTTGAAAAACATACATGTTTTGTACCAGATAAATGTAACTTGGCATGTTTTTGTGTGATCTGGTTGCCAGACTCTGCAGTCGAGGGTGTATCCAGCTCCTCCTCCACCAAAGATGTAGGTTCCTACTCCCCGGTGACAGACAGGAAGAAGCATCGCAGAAAGAAGAGCATGAACCAGAAAGGAGATGCAACAATTGGCCAAGCAGATGGTAAACCCCATAAACTCCATATTGGGTTTTTTTGTACTCATCATTTTGCATGTCCCCAAAAATAAACCGAACGATAAAACACTGATCATTTTGATATTACGTTAATTATTTAAGAATCCACATGCCAATAGTAATATTAATAATTAATAACCTTACATTATATTTGACAAAGAGTTTCAACATCTGTTATTTCCTCTCTTTCTCGCATTGACTTTTCTGTGTCTTTTTCTATCTTCTTGTGCAGCCAAGCGCAAAATGTGGAAACTTAAAAGCTTTGGTAGCTTAAGAAACGTAAGCAAGACAGGTAATGTTGATCTGTCATCTTTCAAACTCTGACCGACCTCCTACACGTGTTGGTCTATCTGCTTGTTCTCCTCTGTCACATTAGGGAAGCACATTATATCCTATCAAGTTAATTTATTTTATCTACATGTACATTTTGGTATTTCAACAGTTCACTAACTTGCTTTTAAGCGGTCAGACATGTATGCTTAAGTGCACTGATGCATGCAAACTACAACTGTCTTTACGGCTCTTAATGTTAACAGAATATTAATTAAATATCTGCATTTGCACGACTGCTTAAACTTTCCAAATCCCTGATGAAAAATATCTTGTTTTTTTATGCTCATGTTTTTCTGTCAGATGAGGATAACTTTGACTTCCTCATCGTGTCGAGCACTGGCCAGACGTGGCACTTTGAAGCTCAGAGTGTGGAGGAGAGGGACTCCTGGGTCCAAGCCATTGAGAGCCAGATCCTGGCCAGCCTGCAGCTGTGTGAGAGCAACAAAAATAAGGCAAGAATACAAACGAATGTTACATATATATATATATATATATATATATATATATATATATATATATATATATATATATATATATACTATGAACCGTCTCATGTTTCATGCAGAGGTCCAAAGGCAGCTGAATTGCCATTTCGGTAGCTTTTTATTAGTATTATGGGGCCTCAAATGTTCCTGCTTGCATCAAGGAGGGCAGAGTCAAACACTTGAGGTTGTATATATGCAGATCAGGTGCTGAAGGGCAATACCGGTACCCATTCAGCATGAAATAGTGTCTTTCCATCTGCTTAGATCACCTGTTATTGCAAGTATACAGAACAATTCATTAGGCTTTTGTTGGCAGAGGCACACACACACAGAATACAATGGCTTAGCTGTTCAACACATTTATTATACTATATGGAGAGTAAATTCAAATTCAGAAGTGTCATTATCTGCACTTGAAAGTACATTTGGAAGGCTGTATAATAATTTTGTGTGCTGTGTATTTGCACCCTGGGACTCCTGGATAAGAACGGTTTTCTCTCAGGAGAAGCTGGCCTAGGAAACTGAGACTGCTGCTCCTTTTAAAAGTGAAGAAGGCATCTAATTAGATTGGCTATTACCAAAACCCAGCCCATCTCTGGTGGTGTGTGTGACAAACTAACATTGCTGTCCACTAGCAGGCTGCGCTGGTTTCTGTTCTTGAGTTGGGAGTACTTCCTGGTGTGGAAACAGTTCAATCATCTCCAAAAATGATAATTGCTGCAATGATTCTGACTAATTACTTAAATTCGATGATGCATTTCTTTATAAGTGTTATGAGAATTGAATGTCCTCAGAGGCCAAAACCAATCATTTTAACAGCTTTAAATGGTCATAATAATCATTACAGCCATCTACCACTGCTTTCTCAGTTGGAGATCTAGAACTTACAATCATAGTTATTTCTAATGAGAGCAGTAATCAGATCTCATATCGCAACGAGTTAGTTGCTGGTGTTTCTCTCATTTTAAAATGATACTGTGTGTTTTCATAGGCCCGCAAGAACAGCCAGAGTGACGCAGTGGTTCTGCAGGCGATCCGCAACGCCAAGGGCAACAACTTCTGCGTTGACTGTGATGCTCCAAGTTAGTGACACACGTTAATAGCTTTTCTCCTCTTTGTACATGTTCTTATCTGTGTTTGGTTTTGGACTATCCAAAGAAGACTACTTTTGGACTACATGTATATATTGGCATTTAACATATTGCATTTTCAAATATGGTTGTTTGTATTTTAGTTCTGATGTTGTTAAAACACAAAATATCACTGAAAGACAAATAACTAAATGGAATTAGAAGTTCTATCTAGTTTACATGCAAATAATCACTGCAACTGTGAGAGACTCACAGATCAACTGAGTGACCATGTACCATCACTCTTAGACACAATCTTTCTTTCTGTGTGTTTTCTATATTTGAACCTATTTCTTATATTCATTCTGTATTATTGTTTTCAAATTGCGTAATAGTTTAAACTTGCTGACTCATTACCTAAATGCTTTACTTAAATTTGTATCATGTTGTCATCCATGCCTTGAACCTTTCTACTTCTGTAAGGAAAAAATATCTGCAAAAAAATGTTAATTTCAAGATAATGAACCAATTAGGAAGGGACGTTGAAACATTTTTGACGAATGGGCTGCAATGCGTATTAATAATGAACCTTATCTTTTATAAATGTTAGCAATATACTCTATTATTAATATCAGTGAATGGGTAATCCAAACAAAAATAGATCAAATGATTAAAAAATCTTCTAATGTTGGAAGACTTTAAAGGGCCAGAGCTTCAGGGACTGTAATGTTCGGCACGTTGGCCTAAGATTAAACAGCCCTGCTTTAAAACCTTTCCAAAGAGGATTTCACACAACTTCAGTCACTTTTGTGGCATGACTTGGCCAAACCGGCACATTTGAACGCCACCCAGGAAATTATAATGGTAGAAATCTGTCAACCATATGCACATCGTTCAGTTTCAAATGAGTGCGTGTACCCTCCTTCTCCAAGATCCAACCTGGGCCAGTCTGAACCTGGGCGCCCTCATATGCATCGAGTGTTCAGGGATCCACAGGAACTTGGGAACCCACCTGTCGCGTGTTCGCTCTCTAGACCTCGATGATCTGCCACGTGAGCTCACGCTGGTTCTCAGTGCCATCGGCAACCACATGGTCAACAGCATATGGGAGGCTCGCACACATGGCAGCCGTAAACCAGCACCTGATGCTACACGGTAAAGACCGTAATGTTATGAGATGTAACATAACTGATGTGACGTAAGCACTGCTTTAATTAAATGTTTTACAGTATGTAGGTATGAGCTGCATACTAAGAAATGATGTGTTATGTATGTGTTATATGTCAGTAGAATTAAATTGTCATTCTTGTACAGGAAAAAGACAAAAAGCTGGAACTGAAGTTTCACAATATTTCTTTTCTTTCTTTGCTTGTTCAGTGAGGAACGGGAGTCGTGGATAAGAGCCAAATATGAGCAGAAACTGTTTGTGGCGCCGTTGCCTCCTCCCACTCCTGGCGAGGGCCCAGACATCACGCTATCTGGCCGTCTTCTTTTGGCAGTGATGGAGCACAACCTCCCCAAGCTGCTGCTCCTTTTGGCCCACTGCACTAAGGAGGACATTAACGCCCCTCTCAGCCTGGCGCTCTCCAGCAGGTCGCTCTTAGCGCTGCGGCTGCCCGGCTCTGCCCTGCACGCTGCCTGTCAGCAGGCTGATGTGGTGATGACGCAGCTTCTTGTTTGGGTGCGTTTCCCTTCCTCTCTTTGATAGGAAGCAATAGAACCTTTGTGTTGATCACCTGATTTATATCACCAACGGAGTGCAATGCTTAGGAAGAGAGATAATGTTACAGTGAAGGGGCAATATCGTCAGGGAGTGAAATTATTTTAAAATTCTTCTGAGTGTAGAATATAATGTAGAGCTATACAGAACTGGCAAGATAATTATTGTTACCCTTGAAGGTCCTCTAAGTAATTTCACTCAGCAAATAACAAAAAGCTTTAAAACAGATGACTCAGCAGACCACTCAAGGTGATCTATAAGTGTGAAAGGCACTAAAGCTCGCTGAGTCACACTTTGTTGGATAATTTAAGACAGGCCGGTCAAGTTGCAATTAATTCCACACGATAAAACATCTTTATAATGTAGATTATTACATAATCTAATCTACTGATTTATCTTGTTTTTTTTACTTCACTTCAGTACGGCTCTGATGTTCGGCAACGGGATGCTCAGGGTCAGACAGCTCTGGTTCTGGCTCGCAGTGCCGGCAGCCAGGAGTGTGTGGACATCTTACTCCAGTACGGATGCCCAAATGAACCGGCCTCCTCCTTCTCCGTCGCCACGACAGTTGGTTTTGCAGCAGCTGCTACACCCAGTTTCCCTGTTGCCATGGCGCCGAGCCTGACGGTTGCCACAACACTCAAGATTTCGCACAAGAGCGGCGGTGCCAGCTTGAGTTACAGCACCTCCAGAAGAGCAGTGTCATAATGGAAATGTGGTATGGTAAAGTGTGTGTGTGTGTGTGTGTCTGTGTGCATGTGTGTGAGAGTGTGAGTGTGTGAGTGAGTGAGTGAGTGAAAGAGAGAGCGTGTCGCTTTGCCCTCATATTGTCCTGTACCTTCTGCAGGACTAGTGAACATGTGGCCAGATGTTGCACTCCCTGAGGTTTTAAAGGTTGTGTGTGTGTGTATATCAGGGATGAAAACACATACTGGTAACAACGCAAGTAACAACACATTCAGTCTGCTAGAAAGATTTAACCAAAACAAAAAGAAAATTTTCCTGACACTTTCTACGTAAGAGAAAAAGAACATGACGTTACATCCAGATGCCTCTGCGTTTGGATCCAATAGGAATGTATTGCACTGTATACCAGCTGGTACGATTCATATTTCATCATGCAGTCAATAATCAACTTAATTCTCCACTCAGTTAAAAATAGGAGATTGCCTTCGGCCTCAAACAACTCATCTGGGCATCACAGGCCAAGAAGTAAAGAACTGCAATAAGTTTACGATTTCATAGCCAGACGTTAACACCAAACACATCCACACTTCTTAACTTTATTGACAACAAATTTCTCTTTTAAATTCAGAGTGCATATTCTGTTCAACACAGCCGGTCGTTCACTGCAAAAATAGTTAGTTGAAAATAAAAACTTTACTGTGGTTAAAAAAAAACAGAGGCCGCTTTGAAGATAATCAAAATAACTGTATAGAAATGCATTGATAAAGATATTATAATTCTGAAAGTTTAAAAGTGCTTCATTTTCCAGATTGTTATTGTACGATTTGTACAGTTGGTTCTGTGTATAAAACTCAAAGGGTTACTCGTAGCTGTTCAGATATTTCCTGTACAGCGTCTTGGTTTGGTTTTCCTTTAACAAGCAGCGGATTAACTCTTTGACATCCAAGACTGAGATTTCTATGTTATGTTGTTTGTATCACTGTGTGTGACATGAACACTGTACATGACGTATGCATTATGACTCCAGCAGCAGCTCATCATCAAGGCGAGTGTAATACTAGATGTGTAAATGCCTTGATTTTGATTGAATGTATACAAAAACAGATGGTTTGAGATTGTTATTACAAGATGTTTTCCAGGATGATACAGTTTTGGTGGACAGTCAGGGCGTTTTTTTTTTGTTTTTATTTAACTAATATTTTTCTTGCTGTGACTAATAGAAAGTAAAGTTTAATTGATTAAAACCCTGCAAATGTTCTGATCTATAAAACTGGGCCTTTGAATGACTATGATTATATTTGTGAGTGGATGAAAATCAACATGTAATAGAGGAATGTTGCCCAATCTAATATGTAAAAAAAAAAAAAGCATAAAAAACAACCCTCTGCAGTACTGTATGTATTTTTGTGTTAATCTGAAGACTTCGCTGAGTGTACATGTCTTTGATGTAAGCATCTCTCTCCATTTGTATTTTTTTACTCATGCAATGATTCATAGAGCATTCATTATCAATACACTAAGGCTACTGCCCAAGCTGTGGTGTTTTGAACAGAGCTGTGTGAGTTTTTCTGTGTCTAGTTTCATAGCAGACCTCATTTCAAATATTCATTATTAACAACCGCCGTTAATGAGGGTGAGGGAAGCTTCAGCAGGCAGCAACATCATGCAGTATAGTTGCATCACATATATGCTGGTGCGCAGAGGGTTCATGTTTCAAACAGCTCATGTTGAGAGGTGTTTTCTAGACAGGTTGAACCAGCGGCCTTCACTTTAACACTCGACTAGCATTTGAGTGTGAGATCTTCTGGATCAAACCGCCGCCTACTGGCTGTGACCCACTTTATTTCTAGGCCGATGTCGGGGACTCATTTTGGTTCCATAATACCATGGCTGAGATAGTTTCAGTTTCATCTATTCACAGTAATAATTAGATTTTTGTGAGCAAACACATATCTAGAGACAAAAGTTACATATATACATGTGTATAGATTGACGAGATGTATAGATGTTGATGTTCAGGAACTACATTGAAATATCAACAAATATAAGATTGGCATACATCATAAAGGAACCTGTTATTTATTTTTACCTAAAATCCTGTTTATGTTTTTATGTGGATGTTGTCAGTGTCATTTGGTTTATAGCACTCATAGTATTAAAATGGAAAGAAAACTAACAAAGAAAATAGAGAAAAATCAGCAGCAACCATGTTGTTCCTCATCAGAGGTGGACCTTGTTACTTCTGCCAAGGAGGTCATGTTTTCAGTTTGGTTGGTTTGTCTGGATTACGGAAAAACTACTGGCTAAGTTTCGTGAAAGTTGGTGTAAGGGTGAAGCATGAGCCAAGGATGAAACCCATTACATTTCGGAGAGGATCCAAATCACAGATAGGATACACGCATTATTCATGACTTTCGTTAAAGTTGCTATACGACACCCTAGGTCATGGCTTGGTTGCCTTTACATGGCGCTCACCTCTGGAGCCACAAGCAAACATGAGCTGAAATGTCGGCGGCTGGGCTAAAGTTGCTGACAATTGCAAAAGTGCTGACAGAGCTAACAATGTTAACCTTCAGGGGACCAGATTGTGGGGTTTACGCTTCCTTCCCACCTCTGTCTGCCACCATGGGTCGGGCCGGGGTTGTCAGTTATAACCGCTGTATGAGCACAGTGCAGATCGGTGGCGATAAGCTCACCAATGGGACATGAAGTACGGTCTAGCATGCACTTACTTTTACAACATTTACGCATGGACAGCCCGGACACCAAAACATAGAACAAAGAAGCTTGAATTACAGCACACAAAGAGGGAGTGTGACTACATTCACCGCTCAGGACGCAGTTACTCCACGATATCAAATAGTTATTTGCTGCTATATTAACCCAGGAGACTAGAAACAGCTGTGTTTAAGTCACTGGTACAAATTTGACAAGTGATCGCTCACCAAGTAAAGCTAGAGGGACAGAGTGGTAAACACAAAAGTACCAACATTAGAAGGGCAGGATAGTTTTGCTTACCACAGTATTTACCACAATATGAACAATTTAAACCAATAAAAGGCATTTTGGACTTATTTTAGAATAACTGTCACATGCTTGTCCTTCCTCTGCCTGTTTGTCCAATCATTTATTAAGAGTGAAATCCTCTAAGAAGGGGATTCAGGAATGTGTGCCAGGCGGACTGGGACAGGGCCGAGGGACTAAATAAGGACAAAAATGAATACTTTACCACTGAGAATATATTACAGAGGAAACATGTTCTGCCATGAATCACAATTTGCTTTACTCGCTAACTTGTTAGAGTTACGCTGATCATAACGTTGTGATCCTTTTGATACCTCACTCAGTAGGGTCCATTATGTCGTTAAATTGTTGATATCATTTAGAGGTAAAATAAGGGATACAACATGATGCTGGATCCAAACTACACCAGTTTGACATAAAAGCTGTTTGATCAATTTACATCTTAATAATTTGTGTGCTACGGTGGTGTTCAGATGATGCAAGCGTGTGTAGCTTCAACTGAAGCATTGCACTGATATGTAGCACAATAAATGCTGAACGCCTAGCTAAGAGGAGTGCAGCCTTTCAGCACGACTGGAAATGTGCAAGTAAATATTTTCAGTCTCAATCTTTCAAATCACAAACATCATGCTATTTATACTTCATTTAATTTAATTAATATGTTTACAGATAATGGAAAATGTGTATTTCTTTACTGATAAGGGAATCAAACCAAAAAAACGTTTTGCTCTTTGTGAAAACAGGTTTTAATAAAACATAATCATCATATGATCATCATATGATAATGACTGATAATGCATTCACTGATAAACAACTATTCTTATTGATTTACATATATTCTTTATATCATTCAACATGTTTTCCCATTAATGGAAACTGTCAGAATGTACCATCTGGTATCTGATTCACATCGTTATGTCGGTGCTATTTATTTCAAATCTGCAATTGGCAACATTTGGTATAAGATAAAATCACTCTTAGCAGCTTAAATCACACATTGCTTATTACAAGGAGATGAACATTGTATTGTTCCTAATTAAGACCCTGTAGATTTGCCCTCATTATTCTGTTGTCAAGTGTTTTCACTGGTGGGAAAAGAAGGAGTAATAAATTAATATTTTAGAGCAAATCATACATTTTTCTCCAAAGCAGCAGCAAGTGAGACTTGCAACAAACTTAAAGTGTTGAACAAATGTGTGTTTCTCATCATCTTTACCTCCCACTGAGTCTGGGGTTGGAGTAGTGCCAAAACTGAAGTGAAAACAAAAGGGAACCCATTAACAAGACTTTTGTTCCAGTCTGCAAATTCCAGTTCTTCATTCAAAATAAATGCACAGTCCATCTTGCAGTGCAGAATGTTATGAACGGTGAAGGCACTTTTAGAGATTAACAGTACATTTTCAGTGCTTCTAGATGTGGGTTTAAGAATACATAATTATTGCATCCAGAGACTCCTCTGTTATTAAATGATGATGCGACTGAATAATTTAAACTAGGCAAAGATCTTAGTGATGAACTCTCGGAAACGTTTTGCGTACTGCTCTGGATGAACTGATGAGATTTCTGCTCCTGCCTGCAAACACACACACACACACACCACACACACACACACACACACACACACACACACACACACACACACACACACACACACACACACACACACACACACACACACACACACACACACACACACAAACAGTTGATTAGAGATAACGGATGGAAAATGAAGCAACCCTTTACACTTTTCAGGGTAGAGATGTAAAGGCCGCATATGCCAGCCGATCCCTTTAAAGGCCGCTGGTTTCTCACCCCGTGTTTGACAGCCTTGGCAGCGTGAGCAGCTTTCTTCTTGGTGTCGTACTGTGTCAGCACGTCAATCAGACCCATAAAATATACCTCCCTTTGGGGTGCACCTACATGGGAGTGATTCACAGCACGTGGTGAGTGATATGAACATATGATATTATCTGCTGCGTCCCAGCATGAGATGACGTTTAGGTGTAATACAGCACAGGGCTCTTATAACCTACTACAGATTCACCAGAGGTTTCTCAGTTGTCAGCACTCACCTACAGCACTCTGAATAGCGTACACATCCACGTAAGGGTCAAATTCTCCGGGGCCCATGGGTTTGAAGGAGTTCATGTAGCCACCGATACCCTCAGGTGAGGTGGATCCTGGAGCGGGAGCCAAGCTGTTTTCATCCTCCTCTTCCTCTTCATAGGACGACTCCATCTCCTCCTCCTCCTCCCTCTCAGCCCGCTTCACATCATGGATGCCAAGCAGCAGGCTGTAGTCCATGATCCTCATACGCACCAGAAACTGCAGTAAGAGGACACGTGCAAGTGCACAAATTATGTCAAAGAAAACAACGCTTGCATGCGTCTTCCCCGGTGATTTCTTACCTCGATATCTCTGTTCAACTTATCAACGATATTTTCCTTCTCCTCGTCACTCACATACACTTTTTGCATGTTATTCCTGAAGTCTACATCTTTATACGTGGGCAGCTCCTTCACCTGGAGATATAGAGTGAAGGTCATCAACTGTAAATATACATTTAGCCTGTTGATCACAATATTCATTACTATTTTCCTCAATAAATAAGGCAGATGCTATTATCACCCTACCCAAGTATTATTGATGCCTAAACCTAACCTTAAATTGGCCCTATTATGCTTTTCCACTTTTTGCCTCTTCTTTAGTGTAAAAGGTCTGTAGAGTGTAAAAGCTGAAGTCCACGCCTGAAAGGAGTTACCCTCCCCCTCAGAAGCTCCTGAGCTGCCTGAAACGGCTCCATTGAATTCTCTCCTTGACTTCCGTAACTTTATGAGGTCACAATGTGACGTGTTCAATACTTATTTTACCCGCTGTACATATCTAATTTTTGTTAGAAAATGACCTTGGTACCGGTTCAGGGGGGTGCTAAAGTGACATACACCTCTAATTTTACAGGAGAAAAAGCAAGTTTATTCTTCAGGAGAAGTATTATTTGGCCTGTGAAAACAGTTCAGTTGACAATGTCAATGTGAGTGGGTGTCACATTACAGGAAATGTAGGATCCAGCACTTTTATTGAAGTGCAGTACTAAATCACTGAAGTACTCCTTGAAAATTGTAGACCAGAAAATCAATTTTTGTGGTGTAAAAAATACTGAACCTATCCTTTAGGTGACAGCAAAAAATAGTTTCCTTTAAAAAGTGAAGCCATATATAGCAGCTGTGGACAATTTATTTTTTTCTTCTTTTTTTTCTCCATTGTTTTATGCAATATTAATATACTGTAATTAAAAGGTAACTCTGCTAATCCAACATATTTTGTTTCAAATTACATTAAAAAGAACAGATCAATGTAAGTAGAAAATTACTTCACTCTTTTTGCCGCATCAATATCAGCAGACTATGTCTTAAACTCCATAAGAGTACAATACTTGTAGCAAATACAGATAAATATATAATAAGTAATGTAACAAAAATATTTTAACCCAAACCACAATCATGTCCTAAACCTAACCAAGTAGTTTTGTTGCCTCAACAAGTTCTGCTATGCAGGGGTGCAGGTGAACTCATTGCTTATGTTGCTAGACATTCGAATGCACAAAAAAACTTTTCTTGAGATATCATACAAAGCAGTGCATGAAGATACGTTCACTGGATAGGGAATCCCTAACACTGTCCAGTGTCTCTTGGACTACGCCATTAGTTTATGGTACTAGGGCCTAAATAAAGCCTTGAAACAATAACTTGAAGTAGCACAAAACAAACTGGTTGAGTAGTACTAGGGCTGGACAGTAGGAGTCATGTGGGCAAGTCTCAGCTCCCTGGCTCCCTGTTGAGGATACGTATCCTAAATGGCAGAACAGCCAGTTAATGCAACAATAAAGTTGTTAGAAGAAGTTTATAATCACAATACCAGAGCTATGGTAGCTAACCTGAACCTTTATAGATTCAAAACCATGATGGGTAAGGTGTCTTTATCTATGCTGGTGCTACATAATAGAATAAACTGCCTTCTCAATTAAGAAGGCGCAGAACCCACAAGCCTTTAAGAAAAAGGTCAAACAGAGTCTGCTTCTGCAAATAAGGACATGGTTTCAATTTGTGTTTAAAAATTAAACGTTTATGCCAATAAGTGGATGGAAAGAAGTCGTGGACTACGTTTTGTTCTCTGATAATGTATGCCTTTAGTTTTACTGCAATGTATTTAAATGTTTTCAATTTAAACACTAAACTAAACAAACTCTTAAGGGCAACACTCATGCAGAAAGTACAGTTTAAGCAGAGATTGTCATACAACCTTTACAATAAGTTGATCTCACCTTCTCTTTAAAACTTGCTACACGAGACACCACAGACCCCTGTGGAGAGAAAATAAATACTACAGAAACCATATTCATTCATTACTTCACAAAACAAATCACAAACCGCTGAGAGTCGATGAATGTCTCAACACATGATACATGACTGCTCTGACTGCTCATCTAGCCACACGCCCCCCGCAGGATTCACCTTGAGATCATACTTCCTGTGTACGTGCAGTCTGTGGCTGAACATGTTCCTCATAACCAACAGGTAGGTGTCCTCGTTCTCCACGGTGACTCTGTACATGCCCAGGAACTGAGGGAGCAGCGTACTGCCGTGGCAGGTGACGATATGCTAGAAGGGAACGGCAGTGAATAGACCATGATTGATCAACCCACACAATGTGCCCATATTATGTTTTCTCTTGTGCAAACATGAAAGTGATGCGATACACAGACCTGCCAAAGGTTTCACACCAAACAGATCTACTGGTGACAACACTAAGAAAATGCTTAACATTAACATTCTTATTGCTTAAATTGCATAAAATAATATTATCTGTCAAGCCCAAAGCTATTCAGTGCATTAAAGTGCCATATTACATTCTGGGTTTCAAGACTCCAGACTAACTTTTGTCCCCACCTGCGCAAAAAAATATTTTAACCGTCCTGAAATATCTGCTTTGGGGTGGTTAAACGAGGTCTGGATGTATAGAATTTCCATTAATGATTATGTTTGGTAATCGAGTTGCTCAAGTTCCTCAAAGAATTGTTTCAGACCTAAAGAGAACTCCCATTAAAGTCTGCTTACTATATTATTCTGGAGGTTTCAATCATCTTTTATGGTCTTCAAGGGGGACTACTAACTGAGCAAATTTCAACAACTGATGAAGATCATAAGATGCATTTCAAGGCTCTAGAAAAAGCTCACCAGCGGACCTTGAATTATAATTATTGTTTTTTGTCAAATAATGGTTGTTATGGGATAGGGTTTGTCTTTAAATATTCTTACTTCACCATAGGCATTTTTCACAGAAGACAATTTAACATGTTACAGTAGAAAAAAGAAATCATTTTATGGGGTTTAGGGTCCAGGTGTTGTTCATGCTGGCTCACTGTCATGGCTTACTGAGACTTTAATAAAACAGCTCCATCATTAATATTAGTTGTAACACTATGATGTCAAAATGTCTGCTGTGAAAATATTATCTGTTAGGACAAAATAAATGCAGATATACTTCACTACACCAAAGAACATTAGCAAAACTCCAATATTGTGTTTATTTTGCCAACATGTAATCTTTAGAGAGTGCATCTTGCCCAACAGAAACAGTCATCACATTTTGTGTCTTTGCTTTATTCAAAATATCTTTATGAACTCAAATTGAAATGTAAAAGCGAGAGCTCTGGTCATGTACCATTACTTGTAGAAAAAAAACAACTCAGTTTGATATTCAAACAATCATCATTCAGCTTTGATGTTGTAAAAACTTTGCCATGGCAACCAAGGTTAAGAGAACATTTTATCCTTGTATACAAAAGACACAGGACAAAACGAGTGGAACATATGTTGTTACTAATGAAACGTATCCTCAGGATTAACTGCCTGGAGTTAATCACAGACTAGAAAATGGATTAACGAAGATAATATTTTGTTCACTGTGAAAGGAAATCCAAACCTCCTGCCACAGGTAAGCTTTTCACCCTGTGTTAGTCCTACCTGGTGATACTCAGAGAGGATGTTGTGCATTTCCTCCACCTCCTCACTGGAGATTTCTTTAACTACCAAAGTGCGGTCGTATGATGTCAGCAGCAGCTCCACGCCTTGCCCCTCTTCGTCTTTTAGTGGAGGACTGCGGGCCAGAGACACCTGTTGGTGAGAGAGAGGAGAGGCATCTCTGAGCAGTGGCAAAACGTGACATCAGCTGTACAGTGAAACCTTTTACATCCATCACACCGGTGTCCCGCTTTAAAACTCTTTCAATTGAAACACTGAAACACAATCTCTAATGTAAATAGATGGGACATCTTGAAATATATTACTGAAATAGTTAGAATAGGTTAATTGCAAAGGTAAATTTTCATCTTTTACGTGTATAACAAATGTAAAAAGTTGATTTTTGATTTTTTTTATCTTTGGTATATGACAGTTCAGTGTTTCATATTGTGAGACATTATTTATTGACAGTGGTATCACAAACCACAATGAAAGGTTCAAAGTAAAAAACAAAAACAACATAATACAAATAAAAAACAAAATAATAATTAAATATTATAAGATCCTGATAATTGCATGAAGATTAACTTGTTTCTGTTATTCACCTTTGAAGCTTACATTCATATAAAGCTGTTTTACAGTATTTAAGTATTGTCCTAGAATCCAGTGTGATATATAAATGAAAACTGTATTTGGGTTCTGTCCCCTAGTAAATTTTATCTTGGAGATAATGGCAATTTCTTTCCCAACCAGCTGCTGAGATTTACAAGTTGTTCTCCAGAAGAGTTGTATTAAATGCAGTGAATAAAACTGGCCATTACCTTCTGACATTTCCAACACAAATTGCTATTTATTAAGCCTATCCTTTCCAGTTTTAATGGTCTCCAATGTTTCTGTGTATTATTTTGCATTGTGTGAATTTCCTTTTAGCTTCCCTTTTGTATTTTCCATTGTTGGGTCATTTTCAGCCAATACTCTTCCTCTAAGTTAAAGTTTATATAAGGCATAATTGTGTTTAATTTATGCCAAAACCAAACATATTTTCTCTGATGTATGCTTGGTTTCAAGAAATTTGCTGCATCATTCTTGTAGATGTGCAGAAATAAAACTTTTATCAGCACACATGCCTCACATAGTAATTGTGTGCTAACCAAATGTGCACTGAGCTGAACAGATGAAGACACTCTGTCTGCCACCTGGCACATGCAAATATCACACAAAGAAATGCAAATTTAGAAGGGAGCGGCTCAATACATGCAGAACATACAAAACACTGGATGCTTTGTCTTTGTGAAAGTCTGTTTTTCATCAACATATTATAAAAAGAAGTATCTTCTTTTTGTTCATTTTTTTTTGTGGCACAATCAAATGTTGATTTGTGGTGAGATTATAGTTATACCTGGTAATCTTGGTCCTCGATTCCAAAGCGCTCTCGCAGGTTTCTGAACACCTGTGGACAGTAGTCTTTGAATTTGAACTGTCCTGGAAGATTCTCTCTGAGGAACAAATGAAATAAGAACAATGTGGCTTGATGTACTGTGCTGCAACATTCCTCACACATCATCTGATCAGCAAATGTAGTTGACTGAGAGCCATACAGGAACTACGAGTGCTTCATTAAATAAATATCAAAGAAATGTATCTCTCTTTCTCTGTTTTTCTTGCAGCACAAGTATACAATGCACAAAAATAACATGTTCAAATGACTTGATCAAAGGGTTCACATGATTAAATGCAGCAGAGATAGTAACCAATTACAAATCGTGTTTGTTAATTAACAAATACAGTATATGTGTTTTCTAAAATGACACTAAAATTACTCTCGTGTTCAATGGCACGAACGTCTGCTGTTTTTTTAACTGTCCAAATCGACAGTTGCATCATAAGTTCTGTTTAAACTATTTCATTCTTGAGTATTTTCCACATCAAGCAACAGGAAAAATCTTCAAGTTAGTCTCACAAGGTTACAGCTTTTTTAACTTGAGAAAACATATTTTTTTGTTCCTCTGTTTATAATTCTTTACACGACCTGGATTCCTCGGTGGATTAAAGGATTATTGAAAGCCACTCAAGTTTTCTAGACTCCAATTGTATAGAAACGGAACCTCGGGGCAGATGGAGTGTATAGCACAGCTTTCACAAATAGATGTTATTTTAAAACAGGCTTTACTTATATTTTGTCTGACTGACTCTCATCCTCTGTGAGCCCCGCAACGTTTTCTGATGAATTAATCAATGTTGCTGTTTTCTGTCATGTTTGCATGCAATTTATGAATGTTCTGGTGTTACATAACCACTGACACAAATGCATTTCAAACACATGCAGTTTCCTTCTTTTACATCACCTCGAAAATACTCCACACTGCACACATGGTCCAGACAAGCTAAATTAATAGTTTTTTGTGGCCATTTATTGTTAGTGATAATAGCTCTAGCCATGGTAGTATTAAAGGTATTGTTAGTGTACAAAACATTATTGTTCTCTAAAGGAGGGGGGGGGCTGTGAATTCTGATAAGCACAGGCAGGCAAATAAATCACAGGTGCCACAAAAATGTGTGCAAATCACAGGAGCAAGGGTGAAGGTTCCTACGATGAGACCAGAGCTGAGTGGAGCACAGTACTTGTTGAAGAGGTGGTTGCTGACTTTGATCTTGGTGCTGGCTTTGAAGTCGTCTGGAAGCAGCATGACAGGTACAGGCACATGGCTCAGGTCATTAATCTGCGCATGATCAATGGATGAACAGTTAATGAACATATTCACACACACACACACACACATATAAATCTATAATGCTCTCAGTAAGCGGCCCACGTACCTACCGAGTGATTGACTCCCCACATCAGCACGCTCAACACGGGGTCACCTCCTCGGAAAACCTCCACCTTCTGCTGCACAAAGTGCTTCTTCTTAGTTTTCCTTTTGGGCGCCAGAGTGTTCAGAGGGTTGGAGGTGGCACCGGGAGAAGACATCGCACTATTCAAACGTGCCTCAGTCTGTGAGCAGGGCGTCCTGTGTATGTAAAGCAGTCTGAAGTCTCTGCAGCAGCAACCTGCTGGCGCTGTGGACTTAATACCTCCTGGTCCGGAGACTGTGGTCAACCTCGGGACACAATCAGCATTACATTCTGTAAGATGAAACAATGTGCAGGCTAAAATGTGTGAGATGTGGAAAGTAACTAAGTACACTTCTTACATACTTTACTTGAGTAATGATGCTACTTTCGGGCTACTCAAGTAAAAGAACAGAGCACTTCTTCCACCACTGCAGATTTTTTTTTTTTTTTTTACAGAACTTTGTATGTTATATCCCACTCATAAAGAAAAACTTTTTTGTATAAGCCCACACAAATATAACAATACAATCATATTGTAATAGTAGATACCTTTGTGTAACTGCAGTTAGTGGTGTATTTGTGTTAAAGTGTTACGGGTTATGTGCTTCTGGCTTGAGATATGAGCAGTTCAAGTTTGCTTTTGTCATTGCTTAATTTGAGGGATTCATGAGGCATAAAGACATGAAAGATGCCATGCATTTTGCATGAAAACAGCCACGATTAAGTGCAACAGAAATATTGCAGTGGTTTTCCACTTAAATGTTAAATAATCTAAATCATCCCTCAGATTTATCTTGGGACCCTATGAGGGCCCTGAGACCCACGTGGTTTGGAGCCACTGTCCTAAAGTGTATTTCTTATAACTTTATCTAAATGATGGGGGTGTAATATTTTAAACACCTCTCAGTATAATAAAGTCCAATACAATAGTCCCAACAACAAATGAACAATTTAAGGAAAGCAGTTTTTATTACAAGACTTTAATTGACTTTTGATTGAAAATACATTTATTTCTATTTTTCACTGAGTGTAAATGATGGCAAAGTTTTGCACAAGTTATTTCAGACATCATGGTTCTTTCTGCAACTATATGTAGGCAGATGATTAACTGTCATAATGATTTTATTGCAGCCACAATTCTAATTAGGTTTGATCTCAAAGTACCTTTAATCTCCTTTCTGTTGAATAATAAATATGACGTATGACTTGTTAGTTAATAATTTAGGCCCTCTATGCTTTAATAATAATTCTGTACTTGTGTTACATGTGATGTGTAACTGTTCAACCTTGCATTGATCCACAGTAAACACATGTTTAGCTGTGCCTTCTTCTTCCTCTTCTTCTTTTTCTTCTTTCTCTTCTTCATTCGTGATGTTGGTTTTAAAGACTTGATCGATTTACCTCGTGAGCAAAGACATTTTTCATGAAAAAAAAAGATAACAATAGGTTCTTTAAATGCACAAAATCCTCAAAGCATCAAAAGGCACGATTTCTTCATGAATGCCAAAAAAGGAAAATCATAAAATAATAATACCCCATGTAATTCTAAATAATACCTCAGGTGTCTGCTCTAATGGGCAACCACTGATAAATGACCAATATTAGTATAAATATCATATTCAAAGTAACATAAATAGGATTACATCTGGAGATATATGTACAGCAATTACAGTAATACAATCATAATTAAAAGAAATACTGAAAATGTATGTATAAATATGATATAATGATCCAAATGATATTGTTAAAGATCTTGGTTGATGGCTAGAAATATTAATGGAGTTGAAATGTTGAAGCATAAACATGAACAACTTGAATATGTGTAGCTCAAACTGTAGATGCAGTTTCTGCATCTAATGCCACAATGT
The DNA here is from genome assembly GCF_027596085.1 of Anoplopoma fimbria. Classification (NCBI taxonomy): domain Eukaryota; kingdom Metazoa; phylum Chordata; class Actinopteri; order Perciformes; family Anoplopomatidae; genus Anoplopoma; species Anoplopoma fimbria. The sequence continues at coordinate 457,164 of NC_072465.1, read as the reverse complement.
GACACCTGTCTGGAAAAGGTCACCTAATATGCATTTGATATAGTGTACATTTACATCATCTCATGTCAGTTGATATGATTAGACAATGCACTCTGAATATGTTCAGTAGAGGGCGCAAATATACAAAGTTACACCTGATTTAGAAACAGCTTTTCTTTGGTGGAGAGCTGTTTCTTGCTGGCATGTAATGTGAGACTGTGTGGAGCTCCGTTTGACTCTGTATTGGTGTTCCTTCATCTTTATCGCGTATTGGTAATGAAGCTTCAGCCTCCTCTGCTTCAGTCCAGGCTTCATGCATTTTAACAACTCAGGCCGCCCCTCCTTTCAGTGTTTGAGGAGACTGACATGCCGTTCTGATCCACACACCAGCACCTGCCACGACGCTTACCTCGAGACGACCAACACTGAACAAACAGAGCAAACAAAGATTGTTTTTGCAGCTGGAACTACAACCACACGTCTATAGGAAAGTCTTGTTCACATGCTTTCCATTAATTTGTCTTATTTGCAAACTCACCTGCTTCTTTCTGAAGAAACCACGCTTGTCACAGTTGGGCATGTAGATATCATGATGCGACTTGATTAAATGGGCATCAAGACCTTTGATGAGTGAAGTTAGCAGTTTACGACATGGAGCCTGTAGGGAGAGATCAACATCTGATTGAGTTTAACTCATGCACAGTTTTCTCTGAATTATTAAGGTCATTAGATATGATGTAACTACCTCGTCTGGATCCTCAGTAGTTGCCGGGTCTAGGATCAGACACAGACAAAAGCATTTAGCATCAATCACTTGTTACTGTGTGAATACCTTCATCAATCAAACAACCTTATATTTTGAGGTCAGCTCCAATTATTCTTTTTATTAACTTGTCAAAAACTGTAATATACCTTATTCTTAACTAATAGACCTAATAATACTAAAAAAGGACTAATAGATGTAATAAAACCAAACTTGAAAATAAAATCAATGGTTAAACTGCGACCACTGAACCATAAAAACATTTTTCATGTAGCCGACTGTGATGTTTCAGTAAATCTAACGTTTTTAAGTAACAGATTGTCTGGGACTGAGCAGTGTAAAAACAGGTGTGCTTCTCTGTTCAGATTTCCTCATAACTATCACAAACTCATGATCAAATTATAGTCGGATTGATTGCACGCTCATTTGCTGATTAGATGTGAAATGTGATGGCGTCAGCGTCTTAAATACTGACAAATGAATCAGGAAATGTTGAGTTTTGAAAATCAATAAATTATGAACTTCACCTAAGCCTGAGTTTCATCTTACCTACAGTCCGGACATTTTTAGTCGGGCTGACGCTGCTGGCATTTCTGCAGACTCCCCTTCCTTCCAGAAGGGCACGGAGGGGCCTCGGCTCATCCTCTGAAGGTTCACAACGTAGACCGTAGGCGCAGCCCAGAGTGTAGACCCCACATGGTTCTCCAACGGCCGGAGCGGTGGCATTCAAATCTACAGCCGGCTGTGTGGAGTTTGATGTACAGGTGGGACATCCTCTGGACGGTGTGGTCAGCACCATTGAGCTCGACACAGCCAGCTGCAGGAGGAAAAGCACCAGGATGTTTAAATACAGAAGCATCTCACACTGAAAGTTGTCCACTAATATATGGTAACAGTTCAGTCTCTTGACTGAGGACTTAATCTTAGTTTAGATCGACTGACTGCAGTGTGTCAAAAGGTGAATAGTAATTCCCTCAAGGCAGGATAAGTGATAATGAAGCTGTCAGACACGACTGGCAGCAGCTTTTAAAGAGTCCAAACCAGTGGAGAAAGGTATGGGAGGGTACATGATGGAAAATGTTTTCCTTCTCCTCACACAGCTGAGCACACCCCGTTTCTCCTTGTCTCTGACACACACACACGTATGCTCATACCATTTGTTGTTTTCATCACTCATCAGTCACTGTATTCACTGTCATCTTACAGTAGGTGTAATACTTTACTACTTTGAAATTATGATAGGTTTTTACATTTCACAAGGAATTAATAGTTTCTTGGCAGATTTTAATAAAAACCAACCAGGAGATTATTAAATATAATGCAAAATAGCTCCACCTCAACATAAGAGATGTTATTCATACAGTAAACGGCCTAATAATCCATCGTTTTTCAACAGTTCTGTGCAGTTTAAGGAGATTATCATGAGCCAACAACACAATACTTTGAGCATAATTTGATACGCACAAAACAATTAATGAACCAGCTTTCCTTAAAAAGTTCTCCAAAATAATATAAGTGCTGTAAATACAATACCCAATCACAATATCAATAGTAAAAGTATTTATTTCCTCCCTTTCCATCCTTTTTTTTTTTTTTTTTACGTTGTTAGGACTTTTGTTTAATTGGCAACCAGAAACAAACACTTTGTTTCCAGAGCGTGTTTACAAAGTATGTAACTGCAGGGCTCAAGATTCAGAGAAAATGGTCGACAGTGAAGGAGTGCCCATCAAGGTTGGATGACTAAGACTTTAATAGCTACGAGCAAAAAGTCCCACCCTACAAATACCACTGACTGTGAGTCACAAACAAATTTAATAAGAAGACATGATCTCAAAACATGTCTCCTAACTTAATGTATTAAACCCCAGATTGTGAACTTAATTGCAGATACAAATACAATATCGTTAAATATAGGCCAATCATTTTTAACATAAAAGCAGTTTCCATCTGTTCTTCTATGTTTGTGAAATTTATGTAACAGTTTCTTAATAACATTTCTAGAAAATATACTAATCTATATATATATAATGATTTATATCAATATCAAAACATTAGTGACAGAAGAAACATTTAAAGAAATGAAAAACCCCGATTTCATCACTTAAGGATTTTTTGTAATGTACCCAATAACATATTTCTGTGCTTCTGACAGATTATTACAGCAGAGAAAAGACTTCAATGGAATATCCTCTTTATGAGACTAAGACTAGATTTCAACTACTCTGTGAATGTTGCCTTTCCAAACAACACAACAAAACTTAATTAAATATGACTGTAGAATATAGACAAAAAGGTAAAAGAAGAATTCACCCAAAGTTTTTATTACTAGCCCACTTTTGTATGAATGTCTTAGTCTTTTCACCCCCCAGATTATTATTGTCGGTACTCCTCATGTAAAACATAAACCTGTTAAAAGACTACATAACCCAGCAGCAGCGCACAGGTTAAAGACTACACGCAGTCACTATCCTCTGATGTGATTGGTTGAGTGGGTTGAGTGGGCGGGACTTCCGGCTGCGCAGGTTGGACATAAAGTGACAGACTTCACCTCCTTAAAATTGGAAGAAAACCCGAAGGACGACGCGTTACAAGTTTTAAAACAGTAAGGAACCCACATGAGACAAAGAGGCTGTGAAACGTTTGTGTATGACCTGATATATAACGATGTTTACAGCACATTATGAGCTTAATGCTGTAACGCTGAGCAGCGAGCCGGCCACCGAGGCTGCCTGTAGTTTGGGAAATGATGATGCGTTTACGGGAGGCTCGGAAAGGGTAGTTAAAGTGCAATAAATAAGAAATCTGAGGTAATGGCTCGCATAATTCCTTTACCTTATCAAAACACATCACCAATTAGATCCTCAACTGTATTATTCAGTCGTATTTGGGCTGGTAACTTGGTTTCATTATCAGTTTGGAAAAAAAGGCCATAGTTTCCAGGAACAGAAAACATGTCAGGGAACGAAACTCTTTTACCCTGAAGTTACGTCACTGAGCCGGTGAAAACACAAAACAACAAAACACAACCTGAAGTCATGATAGAGTCATAGAGTTATAGAGTTATAGAGTCATAGAGTTATAGAGTTATAGAGTATAGAGTCATAGAGTTATAGAGTCATAGAGTTATAGAGTTATAGAGTTATAGAGTTATAGAGTCATAGAGTTATAGAGTCATAGAGTCATAGAGTTATAGAGTTATAGAGTCATAGAGTTATAGAGTTATAGAGTCATAGAGTTATAGAGTTATAGAGTCATAGAGTTATAGAGTTATATAGAGTTATAGAGTTATAGAGTCATAGAGTTATAGAGTTATAGAGTCATAGAGTTATAGAGTTATAGAGTCATAGAGTTATAGAGTCATAGAGTTATAGAGTTATAGAGTCATAGAGTTATAGAGTCATAGAGTTATAGAGTCATAGAGTTATAGAGTCATAGAGTTATAGAGTCATAGAGTTATAGAGTTATAGAGTCATAGAGTTATAGAGTCATAGAGTATAGAGTCATAGAGTTATAGAGTCATAGAGTAGAGTATAGAGTTATAGAGTCATAGAGTTATAGAGTCATAGAGTTATAGAGTCATAGAGTTATAGAGTTATAGAGTCATAGAGTTATAGAGTCATAGAGTCATAGAGTCATAGAGTTATAGAGTCATAGAGTTATAGAGTCATAGAGTCATAGAGTTATAGAGTCATAGAGTTATAGAGTCATAGAGTTATAGAGTCATAGAGTTATAGAGTTATAGAGTCATAGAGTCATAGAGTTATAGAGTCATAGAGTTATAGAGTCATAGAGTTATAGAGTCATAGAGTTATAGAGTTATAGAGTCATAGAGTCATACATGTGGATGACACCATAGAGTTATAGAGTTATAGAGTTATAGAGTTATAGAGTCATAGAGTTATAGAGTCATACATGTGGATGACACACACAACATACTAGTTAAATGCACGATGAGTTGATGGACAGAAAAATAATCATGAACATAATAATACATTCATTATTGTTTTTTTTACGTTTTGATTCGTGATAGGAATTCATTAATTAATTAAGTTCTGACATTTTAAAGAGTAGATAATTGATTGATTAATTGAAGAAAAATACGGCAGATTGATAAATAATAAAAATGATCATAGTTTGCAGTCTTACAACAGTGATAAATGGGTTTCAGATGTTGGCATTAAGGTTTGCAGAATAACAGGAAGAGAAAAGAACAGAAATTCATCAGTGAGTAATGGTGTCTATTATACCCACGCATTAACATAAGAACCAGTCTTTACTTGAGTCATTTGGAGTTCACATGGAGTGGAAGACACCCATGGGAGACACCTGACCATCACAGGGCTAACACAAAAAGGGGACTCACGTTCGTGCCTGTTGGCACTGTCCAGGCCTTTGCTTGTCTCTGGAATGTGGGATTAAACATAAATGGAAAAACACAAACGCATCAACAGTTCGCAGGAAGGGTTTGGCCCAAGGATCAAAGCCAGGTCCTTCTCGTCGTCAGGCAACAGTGTTAATCATGTTGTGGTCTAACATGTTTGCGGTGGTTTTAAGGACGACCTGTGCTGTTTTTTGAAGGTGTCCCTTTTCCCCAACAAGCTCTTATGGCTATAACCATTGACTGAACAAATACTGGAACATCTGAATTTGAATATTTCATTTAAAAAATCATCAGGCACAAATTATGTACATAAATGATTTTAAGATGAATATTTAATGTTAGTTGTCCCGTAATACATCTGTTTGATTTGTTTCCCTGTGTCCCAGATTGTAATGATTTTCAGACATGGACGACATAAACCTTCATTATCGCTTTCTGAACTGGAGGAGGCGAATTCGAGAAATTCGTGAAGTGCGAGCAGTGCGATACCGGGAGCGGCTCAAACGGATGCTGAGAGATGGAGACATACTCAGGTAGCAGTGATGATTAGTGGCACCAACAGTGTTTGAACTGCAGACACAGATTCCTTATGTGGTTAAGTCCCTCATTTTATGCTTGAGCTTTTCTTTTGCTTGCCGAATCAGCATCCCACTTTGTTTGTATTTGTTAGAAGCCATGATTACAGTCATATATAGTTTTTCCTTTCTGCCTCTCCTTGTAGGTATCATGGGAATTCAGATGAAGTTGGCTGTTTTGTTGCAGCAAGGCCATTGTCGAGAAGAAATCGCTACTTTGAAGTGAGAGTTGATCATTTTCTTTTCAATCCGTGACTATTGATACGACACAAGATAGCCAATTTTTAAAAAAACATATCACTATGTCAGGAAAATGTTACAGCCTAACTCGTCATTTGATTTTAAATGTAAATCTGATTGATCAACAATAATTCTCTATTTTGTGTGATATTCAATGATGAACTCATACTGAACTCAAACCTGAGTTTGTTTTTTGTATGTACAACAGCTTTATTGTTGATTTAAATTGGCAGTGTAATATTCTTTAATACACAAATAAGCTTCATCAGTCCAACAGATTTTCTGTTCACTCTAGAATTAAAAAGAAATTAAATATAATCAAGGTTACTAGTATGCACACAAATACATAGTTTTTTGTGCTATTGATGGGCACTTATCGGTCGATAATGCAGAACACCACGGAAATGAAGGAGCCCATTGGAGCTGGAAATAACCACAATTCATTGGTTATCCAGTACCTGAGGTATCAGCTCAGATTTCAGACAACAAAATATAAAAAGAAAATTAAGTCTATTTTTAAAACAATTCTGCAGTGTTTTTGAAATGATCAACAGTGATCCACATATTTTAGTACATTTATATTTTTCACCGTCAAAATAGTGTACTGTTAAGATTTGTATATTGTGCTAACTTCTATATTTTTAATATTCATTATTGATTTGGGACACAGCCCTTGTTCTGTGTTGATGACAGGAGACTTGGCAGTATGTCTCATTGCTTGTGTTCCTTGTGCTGAGCCATACTGAAAAAGAAATCAGGACACTCTGCCTGGGAATAGCTTTTTTATGAGACACAAAGGTCTTTCAGCTTGGAAATATATGCTCTTCTTCATTGTGTGCTGGGACTGAAAGTAGCATGATTACTGAGGCTTTTGTTTCTTCAAGTCATATATGCCAACATCATTTATACCAAAGTCAGAAGCAGTGTGTCAGCAATTAAGTCCCAGAACAGAACATAACAATAGACTCACCTGTGCATGATGTACATCTCCTCTTGAACAACTTGGATGTTGACATACTGTTCAGTCAACCTACCAAGTTCAATTGGGGTTAAAAAAAATATGTCTATGTATCGTTTGATCACAGGACTTTTATTGTAAAACCTTTGTGATTTAAAGTGGGACAAAAATATAATTTGAGATCAGAAGAGAAACCAAATAAAAAGAGCTGGAGTCTTCCAGAAGCTCAGTAAATGTTTTCACCAGGCTCACACACATTGCCTGCTGTTTTTCAGCAGAAAATTCATGCTATTAACATTGATTCACTTAACACAAACAGTGTTATGGGTCAAGCCCCTCTTAGTTACTGTTGCTATGCCAGTCATGCCTTCCCCCCCTAGCACGGAACATGCGTCGTTAACAATGATAACAAAGGCAGATTTTGAACTTGAAATTTTCTTCACGTTTTAAACCGACGAGTCCCTGAGTTCAGAAGGACACAGACAAAAACAGGATTCACATCTCCAGCAAGCAAGCAACCATTTTGAAAACGTGTGTAAAAGTGTTTCTAGCTAACTTGTTTCAAAACGTGAAATATGCACCTCAGGCTACTTGCATGAGCACAATACTTTGCTGTTGACCCAAGGTGAGTCAGATTATTTATTTGTAAACAGCCCCAGCTAGCAGCCAGTAACAGTAGGTATTAAGGGTCAATGCTGTACTACATACTGTAACACTGCATGTACAGCTGCTGCATACAGATACAGAATATTAAAGTTTCAGAAGTGCTTTTGACGTGATACAGGGGCTTTCTTATCTCAGCCCGGGCAAACTGGTTTCACAAAGCCAAATAAGTTGAAGCTCTTTACATATTATGTTCTGGTTTGTTTATTTCACAGTCCTTGGTAGTCTAGACACTGTAGTGCACAAACATCCCATGACAATGACTGTTCCTCAGAATTAACCGTGTTCAAACTTGCCCAAAACGCACACATCCTGCTCCGGCCTCACGTGTATTGAAACAGTAACTAAACCTCTCAACCTTTATACTTGCGTGTTATCCGTCCCTGTGACTCACTTTGTGGGAGACACGTAGGAGGAGGGAGGATACTATTTGTGTAAATAAGCATATGTGCTATGTGCTAGCTATAAATGTTAGTAAAGTGGATGCTGATTGTAGATTATAGGGTTTATCTGCATGTTTTACACTGACACAGAAAAAAGAAAAAGGGTACGCATTACTTCTCACTCTCAGGAGGCCAGCGTTGAGGTCATGGGAAAGAACTTAAAAGTTTCCCCCGTCTCTTGTCCTGGATTTGCCAGCAGTACTCCGATTGCATTGCTTCCATGTACGGCTCCCTAGGGATGATGTCATATGGTCAGTATTCAGTTATGATAACAATGGTAAAGGCCAGCTCTTTACCTCAGGGTTTTCACTTTGAACCAACATGCAGCTCAGTACAAAGAGATGCTGTATAGTTTCACGTTGATTTTGGAAGTTTTATGAAGTGAAATGAGAAGTAGTGCCAACCCAAAAGCAAAATGAAGTGGCATGTAAAATGCCTGAAGGAGCAGACACAGAAAGCTTTTCTGGCAAGTTAAAACTGCATCACTCAAGTCGGTATTTTGAAACGTTTATGTCAGCTTGTATGATATTCCTACCATCAAATCAGTATAACTAGGAACTATAGGATTGATTGCCCTGACATTTTATATAGACATTTACAGTCTGCAGAGAATGAGTCCATCTGATTTTGGGGATTCCATGACACCGGTAGCAGCACCAGCACCAAATATATATTTGTCCAGTACTTACATTTATGACTAAATACATGCAAAACTAATGACATTCCCATCAGCCTAAGTTGTGCTTTGGGTTTAGTGCTAATAAGCAAATATTAGGATGCTAACATGCTAAACTAAGATGGCGAACAAACATAATACCTGCTAATCATCTGCTAGTTGCATTCTAGCATTCTTAGTCTTGTTTCTGAAATATAAAGTAGTGTTAGCTGTACAGACAGGATTACTTTGCTCGCATAACCTGTTTATTTGTGAACCTAATATACAGGTACTGTACATGTTCTTTGATTTATCTCAGTGGGTGACTCACGCATGTATGACAACAACCACCAAAAGAAAATACAATAAGTCCTTATTGAAAAAAAAGACATCTATATCCTTCAGCCTCGCTCTCCCCTTTCATTCACTTTGTATTCCTCCGCCTCAACAAAGTTTGTTCTGCTGATGAACAATATAAAAAGCCTCCCACACATGATGTGTAATGAGTAGCCCATGAATAGCTGCTCTTGATGATAAAGCAGCAGCTTTTGAATTCAAGGTTGAGATCCAAAGATGTGTTGGAGCAAGAATGAAATGACTCCACACATTATTTAGAAGAACCTTGGTTCTGATGTTCACTTCTCTAAATCACAGGTTGTTCACAGAATTTAATGACACCCTTTTGATTAAAATGAAGTTGGTTTCAGGGAGATTACTGTTTTAAGACAAAGATAATCCGTTAATGTTTTTGGAGTCCCTAAAAGGGAGCTTTTGAACTGCAGTGATTCCCTCTTGTTTCTTCGTGGTTATTCAACCTGTGGTGTTTGCAGGTGACCATCATCGATACAGGAGTGAGGGGAATGATTTCTGTTGGTTTGGTACCTCAGCTCTACAAGCTGGACCATCAGCCCGGCTGGCTCCCACACTCTGTGGCTTTTCATGCGGATGATGGCAAGTATGTGACAATGATGATTTTCTTTACATATACTGTAGACTGAAAATGTTGTTAATGATAAATGGAGATCCAGCAGAATAATGTACTTCTGATTGACAGAGCGAAATGTTACACCTACACAAGCTCACAGCTTTCTCACAGCTTTCTGTCTTAAAATAATAGCCATATGAACGTTGAAACAGGTTTTGCTTGCTGTTATCATTCTACCTGTCCATACTTCCTGGTTGGTAAGAGATCCCTTCTTTTTAGAGAGACTTACATAGAGGGAGATGACACAAATTAACTGTTGATTATGTGCCATATTTCCCTTATTTTCAGTGACAGGAAACATTTTCTATTTGTCTTCTAGTGTTTTTCTGTGAACATCAGCACAAGCTGAAAATTATGAGCCTAAACGATTAGCTATTCAACCTCTCCTGCTTGTTTCTCCACAGGCTGTATAATGGAAACACTGTAGGACAGCAGTTTGGTCCAAAATGCTGCAGAGGTGACAGAATCGGCTGTGGAGTTTCTCTGGACTCTGATGATGGACAGCTAACGGTGTTTTTTACCAAGAATGGCAAAGAAGTATGTGCTCTGTTACCATCATATTTCTTTTCCTGAGACAAAATTTGCTCAACCATACAACAATTATATATATATATGAATGTACTCAGAGTTCCCAGATAGCTTTCCCTAAACCATACCGTATCTGATTGTGTGCCTAGGTTGGCAGTGTGGACATCCCAGCATCGCCTGATGCTCTCTTCCCTGCAGTGGGAATGCACTCTTTGGGAGAAGAAGTGCTGCTGGACCTGAACGCTGAATGGGGGATGGAGGAGGATGATGGACAGATGATTGTGGACAGTCATGAGGAGGACTGGTGCCGTCTCCATGACATCAAGGTGACTGGCACGGTAAGTCCTGTTGCTGAGAGATAGACAATAGAAGAAAAAAAAAAAAAATATATATATATATATATATATATATACACTAAAAGTTGTTCATCCTTTTTTTTTTTTACAAATTCTAATGTGAGCAGGTCTGCCAATCAGTAACATAAATATAACATAACATTTTTTAAAGGTTCATAATGTGTAATGATTCACTTGTATCAGTGGGAGGATGACGCAGAGGAAGAATCTGTGTACACAAGATTATCACTCATACATCGGAAAGCTTTTATTAAGGTTGTCTGCTTACTGATGTTGTTAGCTCGACTCCTTGAGTCACTCCATCACTCCTGTATTTCATTCAGTTTTACCCATTAGTTCCTATTTATTCCTGGTCTGAAACAAAACATGTTTAGAATCAAATTCATTTGAATGTTTAACATGACATAGGCATATAATTTAAGTATCCCAAACTTGTAAGAAGAACTACACAGATTTTACACATAAAAGTCTGTTTACAGCTCTTGGTATTCATAACTCTTGAATACCATCATTTCCATGACAATTGATAAAAAGCGCTACAAGGTAGACAAAAAATATGTATTTTATGATAATAAAATATAATACGTATTTTTGGAAGTGATTAAATGCAACAGGAACTGATTATAAAGTCAAATAAGAAATTTCTCCACAAACATAGTATTAGTGACGCTATATGAAACTGGTGAATCTGTGTCAAATCCAAATTGGAAAAAAACATATTTAAGATCAACAAGGCAACGTGCAACGTTTAGATGGCAAGTCCTAACCCAAATCCCAGAGGGTCGATACAGAAATGCAGACCTTGATATGAGCTTATGCTAAAATCCTGATAGAAAACAGACCAATATTTCTCCTGAGTACTACTTGTCCTCCTCTCTCTCTTTCTCTTTGTTTGGGACTCCACCCCTCCCTGTGACACAGTGTTTGTGTCTGACTCAGGCGTTGATACGCATAACACCTGAATAGAGAAAGGATGGGAGGGGAACATAGCTCAATAGCCCTTAGGCAGTACCTGTTTGCCACCCGCACATTTATTTATGCTTTATTTCTACAAATGTCCTGTATGAATTTAGGGCACCGGATCGGCTTTTTACTTCTTGAGGTTGTATTTTCATACTGCCATAAAGGGAAGAGACGTGGCAGAGTTCTCTGGAAATGAATCGGCCTGTAAATGCTAATAGATGAGACTTGAAATATATTTTATTTATTTTAAGGCGGGTTATGATTTAAGATTTAAGCAGATATTATTATTATTATTATTATATTATTATTGTTAGTGCTGAAGTGACAGTGGTTGGGTTTAATGAGCTCAACGCTATTGCAACCTGCTGTTCGTTAATGAAGGAAGAGTGAAGTTACATTTGTTATCCATGTAAGTAACGGCATGTTGAGCCCAGTTCGGTGCAGAGATGACGAATCAAATCCTGTCCCATTTTTCCAGAAAAGAAAGAATAGCATGATTGCATTTCATCTCATCATCTAACATCCCTAATAGGATAATGTTTGATGAAACATTCTCTTTCATATTTTTCAACTCCAACCTGAGAGGGAAGCAGAGGCAGAATCTGATATGGGCCAGATGTGCTGCTTAAAGCTTAAACAGCAGTATTATCATAGCCAGTGGGGCGCGATTACATGAACTAACATGCACTAAAAGGAACAAATGGCTGGCCTGTTTTTTTTAAAGAAAGCTCAGAGAAGCTTGTGTTACAACACACACAGAGGGAGAGAGACTTCATTCTCTGCTAAGATAGACATTACTTGTCAAAATCTTTACATTGCAAATAGTTGTTTTCTGCTTTATTGATGCTCTGGATAGTGTAAAGAGAACCTCAAAGTGAGTTAACATGAGCCACCAAATGTTTCTGAACAAGACTGTATAACTAAAACGTCTGAGTGTATAAAACTGAGCAAGGTTGTGACTATTGATTTTCATTAATAAGACTTAAATACACAACGCTGACATGTTATCAACTCACAAAGTTGTGTATGCAGTCAGAACACATGCAGCAGCACATAAAGCAACATAAGGATTTATTCTTGTTTTTGGCTACCCCATAGATGTATAACCAGTATTCACCCTTCTTCTAGCTCTGTTGGTTTCAACAGTCCGTCTCACAACCTGCTGGATGCTCCGCTGTTTTCACCGACTAGCTAGATGCTAAGCAAGTACCTGAATGTGTCTGTGTTGTTTCCACAGCTGCTGGAGTACGTGGGTAAAGGGAAGAGCATTGTGGACGTGGGCTTGGCTCAGGCCCGCCGGCCTCTCAACACACGCTTCCACTACTATGAACTGGAGATCACAGATGCTGGCGAGAAGTGTTACATTGCCCTGGGGCTGGCACGCAGGGTAAGAGCCTCTTCCTTCTTTTAGTCATCACCATAATGATCACGTCATTATCATTGACAGACCGTGCTACTTACCGCACACTCTGCAGTTATCTGTCGGTAAAGAAAACGTGTCTGCCTGCACCCCTCACACCGCGTCATTGCTCTCGCTCATATGCACCACTGCTCTCACTGTTTCCAGGCTGAGTGATGGATGACCGAAAGAGGAAAAGCTAACAACCGGATAAATATTGTCTCATTTTACCCCCACATCTGGTTTTCCATAAAAAAGCAAGTTGTTCCATTTACATGCTAATCTACCATGTCAACTGGAACCCTGCAGTCAAGTATGTGATAAGTTACCAATGCATCTGATTTGGTTTGTGTGACATTCCTTCAGGTCCTGCTTTATTTTGCTTCCTCTTTCCTTAACGTGCACAAGGAGGGGTGATTAGTAAAGAATTGGAAGTATGCAGGAGTTCCTCAGGCTTTGCAATTAAAGGTTGATATCCTAATTAATTAGGTGATTTTAAACCACAAATGATGACAGCGAGCGATGATGCATATTTTGGAAATAGGTTGGGTCTGAAAGAAGACTTGTTGAATGTTTACCCATCAGAGATTCATTCAGCTGCCTTTGGTCTCCCATGAAACTTTCATGATCTCATGCACATCCTGTTTAATATAAATGAAGCAGCGTAGTGGTGGCTGTGGGGGTGCAGTCATCGTGGCAGTTAAACAACAGCTATGAAATTAAGTGTGGCTCAGATACTGCTACACTCTGCAGGGATTCTCACTCATTGGATACTAATTGATTGAGCATCAGTCTCGCTAATCACACTGCTGTTTCGCCAGCTGTGATGGTGTTAACAGCCTGGGAGGTGGTGGATAACTGTTGCACTCACCCACGACATTAAGCTCCCATTGACACCTCTGCTGTTAGTTACTGTGTATGGGCACGTTGCGCCCCTGGGGTCAGATTGCTTGGAGAATAGAGCTCTGTCATTTCGCTGATCATCTTCCTGGAATTGTTTTTCTCGATGTGTCTGCGGTTCTGGTGGAGCATTATAAATCCATCAAACGGTCATTCCTGAGGTTTTGTATCTTCCCCTGTCATCTCCTGCAAGACGCACGACTGCCGATGGGAAGCGTTACCTCTCGCTACAGATATCAAAACAAAGGTGACTCTCTCTGTCTCAGGATAACACGTGCTTTACAGTTTGTAGTTGCTCAGTGGTTGCTTATATCGTATGAAGAATCAATTGTTTATGGTGCATTCCTTTTCTCTTTTGTTGCTTCAGGGGAAAGTCTCATAATCTTTGTTTTTTACACAACTTATCTCTTAAATTCTGTGGTTTTCCTGTGCCCATCATCGCATCGGTCCTCCGCTTACAGGGGCTTATATGATTTTTACTTAAAATTTAACCTTCACTGTAAAGTTGATCTCTTTTATTACAGCAAGTCCAAATGAAGAATTCCTCCCTTCGTAGGAAGCGGTTGTAGTCTAGAGGTGATTTAGCTCATCAGAATCGCATTGCTTGGTGAAAGAAAATGTTCATTTTGCCGTTTGTCCATCAAACCATATTTGTAGATATAACACTTTAGGATGCCCAAAGCTAGATACAAAATGTGTGAATAAACAAGTACAGGGAGCAGACTACTCAACTAATCCTCCTGATCATCCAGAAACCCTGAGAACATTTGGTATGGAGTTGCACTGTAAAATTCAAATTCCAGTTACAAATCAGCTTGGAGTCCTAAACTTTTCACCTGTCAGTCTAAACACTGACATTTCTTGATGCCAGTGGCACACATGTGGCACATATGTGGAATCACACCAGCCACTACGCCAAATCGGAAATCACTATCACGGTGACAAAATCTGTCCACAGGTATTCAAACACATGGCAAAGTACTCAAAACCTCTTCTGTTGTACTTCCTGCTACACTAGGCGTCTCCAGCACCACATTTTGCCATGATGACACACACACAGACTCACAAAGTGAAAACCATACCAGCGTCACTGATTCAGCTGCTCATAAAATGGATGGAGGCTTTGTTGGGACTAGTTGAAGTGTTATTAAATCACAAGATGTCACTTTCGCTTCTGTCTCACAGGACTACCCCAAAAACAGACATCCAGGTTGGAGCAGAGGGTCTATAGCCTATCATGCAGGTGAGTGTTGGCTGATCATGAAGGTGCACGATGATCTGTCTGTGTTTTCTCTGCGTTCAAATGAAATCCATAATACACCACCTCTGTCATCATAGACAGTGTGGCTGTCTCATATAATATCTTGGATTTTGTTGGGTCGACATTTATTGTGCTGCATGCAATCACATTGGCAATGACACCCTTATTGTCGCCCATGTTTCTGGCCATGGTAGAAAGTACTGCTTTGTTTGTATTTTATTATCACTGGTAGCCATTTTATTAAAAATGTAAACATTCAAGAGGTTATTATTGAAATAACTGGAAACAGCCAAAAGCAATGCATTGCTGAAAATAGTTCCCTATAAACTTTCAAGTATGATTGCTCCAACTTGATATTTGATGCATATTACATTACATTACAGTCATTTAGCAGACGCTTTTATCCATGTTCTTCCCTGTGTCTGTGTGGGTTTCCTATGGTTGCCCTGGTTTCCTCCCACAGTCTAAATAATGCAGGTCAGGTGGACTGGAAACTATAAATTGCCTGTAGGAGTGAGTGGGAATAGTGGGAATGTCTGTCTATAACATCTTGTGTGTTGGCTGAGCCAGTGGTTCAGAAAATGAATGGATGGATTTTACTTTAAACTGCTCTTCCAAACAAAACTATTTATATAAATGTTAGCAATGGCAGACAATGTCTTGTGTGTGTTAATTGTATCACACTCTCTCATGCATGTGACACACAGCACTGATCAACGGCACTATTGTTCCTGTTTAGATGATGGAAAGTTGTTCCAGGGCAGCGGGGTCGGGGACGCGTTTGGGCCGCGCTGCTTTGAAGGAGACATCATGGGCTGCGGGATCATGTTTCCACGTGACTACAGCCTTGATGGTGGAGGTGATCACCTTTTTTAGATTGTTTCAAAAGCACTGTGCCCCATCATGAACAACCTCTAACAGTCTTTCTTTCTACTTGTGTGTCTGGGTTCTTTCAGATGACGTTGAAGACTGGGACCTTGACGTGATTCCCAAACCCAGTGCGGTTCAAAATGACTTGTATGCAAGCAATGAAGATGAGGAGGATGAGGGAGAAGATTTGGAAGGGAGGAAGGTCACGGTGAGATGCTGTCAAATTCTTGGAATATAAAGCCAGCGAGTCTTCCTTCCTTCCTTCCTTCCTGAATATACGATCTTCTTGCTGTCCCCTTTTGTGTTTGAGCAGGTGTTCTTCACCAGAAATGGAAAGGTTGTGGGCCGGAGGGAAGTGGCCTTACCTGTAGGAGGCTTGTACCCCACGATTGGCATGATGAGCAGTGGGGAGAAGGTCAGAGTGGACCTGCACCCGCTGAGTGGCTAGCAGAGAGGAGACATCAGAGCACGGAGGAATGATTGAGCTCTGCTACATCTTCGGAGATCAGATTATAAATAATACCTCCACATCAACAGGCTCCAAGGTGTTACTTGAAAAGTCACTCCAGTGGAGAAGGTGACTGAGGCCCATGCTGTAAGAATGATCAAATTAATGCATGTTATTATATAACATGAGTGCCTCAAAGAAGTGCTTTATAATGAAATGGTTTTACAGGAAAGCCTTAATCCAGAGGTCTGTGTTGGTGACACACTATTTTTGATAATTTATTCACAAAGAGTAAAGTATAACATAAAATACCAAAAAAAGGGTCTCAGCAGATAAATGAATGTAAAAATCCAATCAGAGCAGGCCAAAGCAAACACACAGACCCTTTTATCAGCAGTGGATATGTAGCATCACTCGCACAGCCTGCTGCTGTCTGCAGCTGGAGGTCTGCTCTCTGTCTTCCTATCTGGTGTGCTACTGACACTCAGTGGTGAGAGTGGTAGTGGTGAGTTTACTCAGTGAAGCAATGTCAGTGAAACTAACTGCTTTACGAGTGTCGCTCTCTACATGTATAAGTGCTTTGTTTCTGCAAGCCACATGCTTTAGGAATTATGTGATAATTACGTGTAAGAACAGCTTGTTGAGGTTAAATCTAAAGGAGTAAGATGTGTAAAAAGTAGGCTTCCAAATTATTCTTTTTATTTTTTTGACTAGCTGTTGTCTTTTTTATTTAGGTATGATTTTGACTGAATTGTAGACATGTACTGTCATGAAAAACATGCAGGTCATAGTCACTCCAAAGCTATTTGGAGAAACATTTGTGTTTTAAAAAATGCGAAAATCACCAAAATCATGTCATAGGAAGAACCCTAAAATAGACTTCTTTGTCTCTTGATATCGCTTTGATTGTGTTTTTTCAGTATAGATTTTGGTGTATATAGTTTATATGAATAAACAATATACATATACAATAAACATATTCTCCAAGCACGTATTTCAGATTGCCTAATACACACATAAACAAACCTAAGAAAACGACTCATCTCCATATTTAAGTTAACGAAGGTAATCCCAAACTTAGTGGAGCCTTTTTGATACAATTGAACTTCACAGGAAAAAAGACACATTTGAAGTCGTGCTTTTGGCTGTATTTTCTGTAGATCATAGGGTATTTTGGATTAAATGAACAAAATGGAAAATAAACGTGAAGAGCAATTCAAAGCCTGAGTATCAAAGCCACTCAGGAAAATAATAATTAAGGACATATCATGGTAAAGTAGTACATTTTCCAATAGTTCAACATTTCAATAGTTTGAAAATGAAGCCATACTGTAACTGATATTTGCTGCTCTCAGGTGCATTTGAAAATCAAAATTAAGTACCTTGTCTTTTATATGGTTATTTTTGTGATTTTGCTGTATGTTAAAGTCCACCATTGCTAAAATCCTGTAATGTTTTGGGTTTTTTTTGGTCACAATGACTATGTTTATGACATGGAATACTGTTAAAGTAGAATATTTTGATTGTTTCCCCCCTGACTCCAATGTAAACGGTAAATTATTGTCTCTCTTTTGTGACACCAAAATGTATCTACCTTTTACAAAAATTGTAGAGATAAAGGAGGTGCTTCTGGTATTAATTCCCATTAATAAGAGGTTTCTCTGCAGATTTCTCTGATACTTGCTATGAATTATTCATAAAAATACAACAATAGGCTGTTAATTGTAACTATACCTTTTTAGAGGATTTATTTACTGTATTGTATCATATAGTTTCCATTTTATGTTAAATCTGACATTCTTGGATGTAAGAACTTCTTCAGGCTTTACAACCAGCCTGATGTTAAACATTTGACCTAATGAGCAAAGTGCCTGAGTGAATGGGTCCAGTCTGGACCCTTATTAAATAATCCATGTAGGTTTTTTATGGATATTGGTTATTGTTGACTCTCAAGTTTGTGGACCCACATTCACACTGTAAACCTGCTTCCACACCTCATCCTAAAGGTGCCATGTGTCTACGAACTCTGCATGTCACTGAAAAGGTCTAACACACTTTATTGGAATCATGCAGGACTCCAAATCTTGCTTGGAAATGAAATTGAATATGGAATAATTGCTTCCATTAAATGCCCCTTGGTCAGCAAAAAAATGTAAAGACTGATGTTTTGGTGATGCTCAACTGCTGCTAATTGTGTGCCGAGGAAACACTGCGCATCATCCTATCAGCCTGTACTGTAGAGGTGTACTCATGTTTGGTTTTTCTCTATCATCGTCCAGTTTTATGTTAATGATCTTGGTTCTCAGGAGCTACTAATGGTCTTCTTCTCCTGTTGGCCGTCTGCCACACACTTTCAATATTTAGCCCTCCTGTATCTTTAGTGTAGTTCATTATGAAGGAAGTCTCTCTAAATCCAGCCCTTGTGTAGATCCTATGTTTTTATTTCATGTTGACTTTTCTCCTGTGCCCCCTGTCTCTTTTCATTTGAATCAATCAGGTAAACATGCCAAAAAATTATTTTAAAAAAATAAAGAATATTTACACCCTGCTTGCGACCTTCCTGTTGTGTCAAGTTTATTTTTAATGAATAACATTCAGTGCTGTCGGCTGACTTTAATTGGTAATATGATAATCTTAGATGTTTTATAAAATGCGAACCGAGTATTCCAATACAAAAACCCTCTAAATGTGTTTTATAATGAATATTCTTCACACAGTTGTTCTGAGTTAAATTATAATATATATATATATACATACAGCAGACTCGATAGTTAACAGTATTAAAAAAAATATTGAATATTAAGAAGCTGTTCAGAGAAGCATATCATTTATGGGGTTATTTGGGATTGATGTTACAGACATTCTATTCAACTATTCAAATTTAAGGACATACAATAGTGGTACTTGAAGTTCAGTAGTATGCACTGCCTCTAACTATTGACATAAAGCAAAAGATCTCTGTGTGTAAGTGGGTATGTTATTCGTATATCTGGAGTCGAAAACCGTTCATCCGATGTCGGCCTACTTCACACCTGGGTTTTGGCAGTGAATGACACTCGTAACAAGACATATAAAGAAAGATAATACTCGGACAACACTCTGCAATTGAAGAAATCTGAAACGCCTGTAAAAAGTGCACTGATCAGGAAGCTGGTAGTTCTGTGGTTATAGTATTGGGTAATTTGTGAACTCAAGTAAAACTCCAGATGGACTGCAAAGTAATTTTAATTGTGTTTCAAAAACAGGTCAGACTGTAATGCCCAATGTGTCATTATACAAATTATTAAAAAATATATTCGGCAGGGCAAACATAAATTTCACGGCACATTTTAAAACAAGTGTTTTACGTACAAAGTGGATCACATATGAAAATGTTAAACACACGTCCAGAAGGCCCAAAGAGATGATTAATTTGCTCTTAGACTGAAAGCGTAGCGGTCAGTAGAAACCTTTATTAATAATATTTTCAACTTTTATTGCTATTGTAACTAGAACAGTTCAGCAGCAGATTTTGACCAGGACCAGGCCAATTCTCTACAAAACCAGAGAGCCCCTACAGGACAGTGTTATGACTGACTGGGAGAAGGTAATGGCTGAATAACAGTCAAAGCAGGAGACTGCATAGTGTCTGCTCTATAGTATTTAAACATTTCCAGTAACTGTTAAAAGTAAGTAGAGCATTGTTAAGAGCATTGTCATTCAGGTTCTGTTTAGCATTTATTCCAATTTACAATTTAAATTCAGGCAATATATAAAAATCTAAACTACAAAAGGCCAAGACATTTACTCTCCAAAAACCTCTTAAAAAAACAGTACTGGTGTGTGCTTTTTGGTATAACAAATGTAGGTATTTTTTGCATTATAGCAAGAGCAAAAATAGACATTACGACTGTTTTACTGGATGCAGAAGGGTTCTGTCTGGCATTAATAAGCACTTAAAGTGCTGTATGAAGTATAAAGGTTTTTGGACACACCACCTGCAAATAAGACGCCACTGATTGTGCATAAAATTATTAAGAGATGATTCAATTTAATAGAAGCCCATCTTCCAGTATAATCAGGAGTCATATAAAAGCTGTATTAGATATAGTTCAGTATAATTAAAGTATATAAAAAAATCAAATATTTGCACTTAACAATTAAAGGCAGTTATTGGAATATAAATGCACACATGCAGACCTATTACAAATGTTTAAACCTCTCCTATAACATTCTCCTACATTTGTGATCTACCAAGAAACTGAGAAAGTGTAATATGGTGGATGGACGTGACCGAAAGACTGCAAGTTTTTCCTATGAGTCCTCTTCCTCCTCCTCCTCCTCGTCATAGTAGCGGTTCCTCTTGATTATATCCTCTGCACTCAGCTCCTCTGCATCACTTCCTTCCTTGTCCTCCTCCCAGAAGCCCACATCCTGGGAGGCGCGGTTCGGTTTTGGCTGTAAAGGTGGAGAAGTGGATGGTGAGATTTCCGGGGAGATGCTTCTAAGAGAGCCTTCTTCTGTCGCCATCTTGTCTGCTGCTGCCTTTCCTCTCTGTACTTGTTTGTCTCTCTCTTCCTGTTGCTCCGTCTCTGCGTCCTCCTCTAAGATGGCCCCGCTTCCATTTGCTGCGCCGTGGCTCTGAATTTGGGGCCTCGTCTTCTCTTTTCTCTCCTGCTGTTTCCTCTGCTGAGGCTCCGGCTTATTTTGCTCGGTTGGTTCTTCAGATGGATGTTGTTCCTCGAATGATGCTCTCCAATCCAGCAGGGATTTGAGAGGGCGGCGAGGTTCCCTGGGTGCCAGACTGGTTGCGGGGCTGGGCTTAGCTGCGATTGTAAAAGGCCGAATGCGCTCCTTTAGAGAAGAGCTCCTCCTCAAGCTCTTCAGTTCAGCTCGCTCTGAGCTCTGGAAGGATGATGATGATGATGGCGCCTCGTCCCCTGGTGGCCACTTGGCTCTCCAGGGTCGGCCTGAAGAAACTCCCTCCGTGACTGGACTAAGTGCTTCTGTCCCGGACTGGCCTTCACCAGCCGGGGAGGCCAGGCGATCCTCAGCCTGCGTTTCTCAGCCAGCTTCTCCGTAGACTCAAGCTTCTCACCAGACCGGGCACTAGTCTGCACACGGGTCTCCAGTAAGGCGGTCATGTCGGTTACCTTAACCTGTGGGGAGGTTTCAACAGTTGGGGTCTCCTGTTTGTCTGAGACACTCTCAGCTGGACGCGTCACCACTGCTGGTTCCTCTTGTTCTTTTGGCGTCACCTCTTCCTCACCTTGGTCTCCATCGGCACGAGGCTCCCAAAGCTCCTTGTGAGGCCGATGGCCAAAGCCCTCATCGTAGTTGCCTTTAGCTTTAAACAGCTGGTTGAAATGGGGCTTGCAGTAGACGGTGCCATGCAGAGAGGCATAGTTCCCAAGACTTGAAATAGAGAGTAGCAGATATATAATTCAGAAAATGTCTTTTTCTGTGGTTCTTTAAAAGAAACTGAAGATGCATTTCAAAGTCAAACTAAAAGTTATGATGAAAATTCAGGGAATTTGCAACAGTGGAAGACTAACCTGAGCTTTGTGCTGCAGTGATCACAGCGGAAGCAACATTTGTGGTAGACATGCTGAAGAACCATCAGTCTCTCCAGAGGGTACACCGTCTTCAGACAAGCGATGCACGTCTCCCTCACCGGTGGGGTGAACTTCTACACACACAACAATAGTAACATGTATCAACAAGGGCTGAATTTGGATTTTTCTCTTGATGATTCGTGCATGTCTCCACCTTGTTGGTGTGATGACAGACTCACCCTTGATGCTTTGGGTTGCTCGCTGCTCTCCCCTGAAACAGACGAAAACACTTCAGTCAAGCCATCTGAAAAGGTCCATCAAACCAAACTTCACCTAATTCTAGGTGCCAAAGTTATTTGGATATATTAACACTGAAGTCAATGCTCTATTTCACAATTGATATTACACGTAATACTGAATCAAGAACATAAACATGGGAACACGTCCTTGGAGAATCCTCTAAGACTCACCATTGCACTCAGTCGCAGGATTGTGGTTCTGATTTACTGGTGCAGATGTTTTAGGAGCAGGCACCTCTGGGGCCAAAGCCTGGAGGGAACACAAAGTGTAAGAAAAGAGGGAAACAAACGTCTAAATACTCGTGTAAACTGGCTATTACATAATGAGCTGTTGTGTATTTTATCGTATTTCTCACGTTTAGGTAGAAAGGAAGAAATTTAAAAAAAGAAGAAGACAACAAACAATAGAAAGACATGTAAATCACTAGTACACAATGTTGCCTCCATACTACCATATTTACACTTACCTTTTGGCTTGTTAACAAATCTGATCGGAGTTTAGTAATCTTAAAATCTTGTGCATGAGAACTGAATCATTGAGTTTGTCAATCTACCTATATGGGATTTTTTTGATCCCTTATCGATTTATTTACTTTTTCAAAACAACATTTCTTAATTCCTGCAACAAATTTAAATGTTTGAATATTTTCACAAAAGTTTAATATTTCATTCATATTTTAGAGAGATTTTGTTTTTGTAGTTAACTGTTTTGAATTCAGCTCCTATTGCGTGAACTCACAGAGCGGGAGGAGGGGCCTTGTTTAGAAACAGCAGCCTGGTATTTGGCCATCTTGTCCTTCATTGATGTGGAATCCAGAACTCTGTCATGCACAGTCAGCCCTAAAGTAGAAGAGATAATCACACTTAATGCTTTAACTGTATTCTATAGTAAACTCAGATGAAATCTATGGCTGAATTTCTTCAGTTTAAATCTGCTTTTTATGATCCAGTTGCAGCACATACTATTGTGTTCCCAGAAATAAAATTGATTGTAACACGGCTGTTTTGGGATTACAGGTTAGGCATTTTACTTATTCAAAGGGATGTGTGTGTTTGTCTTTACCACCATGTTGGTCCATGTCGTCTGATGAAGTACTGCGTAGTGTTGTTCTGGCACCCTGTAAGAGTAAGAAGATCAGAGGAATCAGAGATGAAGTTTACAAAACTAGTGCTGTAAACTTGTATGCACCAAGTACACTAATAATGTTTCCTATCCTAGCTGTAGTTTATTGGATTTTGGAAACAAACTATTACTCTCATATTACATAAAACACAGACTCTTTGCATTTGCGTTTTTATATCTTACTAAAACTTTGAAGATACATACTGCTGTGATGTGAAGGCAATAAGAGATTTATTTAATGGAATACAGTGAAAACACACCTACATAGAAAATTTTATTTTACTTATCAGTATTGTTTCTTTACATTATTTTTAATTGTCCAGTAATGTATAGAATATATGTTTACTTAAATAACATATTGTAAAAGTGATTCAGTTTGTGTGTGATTTAATCCTAAAGGATACTATTTTAGCCTCTGTTGATTAATGTTAAGAGCGATAGAGAGTCAGGAGTTCATTATCAATGAGACAAAGATATTCAGGTATTAAGGTTGAAGTGATAGTTTCACAGCCTGTATGTGAGGCACTGCCTGTCCTGTTTCCTACATAGCTATCACAAGTCATCAGGACAGGTGTAGGGAAATTTTGGGGTTAGGTCCTCAAGGACACCTCGGCACAGAGCTGTGTTGAAAAACAAGTCAGTAAAAGTATCCCACACAGAGCTGTGTTGAAAAACATTGGCAGAATCTTCATCTTAAAAAAAGATGGAAGAGATGAAGTGGTTGTGTGCTCATAAAAGTATTTTTAAAAAAAACAGATTTACAAACTAAATCGTTGTTTCAGGTATTGTCGAGAATTATTCTCGACAGATGTGAATCTTCAGGTACATTATGTCCTGACTTCATATTCTACCTCTGACACAGTGTCATAAGATGTCCTTTATAACAAAACACCAACTACAGGCTCCATCTCAGCAACAGACCAGAGTCACCTGTCATCACCATTGGCCAGTTTGACCACAGTTTCCAGCACAAAAAATGCCATGCATCTGCATAACCGGCCACTAAGATGCCTTTGACCTGCAGTCCAAAGAACGCAAAATTGTTCCGTTGCACTTTACTAGAAGAACGAGCTCTGTGCGTGTATGCCCACGTGTTACCAACACTAATATGTTAACCAGACAGTTTGGACCAATTTAAATAACTCATTGCTTCAGGCTGCTTCACTGGAACTGTGGAGTCCTATTGTTCCACCATATTCCTCAGTCACCTAAATACAAACACCAACTGAATTATACAACACTCAAAACATCAGTTAGATGAGGGCATGGGTGCATTAACCTACCGCACCTGTGATCACTGACTAAGGAGAAATTCAACCTTCCAGCCAGTATTGACAGAGTAAATGATACAGCACTCCTAGTCTACCCTGTAAATGTTCACCAGTAACTTTTACACTTCTTCTTTTATCTGGGCGAAGTAGCGGCGTTAGTCATACTGTTAAGCACATTTTTAAATCTGCAACTTCCAGAGCTGCAGACGCAATAGCAAGTGACAAGTTAAGTAAAATTAAACAGACAAAAGGGTTGTGTTCTTTTTCACTTGATTATTAGTAATAATTCATGAATTGGTGTGACGACTGTTGCAAATAAAGACTTGGAAATCAAAACCTAAGACTGGAGCCCAGGACTGTTAGATATTCAGAACACACAATGTGGCTAAAGGGAAGTGAGATAAAACCAGCTGCTCCTCAGAGCTGATCCTCTGAAGTAAGAAACAGCCCTGGGTCAGGAATGTTCCTGCATTCTTCTGTTATGGAAGGTGAAGAGTGGAGAGCTTGTTGTTTTGGTCTGAGAGGGAAAGAGACACCGAGAGAGAGTAAAAGGTGACAGAAATGGGTTGGGGGAGAGACAGGCCTAAATCCAGGTGGAACAAGACTACTTCAGAAAGTAGAGGGGACAGGGAGAACTATGAGGGATAAGACAATCTTAAACACATAACTTTGTTTAGCACTGAAAATGTATGCTCAAAATGTGTTAACTAATTACATAGTCCCAGATTCACAATAGAAATAACGCTACTAATTACTGTGTTCTGTTTCGTTTAGTATCAGTTACTTTTAATGTGATGTAGAGCGAGATAATTAGAGCATAACAAACCTTGTAAATTAGGATCAAAGTGGTTACGAGTTCCCTCGCAGTTGCTAATTAAAGCAGCTTCAGGTCACGCAACATAAAGTCAACCACATGTGAAAAACATTCTTCCTTTTCCTCTCAAGAAGTGTTCAAAAAATATGTTTTACAGGGCTGACCAGCATCAGTAATCCCAACCATCAACACTGTGGTTACAGTTAATGCACAGCTGTCGAAGCTGGCAAAAACAAGAGACTAAGAGCCTCATGCACCAAGCATTCATGCAAACAAATATGATCTCATTGAATTTTGGCAGTTTTGTGGGTACTTAAATCATGTAATTTTTAATGCACTGAGGTGATGTCCTATTGCCTGTTGAAGTGTTCATAACACTGTGTCTCAAATGTATCAAAAGAAGAGACTGCCAAAGCAGAAAATGATCATATCTGTCTGTAGCTACCTTTCCCATGGTATCCTCTCCCCTCTCAAACTTCATCTTCAGGTTGGTCAGTGGCACTCTGGGTTTTTCATAAGAGGCACACGGGCTGGTTGGAACTTGCTCATCAAGCTTTTCAGGTCCTGCATGGTGTGTCAGCTCATCCCTGTCCATCCCTCTCTGCTCTTCACCTTTGGATTCTTGTGGAGCTGCTGCGGGCTGCAGGACACGACTATCTTTGAGCGGACCTCCCTGATGGGTTGGCAGGCCGGGGCTCTTTACTGGAGGACAGGGCTCAGTGATAGAAGGCGGCCTGGCCAGAGCAGGTGGCCTGGAGCGAGTTCTGGACTGGATAGGAGGTGGGACAGAAGAAGGCTTCTCCTGTGCCTGCTCCCAGCGCTTCTTCAGAGCACTGAGGTTGCCAGACCGCAGTGACGGGGATGCACTCTCAGAAGACTGTGAGCGAGACGAGAAGAGATCACAAATTAAAATTGAAAATGATTTCACAAACACTGCCAATAAAAAGCAACAGTATACAGACAGTTCTTCTTCTTGGCATTCCGTTTACAGGCTGAATTATAACAGTATTTCCTTTTGGCAACAAACACGGCACAGCTCAAAGCCCTATTCAGCATGATGGAATAAAGGAAATGCCAGAATCTGAGCTCAGCTTCACTGACAGATTAGGTGAACAGCTGTTTAAAGTTGGACCAGGAAGTTGATGTTTTCTGCTGAAGGCAACAATTAGCTCAAGATGGAGATGGCTAAACTGACCATGCAGACAGATTTTTTTTCTCTGCTGCATTCCTTTCCACATGACAACTTCACCTTTCCCAAAAGACACTGAGGAGGGCTCTGTTCACCACTCAGCCATTCATGACAATAAAACATGCTGAGCAGCAAACAGAACAACAGGGGGCACACAACTGCCGTATGACCTCTGGGAACTTCCTTAAATATAAAAGAGGAATTACACATGAAGAAAGAGGATGTGGACACGTGAATAAATCACTATCATAAAAGTTAACTAATCCGTAAATAAATATTAGAAACATTGTGAGCTTTTGTAGGCAAGCCTCCATGCTGAGGTTGGGTCGGTGGGAAAAATGTAAACACTATTATATTTTAAAAAACACAATTCCTCAAGAAAACAACGACTAAAAATTCTTGTTTGACTCAGTTAAAAGATTATTTGAGATGAAAAACAAACAAAAACACTCAATTAGTCCCCAAAAGACTTTACTACATAGCATATGAGTACATGAAACTAAATCTGGTGCATCTACAAGTAAGTTATATGAACATGCACACACACAGACAAACAGATAAGAAAGAAAGAATAAAGAAATAAGAACACAAGAATAAAGTAGTGAACAAAAGGGACAAAACCCCCAGAGTGCGCAAAAAACTAACGCACAATTACTGTCTTTGTGAGGCAAGTCCAGGGTGAGCAGAGGGAACTGGACAGTGACAAGACTGTTGTTTTAAGCAAAAAGGCAAAAAGAGAAACCTCTGTGAATGAGTTGGAGTACCCAAACGAGGTGTTACCACAAATTGACAGCAAGGAAAGTGGGAGTCCTTTGGTTGGTTCTTCTTTAACAAGTCAGTTTGCTGAAAGACAGAGCTCTCCCAGATGTTTGCAGCTAGACAAATTCTGCTCGTAAGAGCTAGTCCAGCCCCTTTAACACCGGGGACGAGTATGCAATAGAGAGCCAGAATAACCAGGAAACCAGAGCAGGAAATGATACATTCAGGGAAAAGTTAACTCTTTGTTCACTGTTTCGGCTTGACATTTTCCACTCACAAAGTATATCTGAAGATAAAGGCACTTCAATTACACAAAATATGCTATATAAACCAAAATAAAGAGAAAAATACGAGGGCAATAAAAGAACAAAAGCCATTCAAAAAATCATCACTTTAAAGCTAAATTGAGCCGTTACAGAGTTTTATACAGAATTGTACCACTACTCAGAGCTTAGATACTGGGAGGTTGTGAAAAACAAGCTCCCATGACAGATGCTAACTGAAGTCCAGATCAGGGCAGCGTCAGAAGAGACACATGACACTATTAAAAGCAAAACGGTTGGAATTTCTCTTGGGGGGGCCTTACATTTCTCAGCTTTGAAAGTATTCACCCCAAAAAATATTTTAACTATACAGACTCAAATTTGGAATCTCTTTGTTAAACACAATTCAATTAAATTCCATTGTTAAAATTCATCAAGGCATCCTGTTCCAGCTGAAGATTAATCTGTTAAAGCCAACGTTTATGTCTAAAAAGGAGATCAAACGTGTGAGTGCTCCCCTACAATTCACTCATAGATAAAGATGCCTTGATTTTTCCAACATATGTCTTACTGAGGACAGCCAAACTAACAAGATCCTTGAAAGACAGAGCACTGTAACACACCATTGTGGTTTTTACATCTGGTTTATGGCGTTAGATGAACTAGTGTGTTCTGACTCACACTTTGAACAAAATGATTCATTATTAGTATAAGTGTATCCATGAAATTTATCTAAAGAACGAATGGTTTCATTGTCGATTTTGAAAAGTCCCCCCTTCCCCCAACTCCCCCTTAAACACCCCAAAACACACACACACACACACACACACACACACACAACAGACAGACAGACAGATGGTCTTTCGCGCTGCTCATTCAAACTTGTGTTATCCTTGCATATTTTAACTGGACTCCCGTACGCCTGTACCAGTGACATTTAAATGCTGCATGTAGTTACGCAGGAAAGTTTTTTCGACAGATAGTACATTCATACCAAGTTTCTAATTGAGTAAAAAAGAACAAACAAAGCCTTCTTGTCATTTTCATTACTAGCCAGATAATTAAACAAAGAATACAGACCCTAACAAACTTTTAAAGCAGCGGACTCACACAACCAATGGCCAAATTTCATAAAGTATACATTCACAGCAATATTACCTTATATTTCCCCATGATATGAGCTGATCAGTTAATCATTTAATCTTAGTCCTGCTTTGTTTATGCGTCTTTCACACTGACAAAGCAGCTAACCTACAGTTGGAGCTACAAAGAGCATTTCAAGGGGATTAAACTGAAGTAGGATTATGGGTTTGATAGCCTGCCCATCTCAACAAGTGGCCTATGAGAGGCTAGCCAAGACAGGACATTTACCCAGACAGTGTGTTGGCATGGTGAGTGTGTGTGTGTGTGTGTGTGTGTGTGTGTGTGTGTGTGTGTGTGTGTGTGTGTGTGTGTGTGTGTGTGTGTGTGTGTGTGTGTGTGTGTGTGTGTGTGTGTGTGTGTGTGTGCAATAATTAGTTCAGCTTCACCAGCTACTGAGCAAATGAAGCAAGACATGCAGCATAAACACACTTCATTTAATCATGTAGTTTGCTAGGGGAGGCGTAACGAAATGCTTTAAACAAAATGTATCATAGATTTTAAAAACTAGTTCACCAACCCCAAGACATGTCTCTAAACTGAAATAAAATGTCTCCAGCATTCTTTACAGTTATACTTACTCCTTTTTTCTTCTCGGCACTGGACACCTCAGCAGCTCTCTGGTACCTGAGAGACACAACACTGACCTCTGGTGACTCAAAACAAAAACATCAAACAAGAATCGTGGCATTTTTTCTTTCAAAGCACCTTGCAAGGCATTTAAGAACTGAAGATTTTCATAATTTTTATATTTTAGTATTTTAGATTTAATTTAGCTCACAGCTTGTTTGGATACAGTTTGGGACATATATGCTCTATGTATTTTAAACAAGCACAGTGTGAAACAAAAATAATGACCAGCAAGACCAAACACAAGAAAGGAGAAAAAATGACTGAAAACCAGGTCTCACTCACTTGGAAAAGCGTTCAGCAATGGCATTGTTTTTCCCTCGGCCGCTGAGTGACAGCTCCTTCGCAGTGACACGCAGGGACTGTGCCGCCCAGGACCGTCGGTTGAATGGACCACTTTCCATCTCTGGCAGCTATCGAAATACCTGAAATACAAACACAACCACCATTAGGCCCATTTATTACTACACCTATTGTAGCTCTTTACCACCACATTTTTTCCCAAACCTTCACCTGAGATCACCTTCCTCTGCTGAGCCCCATCGTGGATTTGAATTTGTTTGCATCTTGTACCCAGAAAACAAAATCTTCCTGTCCAAATCCTCTAGTCTGCATTTATTCACCAGTCTACTTTTCATCTGACTATAGAATCATCTGACATCTACAAGATTTGTGTTGAGGATTGAAACCAATATTCTGAAAGTACTGCATGGTTTTGTCATGCAGTACTTTCAGAATATTGGTTTCAATCATTCATCGCTTTGTCGTATACCGACTCTTCAGAGGGCTGACAGCAGGGTAGAGGACCTATCTGCTGTCTGAGATCACTGAATTGAACGTTTGTGACATGCACTCCATCAGTTTGCCTCCTGTCTCACCAAAACACCACGTGACATGCATACCAAAAAAGTGGTGGCCCATGTATATTATCAAACAGTTTTGCACGCAAACAAACCAGTCGACGTGTTCAAACCTGCACTCCGGCCCGTGCCGCATGATTGCAAGACGGAAACTAAAGTGTGAGAACGTTATCATTATGAGTGGATAACTCGCCACAGGCAACGTTCATGAAAGACCAGAGAAAAGCACAACTGTACTGCATGACACACAGAGCCTTTCTTTAACTTTGCTCCAACAAACCTACACTTAAATAAAGGCGACAGACCGAGGATGAGCCTCTGAGGCAGTTTCTGTGTCTGGAGTGACTGTCTGACCATGAATACCTCTTTTAGTGCTCAGACAGTATATTACAACCATGTGTTTAAATCACCACTGTGCGCAGCGGACTCAATAATCATTTCTCTCACTATCTGGACCTTTTCATACAGGTGCGCCTATTTCATCACCACTCAGATGGAAAGCGATACAGGTGACAAGTAGACTGAGGACTTTGGACTAAACTGAATTTCAAGATTTAAAAAAAAAAAAGTGAAATGATAAATCTGGCTGTACTACAGTACAATTGTAAATATCACATATCAATAATATGTAATTATATATAATTACATATTATTACTTTAATGTATTGGCAAGTGTTTGTTTTTCTAGATGGGCAGAAGCAAATATTAGTAAGACGCAACATAATGATATTAAGGATTGTCCATTCCTTAAGTACTTTTTATTAGGTTTCTTAGTTCTGAATATCTTGGGACTGTTTACTGTTGCTACAGTCTTTGAGGCCTGCCGGGCAATTTAGATCACCTTGTCTGTTGATTAGTGGTATGTTGTGCTGTGTATAGTTATTATTAGAGGGGTTCCTCGGTTTTAGGCATAAAATATTTTTACTTGGTTGTCATGCGGAAATTATTTTTTAACTTCTCCTTTCTTCCCTGTTAGTCCTTTTGCAGGATAACAAGCCAGCATGCACTTGATGGCAGGCAGATAGGGACACACCCTGAACAGGTCAGCAGTCCATCACATGGAAAACACAATGAGCGTGAGTTTAGAGTATTTTGCATATCGTCAAAATGTTAAAATAAGCTAGAGCAACTATAGAAAACATGGACTCCCCACACAAAATTATGTAGGTTGAGAATCAAAACTTGAGTTCATCTCACTAATTCATAAGTGCAAAAAAGAGAAGAGCAGAGCTGAACAGGGCTGTCTTCTGAAAACCAATACACAGCAGGAAATGCTTGTGATTATTTTAAACAAGGAGTAGGGTGGGGTCAGAGCACGCTTTTCCTGTATGTGGATTTAGAGGCACCGTTTGCAGTACTACTAATAATGAGAATTTTATCAATTTCTTATGACAGCAGGTCAATTTAATCTTTTATAAATTGCCACACTATGAGCTTCACATTGAACAAAGGATTATTTGCTTTAGCTCCACACCTACTGGCCTGATGGCATCATTTGGGGGAAACATTGATTAAAATGTTATGGATCAAGTTACAATGGTAACAGATGTAAACAAAGGTGGCCCTGTTTCAGCCAGGGGTGAGATACTCAGAAAGTGGTGCCTTACAACAATCAGAGGCAATCTGATATATGCGCTTTTGAGATTCTTAATCTAACCAACAGCATTTAACTTCATCTCCATCACTTGTTATCAGTGAAAGGTGGATACTGACCTTTAACCCTCGAGTTAAGCAAAGTTTTCCTTAACAAGTAACCAGAACACAGTCAGATACAGTATGACTCATGAGAAAGGAGGAGTCTGCATTGCTTAACGCATGACTGACCTAAGACGCAGCTCAAAAAACAAAAAGCACAAATCTTTTGTTTATATGGAAATCATCGAGCTTGAGCTGAAGAATCAATACTGAGGGATACAACAAACTGACTTGTGTTGAAGGTCGGCAGCGTTGCTCAGAGGCCAACATGTTCTTTGGAGAAGTTATTTATTAATTTCAGGTGTGTAACACTGTAGAGAATCCAAACTGTAGTTCTAGTATTAGTACAGTGTCATAGTAATACAGTAGTTCTAACATACACTCCCATTCATTATAGTTTTATAGTGTTACACATGTAGACTGAGGAATACAAAGTGAAAACAGAAGCCTACAATGTGGACTCAGCAGCTGGACTGGTTTGGCATGACTGTAATGTAATGTGTAATGTAATGTAATGTAATCTATGATCTCGATCGTAACTCTAAAAATGTATAGAAACAACAACAGGCTCGCTAAACACCGAGAACACAAACATCTGTTATATTTCTACAGCCCTGGCTCGAGTTTTCTGCTCTATTCTCTCTCCTGGCTGTGAGTCGTGTCTTACCTGTGCGAGCTTCCGTTGTCACTCCTCTGTGGAGCCTTGAGACACCTGACACTAGGGCCACCTGCGTCACCGCCCGGTGAGCTGAGTGAACAGAAAGGTGTGATGGGAGTGGAAGAGCTGGGTCATGTGATTTAATGCACCAATGAGGTCAGGTATTGCATTACCCCTACCTGGTACATTATGTCGCTTTGAGCACCCACCCACCCAGATTCCTGAGAACAGGCGATACTCTTTCATTTGTCAAGTGAAGACAAATCGCTGGTAAGAAAAAAGGAGGTTTTCTCCTAGTGAAACAAAGGAACACACATCTGTCCAATGAAACAATGTGAAGTTACATAGGTAAACATAGAGACAGGCTCGTTTTTGTGTCAAGTAACCCAATTTAAAGCATATAAAATAAAACGAGAGGTTTTCTTACTAGGTTTAATTCAAGATTATTTGAATTGTTTTAATAACAACAATACTACAACTAATAATAAACATAATCATCATAAACTTTATTTATATAAAACCTTTTATCAACAAGATGGAGCTCAAAGTGTTTTACAAACAAAAGCAGACACAATCGTTTCATTTAAAAAGAGACTTCTGGTTCAGACATGCTCCTAAAGCAAAAATGAAAATTTAGGGAAATGTGTTATTACTTTACAACATAATGCATGTTAGGTAGGTGCCTGCAGAACAATACAACATTTAAAACAATATGCTACCTTTGTGGGATCTTGAATTACTCACTGTAAATGGGAATACAAACAGGTCATCGCTGTGCATGGTACTATCGATGTTTGCATTACATTTGCCTTCTAAATGAAGCCAGCCGGGTGGTTGTGAGAAGGGAGCGGTGATGTAAGGTAGTTATGATGGGCCCCTGTGCACGCTATCAGATGAGCCTTTGTGCACACTAGTTAGGAACACAAACACACAAACAAAACCAACAATGACCTCCCTGGAAGGGAGGCCAAGAAGTTAAATCAGTGAAATAGTGTCTTCAGAATTAGTTTCACTGAATCTCCCAGTCAACCAAAGAAACACACATCTGTCAAGTTTTCTACATAACCTAATAAAACAATATGTTTAGTTACATATGTAAACATAGAAACATTTTTGTCAAGTAACCAAATTTAAAGCTGTTGATTATTTAAAAACAAAATGAAAAACAAATTTAATTTGACTCTAAAAATCATTGATGTCATATATTTTATGTTTTATAATATACTATTATATTTACAAACTGATGACAATATAAACTGTCCACATCACTAAGGCTTGGCATTAATGTGTTACCCTTTAATGGTATTTACACCACGTATGGAATAGATTGATGAATTGACTTTAATTGCCTTGCATATAAATAATATCCATTATTCGCATTATTGAATCATTACTTATTGGCCGGCGATCATTCACATTTTTATGTTTTCAATCACATTTCTTTTGTTTTTATTCAATCATTCATCATTTTTTCAGTTGCCTAGCAACAGTGTTCTTATCATTTAAACCAATGTATTGTCGCTTTGTTGAAATGCTTTTAGTATCATATAAAGGCTCATGAAAGATGTATGAGGCCAAGAACTTCATTTACTTCTTACCAGACAGACCCTTCTAAGTGTGTATTCCTTAGACAATAGTGAACAGGGTTTATTTTTGGGCATTGAGACACATTTCACATTACTTCATGCATACAACTGAAAGCATATATTGATTTATTTACCAGGGACAGTTCACATTCCCAAACATTTCAGTTTCCCCCCCTTGTTGTGCCAGAGTTAGCTAAATAGCTTATTTTCATCTGTAGTCACTACAGAACCTCATCAGTATAAACTGCGTCAGCAAACACTTATAGAGTACAAAACAATACAAAACAATACAAAACAATACACAAATACATTCCAAAAGTAGATATGTAAAGATACACAACAGATGTAAATGCAAGGCCAATAACAAGCATCATGCTTATTACTTAGTTTCAGGTAAACATGCAACCCAACCATTACGCACAAAAAAGAAAAAAGCAAAAGTGCAAATTAAACTCATTAAGAAATCCACACTGACGATGACGTCACCAGCGTTAAACGGCGGCTTGGGAGGAGCCACGTCACAGCACACCTTATGAGAATAAAAGGTTTTTTAATAACTATTATCTTAATGTGGAGCGAAGGACAATAAAAGCGGACGTTGGGTTGAACACTGTGTGTGCCCGTCCTCCCAGTGTCCCCGTCCTCCCAGTGTCCACTCCTCCCCAGTGTCCCCTCCCAGTGTCCACTCCTCCCAGTGTCCTCCCAGTGTCCCCGTCCTCCCAGTCCTCCCAGTGTCCTCCCAGTGTCCCCTCCTCCCAGTGTCCTCCCAGTGTCCCCGTCCTCCCAGTGTCCTCCCAGTCCTCCCAGTCCACCCAGTCCTCCCAGTGTCCCGTCCTCCCAGTCCTCCCAGTGTCCTCCCAGTGTCCCCGTCCTCCCAGTGTCCACTCCTCCCAGTGTCCCAGTGTCCCCCGTCCTCCCAGTGTCCACTCCTCCCAGTGTCCCCAGTCCTCCCAGTGTCCTCCCAGTGTCCCCGTCCTCCCAGTGTCCAGTCCTCCCAGTGTCCCAGTCCTCCCAGTGTCCTCCCAGTGTCCCCAGTCCTCCCAGTGTCCACTCCTCCCAGTGTCCTGTCCCAGTCCTCCCAGTGTCCCAGTCCTCCCAGTCCTCCCAGTGTCCCTCCTCCCAGTGTCCCAGTCCTCCCAGTGTCCCCGTCCTCCCAGTGTCCACTCCTCCCAGTGTCCCCCCAGTGTCCCTCCTCCCAGTGTCCCCGTCCTCCCAGTCCTCCCAGTGTCCTCCCAGTGTCCTCCCAGTGTCCCAGTCCTCCCAGTGTCCCCGTGTCCCAGTCCTCCCAGTGTCCCTCCTCCCAGTGTCCCTCCTCCCAGTGTCCCAGTCCTCCCAGTGTCCTCCCAGTGTCCTCCCAGTGTCCTCCCCTCCCAGTCCTCCCAGTGTCCACCCCAGTGTCCTCCCAGTGTCCTCCCAGTCCTCCCAGTGTCCACTCCTCCTCCCAGTGTCCACTCCTCCCAGTCCTCCCTCCCAGTGTCCTCCCAGTGTCCAGTGTCCACTCCTCCCAGTCCTCAGTGTCTCGTCCTCCCAGTCCTCCCAGTGTCCACTCCTCCCAGTCCTCCCAGTGTCCACTCCTCCCAGTCCTCCCAGTGTCCACTCCTCCCAGTCCTCCCAGTGTCCACTCCTTCCTTCTCATCTGCGTCTTTTCAGTCGTCTGAGTATCTGCTCCAGACTGAGACACAACAACATCTGTGCGTAAAGCCTCCACAGCCCCATGAACCCGGACTAACAGCCCATAAACACGGACTAACAGTGAGATAAACACGGACTAACAGTGAGATAAACCCGGACTAACAGTGTCCTCTGCTCTGGAGGAAGCAGAGGATGAGCTGGTTCTTCTCTCGGGTTCTCCTCTCGGGTTCTTCTCGGGTTCTCTGCTGGCGTGGGGGGGTGCTCTACATCCTGTCGCGTTTCCTGTGTTTGTAAACGAGCCGCTGTGAGGACGTCGGAGCAGCTGAAGGTAGATATAATATATATATAATATCTCCGTGTCTCCTCTCAGCACTGCGGTGTTTCTGTGTGTTACTGAGCATCGAACAGCCGGCTGTGTGACCCGTCAGCTCTCCTGCTCGCAGGTCGCAGCAGACGGATCCGTCTTTTATTACAACGTCAACGCTGGCCGATGCTAGCCGGCTAACAGCTAGCTGAGCATCGGGAGGGGGAGGCGTCGCCACGGCGGCCATCACGCCGTCTTTATCGCTCCATCTCGCCTTGAACCCGTCGAGCTTTTGTCTGGTGGTGTAACCGCAGGGGACACGGCTCACTGTCAGGTCTGAGAGACACACACTGCGAGTAAAACCATTGTATCGAAACGAGGACCAGGTGGGCTGAACGTGTTTGATTAATGAGAGTAGCGCTCCGGTGGGCGAGGGCGCCAGCGAGCGGCTAGCTGATGCTAACGGATGCTAGCTGATGCTAACTGATGCTAACTAGCTTGTTCATCAGCAGCAGGCTAACGGTGGGTTTGTAGGACTGCGGAGGCCAGCTCAGGCGGGTATTTATTCTCAAAGCAACATTGTGTGATGGTTATGGATGATCTCTGCCTGCAGCCAGTGAGATGGAACCCGGGTTCACCGCCGCGGCCTCCGAGGCTTTAAGGAGCGTTAGCCAGTGTTAGCGTTAGCCAGCGTTAGCGCTGCGCTAGCTAGCTGTCTATTTTCTTAGCAACGCTAGCTAGCTAGCTAACAAACGCTAATGGCGATGGCTCTGTAGCGTTTAAGTCTGTGTCTGTCTCCATCTGGCCCCAGCTAAACGACGCGTTACAGTTCACTAGTTAAGGGTGGAACAAACAGACAGAACGCTAAATATCCAAACTCCATCATAGACACAGCAGTGTTTCTTTGAGTGAAATAATGGCCACCTCTTAACAGGCTTATTCAAACCTCCCCAGATCCCCTCGGCTGAATACACATAGTTTATGTGATGTTAAACGTAGATTTATACTCTCTCAACATGCGTGTAACTAAAGTTTTGCTTCCAAACGTTGCACTGTAAGAGATGAAACAAGGGAAGATGTACATTCTTTAAATCAGGAATGAGGACCCTTCTCTGACTTCCATGGAAAAATACAGGATCAGACTCCCAGCAGATAGATTATCACTGATCTCCTCATGTTGACTGTTTCACACTAAGTTCACTATTATTTGCCATATTTCTGTATACTTTCAAAGCCGTGTTGTGTCCTTATGACTTAGATATTATAGGGACATGTCTTTGTCCTACTTAAACCATAATCCCTGTACACTCAAAATCCAATACATTGAAAATGAATTAAGACATTTGAATCCCACATTTGTTATTATATATTGGTGGTGTTATTGGTTTCGTGTTATGGTGAGGAAGAGAATGTGAGTTTATGAACCCTCTTTTACAACATGTCTAATAATGGAAGCATTCCGGTGTAAATCAAACTATTTTGAGTTTTTTTTTTTATTGACAGTGGTCAGTTTAGAGCGTCTCCAGGCATGTGCGTTTCTGTATGTTGACTTTCAATATTCTTCTGAATTTAGGAACATTTGTTTAATATTATACAAATAACAAATTATGTTTTGGGAAATTGATATGGCACACGTTTACTATTTTGCCATGCTAGAAGATCTCAGATTTAAGATTGTTGGTTGTGTCATCAATTATACTCAAACATGATGTTAATCTGTAGTTTGCGTGGTTGCTTCCCTTTTCCTAAATTTCTGTGCAGTCCCCTGTTGTCTTCACATTTCAACCTGTTTCCCTCAAGTCGTATAAACGAGTATAAATTGACTTACTAACTATACTACTTACTTTATACTGAGAACTTTCAGATGTACTTCGTAGTTGGATTGTCAGCATGCAGTTTACTGCTAGTTGTAGTGTTTTTGGTATCTGAATCTTAACAGATTTATAAAAAGAAAGGTACCTTTTGTACTTGATTTACTGAAAGTAAAGTGTGATGATGATTCTGCTTCAGTGGTCATCACTGTGTGAAATTAATTCCATATGATTTGGAGGTCTGCCTTACACATCAAACTTTAAATTGTGATTTTTAAGTTAAATGTGATGAACATCAGCTAGGTGTTCTCCAATATTTATTTAATCATCTTGTTCATGCGTGCCACCCAGCAGCTAATTAGGTATGACTTTCAGTTGTAGTCCCAACCACAACTTGGTTATGGGCAAATTATTTTATTATTCAGAAGCAATTCATTGTGAAAGTCCATCAGTTGCTCACCATGGTCAAAAAGTAAAACGTAGTTACACAGTATGATAAATTAGTAACTTATCACTATGAACAGTAGCCATGCGCGATCTACTAGCATAGTTATTTGTACAAATGAAGAATATTTGTGTGCTTATATTTTGTGACATTAACATGCCATTGAGGAAAATTGCTATCCTAACTGGACTTAATGGAATATGTAACGAGTAAGACAGCGAGTGATGCTGTTGTCATTTAATGCTTGTCTGTTTCATCCACATCCTCCTCTTCCTCAGTTTTAATGCTAGATGAGTGAGGTGGGTGTGGCTTCCCACCAGCCCGACCATCCTGACTGACGGATCTCTGGATGACCTTGTCCCCACCCCTGTCCCTGCGCTCACATACACCACAGCAATGTCACATCTGCCCAGCAGCTCAGTCCGCGACCATATGAAATGGGTTTGTTTTTTAGAACACCAAAGTGGTTACAAATAACTTTCCTTACAGTCTTGTGTCACTCAGGATGTTGTCGTTGATGACTAGCTTGGCAAATGCCACGTGACC
The DNA here is from genome assembly GCF_027596085.1 of Anoplopoma fimbria. Taxonomy (NCBI): domain Eukaryota; kingdom Metazoa; phylum Chordata; class Actinopteri; order Perciformes; family Anoplopomatidae; genus Anoplopoma; species Anoplopoma fimbria. Next base: position 418,238 of record NC_072465.1, on the reverse strand, counting down.
GGCAATATTGTCTAAAATGCAGATACTTATAAATTGCAGACTGTTTTTAAATGTTTGATATACATGGTAAACTGTTGCTCTTCATTCTTTTTCTTCGCAGGCGGGGCTGCTTGGCTGCGAGGCTGTCCTCTCCAGCATGGCCCTGATGCAGGCAAGCTCCATGGCCGCTCCACCTAAAAAAATGATGGCCCCACTTGGTCATGGACCACCGCAGAGAGAGGGACCCGACCGTACTCCCCAGGGCCATATGATCCTCCCATCTGGAATGAGCTGTCCACCCCTGGTTAGGACCCACTTCGGAAATGTAGAGTGGAAATTGGGCAGTTATATGCTATTCTTTTAATATTGTGAAGAGTGTAAACGTGTAGCTTTTATGAAGTTGAACATGTGTGGACATCATGACTGCCTCTAAATGCAATCAAGAGGATTTATTGTATTTTATAACAACCCCCACTTCTACTTGGTTAAACTCAAGTATTGGTATGAGTTCATGTCATACACGCGCTTAAGGACATATTGACATAATGACCACCACTACACATTGATACCTCCGCAAACAACAGTTATCTATCTATTGAAATAACAATTTGTTGATGATATTCTTCCAACTGAAATTATTCAAACTTTTTAAATTGGGTTGGTCTTATTAAAATCAAGATGCTAAATTTACAAAATATACATTCTTTAATGCTGGTTTCTTTCACTGGCAGTGGCACATAAGAGGTTCACATTAATCACTTCATTTTAGTCATGTTCAGATATTCTGTTTTTAGTTTTAAAGGTTAGAGATCTGAGATCGGGAAATAAATGACCTTTTCTGCCTCTGTAGCTTATCCGGAAGGAAGGTGAATTCCAAGCTCCCCGCCTGCTGGATGAGAAGGAGATGAGGGCCAACGAGGACATGCAGCAGAAAAAAAAGAATAGGAAATCAGTAACGCCCTGCAAAGTGAGAGAACAAGAAGGAAGGGGAGGGAAGGTCAGTGGCTGTGGTGGCTAAATAGGGAAGGGTCTATGTAGGGAATAAACAAATTTCCTCATTACATAAAGTTGGCCATCAGCTGTTTACACACATTTTTGTAAAAGCATTTAACTTTATTCAAGTGCGCTTCACTTGGAGCTTCCATGTGAGCACATTTTATTTGTGTGGGGGTGGGGGGAGGAGTTCAGGGAAGATGTGGAGGGGGTGGAGGATCTCTAGAGAGAGGAAAGAGGGGGAGGGGAGCAGAGTGAAGCGGAGCACAATAACTGCAGTTGTGTGCATAACAGGGGGAGCAGTAACATGAGGGCATTAGGCCATTAGAAGGGGTTGCGGGGTATTTTTCAACTCAAATTTTTATTCCTTTTAGTAAAAAAAAACAAAAACCATACTTATACAAAATATAAATTGGGTTTTAGAGAAGATAAACCATTAAAATATACATGAAAAAATGTAATTTTGTGTGCAAAGTCTTTAGGTTGTTATATAAATCATAGGCCTTACATTTAGTGAAATTTCACAGGAGTTTTAGATTTTCATCAAGTTCTGACCAGTTGTGGGTGGGAATGTAATTTGAAATTGAACCATTGTGTTTGTAGCAAAATGCATTGTATCTGTTTTGTATTATTAGTGCACTGTTAAACTGGCATATGAAACAAATGTTAAACCATTATTCTTACTCTCCTCAATAGGGCACAGGTGGAGATGAGAATGGTCCGTCATCCAAAGTACAGAAAAACTTTATTTGTGATCACTGTTACGGAGCATTTAGGAGTGGATACCACCTGAAGAGACATATCCTCATTCATACAGGTATGGGTAATGCTTGGAACAACTCGGGTTTACAGTTTAGCCAAAACAGCTTTTAATGCCTGATTACATGAATCATTTGTTGAAAGAGGCCCTGAAAGTTTGAGTTGGAATTAATCTAAGAGTGTGCAGCAACTGTAAGGTTTTGCAATGGCCTGCTTAAAAACCATGTTTGGTAATAGTTTTTTGCCTCACAGCTAATTGGTGGTATCTGTGGGGACTTTGACTAAAACTGGTGCTCTTCGGTTTAGGGGAGAAGCCGTATGCTTGTGCCGTATGTGACATGAGGTTTATTCAGCGTTACCACCTGGAGAGACACAGCCTCATTCACACGGGTATGCGTCCTTCAACCGTACCCATATTACATAAATCGGACTACATCTGTAGTCTGTCACTTGAATCAATGGACAGATGCTCAGGGTTCATTTTGTCTGTGGACAGTAATTTCCAACAAAGCCACCCCCAAAATCTGTTCACCCCAAAATATAAAGCACAATATTTGTCTTAAAAATATTGGTCCCCCATCACCGGGAATTTGTTTTGCAGAAGGCAATGTAATACGGTGCGGTCCAGTAGTCCTGAGTCCACTATTAAAAATTGTTGTTTCAACATTTATGATTCCTTTTTTGGATTTCCATTGTTATCTATAATCATAGCTTTCATTTTGACTGTCAACAGTTGTAGAAATGCTTGCAGGATTTGAGAATACATATTATTTAAGCGCAATTTTAGAGATCCAAGAGATGTAGGAGGCACATTCCTACTTTACTCCAGAATTCTAAGTGGTGTTGAGCTCTGGTGTCTGTGGAGGGAGAAATTTGCATATTTTGTGACCTTTTATTAACTCTAATTGCAAATTTAGACTTGGAGTAAAAAAACACAACTATCTTGTTTTCAACTGTGATACTTTGACTTTCTTTTGCTTGACTTGTTTTGTTTTTAAATTGTTTTAACGAGTCAAATAGGAGGTTAATTTAAATGTATGTTAATGCAATGTTGCTGGGTCCTGCAGAGTTGTCAGCTTTATATAATGGTAGCAAGAGTAACTACACCCAGGCTAATAATCCTGCACGTTCTGCCATCCAGCATTTGCTGCATGCTCTATAAACACCAACACTTCACAATGCACTATTGGGCAGTGCTAGAACACAGCTAGTCATGTACACAACAAAGCAGTACACATCTGACCACCCACACTGTTTCACCATCCGACAAGTACTTCTGCTGAAGCATACTGGCCACTTTATTCTTAAAGCCTGCCATGTCCTGGTTTGGATGATTTGATTTAAGATTAATTTCTAGTGTTTCCTTTCAATTTAGAATGATTGCTGCTGGACTCTTTAAAACTACTCAAGAGAACCACTTGGCTCCACATTACTTGTTTCAAAACAAAACAACACTCAAACAATGTTAATAGATAATGTTAAAGTTGAAACTCCACGATAAAGCACTATCAGTAGTGACACATAGGTGACCATATTCATTTTTCTCACTAAGTAATAATAATCGTTCTACTGATTGTTCAGATTTCTGTTACTTTCTGTATGCATTTCTTGGATCTTAAACATTGATTTACATCAGTACTAAATAAGATGTTTTTTAAAATGACTGAGAAAAAACAATACCGATTATGTGGCAAATTGATAACAAAAAACAGTTCTGTAAACAAGACTTTTTGAAAGTGGACTCAAACTTCTGGACCCCATTTGAAAGCCTCAAAGCACAGGCCACTAAAAACATGAAAGACTTATTTGTTTTCCCTTTTTTGTATTAAATTATTACTTTGTCAGTGATGATAATTGCATGGACATCAAAGGACTATGTTCTATTTTTTTAAAAACAGAATGAAAATTGAGGACTTAAGTTAAAAACATATCTATGCATAGTGTCAATATTTGCATTGCACCGTTTCACACAAAATTCTTTGTTTTTCATTGTTTAAGAAGTATGCACTGTGGGTAAGTCAACTTCCAACCTAACTGTTTTTCCAAGTCGGTGACTACTGCCCAGTATTCACCAAAATAAATGCACCATTTAAACTCGTATTACCCAATTTAGCTGGAATAATTTCTGTTAACATTTTTATAGACTCACTTTATTTCATAATATCATAAGCTTGAGTAAGCAGTTGCGCTTCATGGCAGCACTGTATTTGTTATCTGTATCTGTTTTCCACATAATACATTTTGTGATTTTCTTTTCCACATTTTCACTCAATTAATAGAGTGAATAGCTGATAATTGTATGCTCTGTGTGTGTAGGGGTGAAGCCGTACGCTTGTTCCATATGTGACATGAGGTTTTTCCAGCGTTACCACCTGGAGAGACACAGGCTCACTCATACGGGTATGCGTCCATTAACCGTACCCAGTTCAAGTTAAGAATTTATTTTTATTTTTTGATCGAGTTGTCTCTTTAAGATCAATATTTCTTATTCAAGAGAAGCATGAGAACAAAAACATACACAGTCTGAATAACCAGTTACCCATACAACATATAAACAAACAAACAGGCCCAGAAAATCTTGGTAAAATCAAACAGTGACTTTTTATATTTTTGACTGATAGTTGACCTTATTAAGTGCAACAGAATGTTTAAACCCCCCCCATACAAAAATACCCCGTATTAAGGGAGTGGACATCACTAGTACACTGTAATTTATGAGAAATAGTAACGGCAACACTGAAATACCAAATTTTTATAAATAAATATACAGTTTAATGCAATCTAATATTAAAGCCCTTCAAGAAATCCTAATTTAAAGAAAAATATAATTTTTTTGTTCAATTGGGTGCACAAAATGTAGAAGGTCTAATATAACAATACGCAGTCTAAATCAACAACACTGATTGTAAGTCGCTTTGGATAAAAGCGTCTGCTAAATGACTGTAATGTAATGTAACAACAGTTGAATTACTACAGGGTTGAATCATCCAATAAAAATAATGGCTTGCTATTGATTACATCAGGGCCATTTATTGTAATGCCCTGTATAAATAGATGTAAATAAACACATGCCATTGCTTATGTGGATCCCTCAAAGTGTGCTCAACAAAATTTATAGTTATATTTTTCTATATTATTTTTTATTCAAAGAGGAAATTGTTACGAGTGTTTTATCGTCCCTGCAGAGCTGAAGAGGTTAAACTAGCTGTTAGCTTTCATACATTGTGTACATAGTAGGTTACATTAGTTCAACACATTTTGTAGAGATGACATATTTTGTGTACATGGTTCATGAGAACAATTTTCTAAAGTTTGGTACTGTATGCGTTTAGGGGTGAAGCCATACGCTTGCTCCATGTGTGACATGAGGTTCTTCCAGCGTTACCATTTGGCAAGACACAGCCTCACTCATACTGGTATGCTTGAATTATTTGTTCCCCTTTCACTATAAAACCTTTCATACAAACAACCGACATTGTGTACATAGTAGGTTACATTAGTTCCACACATTTTGTATATACTGTCAGGTATTAACTGAGCTGCAGCGTGTGCATCATTTATTATTAATGGATGTATCCAGCGTAGTTAGGATATTTAAAGGAAGTGACATGGTGCCACAGCTACACTATAAGAGTCGGGCTTGATTGGTCACAGAATATCTAGGAAAAATATGTAATCTCGCAGACGCACACAATTTTACAGGAGACTCTCTCACTCTGGTATTTGTAAAAATCTGGTTGTGAATGGCTTTACTAGAATGCAAATTCATTTTTGATTATTTAAAGTGAATATCTTTCCATGGGTATCAGTTTGTGCAAATGCCCTCCTGGCTGATGCAGCCATACTGAAGTAGCTGATTAACTTAGGCCATGATATATTATGGGAATAGTCCTTTGATGTCCACACATGTTTTAGACGCAAATTAATGGCTGCACAACTCATGTGTCTTGGCTGTAATGGCTTTTTAGATGAACATTTTGATCGTATAGTTGCACAGTTAATTATTCAGGTGCATCTGCTGTAAGTTTGTGGCAGAGATCAGATTCAAAGCTTTTTTGAAAGTTGAGGCAGATCATCATTTTGGCGTGCTAGAAAACAAGCACACTTGTAACACTTCAAAGCAACACACACAGTCACGCCACTATTAATCCAATTAATGTGCGCTATATAAAAGCTAAACCAAAATCCACTTGCAGTAAGTTGCAACAGAAATGCTCACCACAATGCTGATACATGTCGAAGTGTGCTGACGTTTCTGCTTCAGCTGGCCACATTGATCACCGTCTTAGATGTGTCTTTGCTATCTTGCTGCTGATTTGTATGTCTTGTTTTAAACTTGCTTGGCTTATATCCTGTTGCTGCTTTTCTTTGATGATGTACTCTAAATAATTCGAAAATCCTACATGTAACAGAATACACTTACTAGTTAGAAGTGATACAGATCCCCCCTTTGCATGAAGCTTGATTGGAATGTGTAATGTCTAGGTCCTAGTTATTTAAGCCTGTGAATAATGCTTCCCTTTGATGCTTACGGAACGTCTTAGCTAATATGTTGATACTTTGTGTATGTAGGGGTGAAGCCGTACGCTTGCTCCATGTGTGACATGAGGTTCTTCCAACGTTACCATCTGGCAAGACACAGCCTCACTCATACTGGTATGCGTCCACTTACCCTAGCTCATTAGGAAGCGGTGTTTTAGAAGTGCCTAAAGTCATTGCCATGTAAACAGAGATTTAGGGTGTCTTAATTGACTAAAAGTTTCAAATTTTCACATATTCAGAATCAGGAAGATGTATCCAGACATGTATTAGGATGGCAAAATGTATAAAAACTACAATTCTTAGCTCTTGGTATAAATACACGCATACATTGTTGTGCACCTGAATGTATACAACTTCAGCTTTTCCCCTGCTGAATGTTCTACATAGTTCTGCACAATAATTCATTACTCTTAATTTGTCAAGAATTCTCATGATCACAGTACACAAAACAATAGTCTGCAAGTATTTGTTTCTCAGGCTGAAGATATATTGTGTAGGAGCAATTGTAGTGTCATTCCCAGGGAAGAGTTGATGGTTATGTGTTGAAACTTGTTTTGTTCTGTTGCTCATATTTATATACTTTTTATGTGTGTAGGGGTGAAGCCATACGCTTGCTCCATGTGTGACATGAGATTTTTCCAACGCTACCACTTGGCAAGACACAGCCTCACTCACACGGGTATGCGTTCGCCCTTCTTTTCTACATTAGAGCCCAAATACCCATTTTACTGTAGTTCATCTGTCCTTTGTTTATGGAATAACTTAAGTATGTTTCTTGAAATATTCACAAGCATCAAGCTGTTGTTACTATTGGGGCATACTGAAGGAGTGCATTTCAGTTTTTGCAATACTACTTTAGGGCTTTATTTCCCAAGTTAACATTGGTACTTTGTTGTAGTAGGGCTGGGCCATAAGTCCATTTGATAAGTTATCGTCTTACAGTGAAATCATATAGTGATGAAATCAGAGATCAAGATATTGTGATCTCTGATTACCTCATAATAATAACAAGCACATACCAACTCAAATTTCTCAGGAAATCTAAACAAACTAAAAAATGTTAAATCAAACAATTTCCTTAATGTGCATGTAAACCTAGTCAGTATATATCTGGAAATATTTATTTATTTCTCTCTATAATTTAACTTTTAACTATTATGTTCCCATTGCACTCAAGTTCTGATTTAAATGAGAAAATAATAAGTACTTTTTTACTAGTACTTAATTTGTCAAGTATTTAATTCACACAGGACTATAAAAAAAATAGGATTTACCAAGTGGTTATATCAGACTATTTATTTGTTGAATTAACAGAAAACAGGATAAATTGTGGTGATTATCGTTATCTAGATATGAGATGACCTATGTCTTGAAAGAAGATTTTATTTCTAGCGCCCAGCCCTGTGCTGCAGTGCCTTTTTAAATTACAACTTGACTTGTGTCAAGTCTCTTGAACTTGCAATGAATGTCAACAATTAGCTAAGCATAAAGACATCTTTATTGAGGTCCCTCTTTTAAACACGTTGACAGATTAGAATATGTTAGCTGAATGCATTTAGTGTTTCATCTTACTGGTGCTACTGCTTTTGGCATGTCTGGATACATAATATAAGTGAGTGTGTCCTGTTCATTGTGTTGTTTTTACAAAATACTTTGCTCTGTGTGTGCAGGAGTGAAGCCATATGCTTGCTCCATGTGTGACATGAGGTTTTTCCAGAGATACCACCTGGCAAGACACACTCTCACCCATACGGGTATAACTTTTTATTTATCCCTTTCACTTGATAGTATGGGGCGTTGTAGAATATATTTGCTTTCACCTATCTGTAAAAACAAATTGTAATTCATGATTTTCAAAGTTTAAGCACTAGTAGATGTTTTCATTGTATTTCTAACTGCTTTTTGGGTTGAAATGTTGGGACTAGTTGGCAAAGATAAAAAAAAAAAAAAAAAAAGAGACCGTATAATGATATAACACATTCCTGGTGTATGTGAGATGACATATTTTGTGTACATGGTTCATGAGAACAGTTTTCTAAAGTTTGGTACTGTATGCGTTTAGGGGTGAAGCCATACGCTTGCTCCATGTGTGACATGAGGTTCTTCCAGCGTTACCATTTGGCAAGACACAGCCTCACTCATACTGGTATGCTTGAATTATTTGTTCCTCTTTCACTATAAAAACCTTTCATACAAACAACCTACACATGATTTCTTAAAATTGATAAGTCCTTTTATATACAATAACATAACTATGCCATTGTTGATAAATGAATTTCCCCTTCTAAAAAATGTTTAATAGAAGTTTTAGGCTTTGTTGGAAAACTGTCCACAAAAAAAGTGACTCTCTCTGTCAGTTAACTTGTTTTGTGATTCACCCTGTAGTGGTACTATTGCATGTGAATTGTTGAGTACTATGTTACATATCCAATGAAAGGCACATTACACTAAAAAGCATTTTAAATGCAGGCATCAATCTCAAATGACAAGCAAAATGGGCTATGTTTGACCTGACTAAATAGTGAAATGGTGCATCTTGAACATGGGTTAACTTGAAAAAGTTTCTTTATGCAGTTAAAATGGGCACTTGACCACCATCAACAGTTTGTTTGCATGATGACTGAATATTACTCAAACTGCAACGTGTAAGCCCCGTTTCTCCCCATCAATGATGCACCTTAACTCTTGATGTCTGCAGGTTCTTAGACTCTTTTTTGTGTAATGTCTCTGACAGAATGTTATGTGATAAAGCATTCCATAGAAAACAACCTGAAAGTATTTCATTATGCCTTTTTTAAATGTTGATGTTCATGAACTTCATCAGTGCGTTGAAATGCATCTAACATTCTTGTGCTCTGTTTAGGAGTGAAGCCGTATGCTTGCACCATGTGTGACATGAGGTTTATACAACGTTACCAACTGGAGAGACACAGTCTTACTCATACGGGTATGTACTCATTTTATAAACCTTGACCCTCTCTTTCCCTGACTTTGGTCATGCATGTGCCCCACATTAATGTTTACATGGCTGCTTCAAACTCGAGTTTGTATTGCTTTCTGTCACTTTATTGCCAAGTGCTAATGTTTCATGCAGCATCTACACAGAGCTTTATAAGCAACTGCATAACAAAACCTCCTCCCGTACTTTATATATGAAATGACATGATGACAATGAAGCAAAAATGCCAACAGTCTTTGTTCTTAGGTTCAAATCTGTGTTAAGCTTTTAGATTTCTACAAGCCAAAAAATGTATTGATTTGCTGACATGTTTCCTATTTATTTTTGTGTTTGAATCAGCTCAGTGATAAATACTAATTCTACTTTTACACAATTCAGCTGTCCAATAGGTAGATCTTTCTTGTGAAAAACTAAAGCACTTGAAATATTGTTTTGTAGCACAAACATGAATCCTAATATTGTTACTTACATATTTCCCAAAACAACATAAAACCAGATTATCTCCAATAAATGAAATGCCTAATGGCTGAAAAGAGCATTTGAAAATCTTTCAAAGCCACTTTATTTCCAAGACTGATGGTGTCTGAGTGTGTTTTCCTGTAAATAAAAAACATGCAAATTTATAGCCGGCTGCTCCCACAGACTCTTCATTATGTCATTTCACATTCAAAGTAATGGTGAGGAAATAACGTATAGTCCTCTCTTGAGTGTCATTGTTTGTCGTATTTGAAAACCGGTTTTATTTAAGGATATTCTCTATTTTGTCAGTTTAAATATGAAGATATAGCAGAGTTTATTTTTACCTGAATCCCTTGCTAAGTTTTGTATGATGGTTTTCAGAGCATTTTCCATTCATTTAAAACACTTTTTCAAGATAAATGAAAATAATTGATCTGCAAACGAATGTCCAATCTTAATGTGTTGTGCATAGTTGTTTACCAACTGCCTAAAATTGTCTAACCTCTGCAATCAGCGTTACAAAAACTCAAGTATTTACGTTTACAAATAGATTCTAGAAATCTGTATGCGATACGTTGAAATTATATGAACTAAAGCACCTATTGGCATCGTTTTGGAAAACCTGCTATTGTGTTACTTTGAATGTGCCCATTAGAGATTTTGAATTCGCCTGAGTTAATTATCTGGTAATTTTATGTTTTGTAGGTTTGAATTTTTTTTATAACTTAAATCAGATGTTAAAAGGACATTTCCAATTTGAGGCAATTTTTTTAAGCATGCTGGAATTTCCAGTGTAAACAAAGTGCTGATAAGTGCAACCAAACTTTACTAAGCAATTAGTAAAGTTTATTTTCGATCATTTTTGGCAGTTGAGTGTTTCATGCTAAAGTTGGTACTTTGTGTGTGTAGGGGTGAAGCCGTACGCTTGCACCATGTGTGACAAGAGGTTTTTTCAGCGATACCACCTGGCGAGACACAGCCTCACTCATATGGGTATGCGTCAGCCAATCTTAACCCAGTAACAAGATTAGGATGCTGCAACACCTGTGTGCTTGATCTAGACTTGTATATCTGTATTTATACACAAATTATTCAAGTGTAATATCAAATAGATGAAATCATCATCTCATGTGTTGTGTAGGTGGATTTTAGGTCCCTTCTGGGAATTTTGTAATATGAAACAAGCACCTAATCATATCATATTGTACCTTTTTTGTAAGTATTTTTAGGGAATGACATTGGTTATTAACCACCAATAACAATTTAGTCCAGATTGGTACTCTTAAGCTATAAATAGGAGTAAAGATTTATTTATTTTACCTTGGTGGCAGAGACACAAAATAATTCTCTTGATGCTCTGCGTTTAGGAGTGAAACCTTATGCTTGCACCATGTGTGACATGAAGTTTTTTCAGCGTTACCACCTGGCGAGACACAGCCTCACTCATACGGGTATGGGTTCGTGCATCGTGCCCCTGACATTCACTGCTAGAAATCAGTGTGGACATTTCAATTTTGTTAGTTAGCTTCAGACATGCGCCTGTTACATTCAAGGAAAATGTCAATATGACATATTAGGTCTTAACAAGGTTTCCTAGTCTGTTAATGTTTGCCATATGTGATGTCGGTAACTACAACACTAGAAAATGGATACAAGCATTGTGAAGAAACTATTTGGAAAAAATGTTGTTTTTGCATGAATTGGCAATTGTGTGGTTAATAACCAATAGCGTTTATTTTAATTCCTGAATAAAAAAAAATGCAAATTGAGGCAAAGTAATATAATATTGCTACTTTGCATTTAGGTGTGAAACCTTATGCTTGCACCATGTGTGACAAGAGGTTTTTTCAACGCTACCACCTGGCGAGACACAGCCTCACTCATATGGGTATGCGTCCGCACACCTTACCCATGTCACTGAGATCAGACTGCAGTTACAGTATGTTACATACAGACATAGCCATCTAAGGAAGTTATCGATACTCTTTTAAATCATTTCTTTATCAAGCCTTCCCAACATTATGTGTGTAAATGCCACATTAAAGCAAGTCTTAAGGTTTAAACAAATATAGGACTGCAACATCATCAGCTCATGTGATGTGTTAAGTTGTGGATTTGAGAATTGGTTCATATAGTTTGATGTATCTTTTATTGGATTAGGAGAAAAAACTAAAATGTATTTCTTAAAAATTACATTTAAAAACAATTGAAAAAAGTGGTGAACAACCCATCAATTCTGAATAGATATTTAAAGTATATTGCTTATTGATGGATTGTGAACACAAAAACATACGAAGTCTGAAAATAATACCATAATGCTCTGCGTTTAGGTGTGAAACCTTTTGCTTGTACCATGTGTGACATGAGGTTTGTTCAGCGTTACCACCTGGCGAGACACAGCCTCACTCATACGGGTATGCGTCAGTGCACCTGCCCATCTCACATTTTGTAGGCCATTATAACATAGTCTTTATTATGCGAAATTCAGCAGCGCAAACGGTATCAACACATGTCTTTATTAAGTAGCTGTCTGTAAAGATGTAATGCAAATGAACTAAAAAGGCTGTAAAAGCCAGAAATACTGACAGGTTTGGCCCCAACCTATGCTTTTAAAAACTCTACTGCCTTTCTGTCACCATAGTTCTTAGAAATGTCTTTTCAGAAAATGATTTTACTTTATTCAGCTCTTTTTTTAATAGGCACAATCACTAGGAATGAAATGCTCAATTGCTTAAAATGTATTGTATGTTTTGACATTGAAATGTGCTTTTAACGACGCCGATAAAGTAAAATACTAGTAATACTAATTATCAGCCTAATTTAACTCCCACTTTAGTCAATTGACTATTAACTTGAGTTAAACAAAAGTAAAGGCATTGCGTGCAGTGCTCCCTGGCTCTTTTTGCTATTCTTTAGAATAAAAGTGGCAGAATGTAATTTGTTTTGATTGGTCATGTAGCTAAAATGGTCAGTTTAGTTGTCTTTTGTTGGCAACTTTAAGTGTTACATGAAGGAAACATTAGACATATCTTTTTGTTTTTGCATGAATTGGCAAATGTGTGGTTAATAACCAATAGCTAAGGTATTTAATTTGTAAAAAATGAAATTGAGGCAAAGTAATATAATATTGCTACTTTGCATTTAGGTGTGAAACCTTATGCTTGCACCATGTGTGACAAGAGGTTTTTTCAGCGCTACCACCTGGCGAGACACAGCCTCACTCATTTGGGTATGCGTCCGCACACCTTACCCATGTCACTGATATCAGACTGCAGTTACAGTATGTTACAGGGTCAGCTGCCACAGGCAATTATTATAATTCTGTAAAAGTAACTTGTTGTACATTTTTCTTGATCAAGGCTAAACTGCATTATGTGTGTAAATGCAACATTAAAGCAAGTCTCCACATGTAAATAAATACAGGACTGTGACATCAGCTCATGTGATGTGTTAAGTTGTGGATTTATAATTTGATTGACACAGTTTGATGTATAACTAATTTGGATTTGGAGAAAAGACCAAAACTCAAGATGCATACTTTTTTTTAAGCAAAAAATTCACATAGGAAATGAAAAGTGGTTTAACAACCCATCAATTGTAAATAGATGTTTATGGTACAGTACTGATAAATGGATTGTGAAACAGAAATTAAAAGTTCTGAAAATAATGTATTGATGATCTGCATTTAGGTGTGAAACCTTTTGCTTGCACCATGTGTGACATGAGGTTTGTTCAGCGTTACCACCTGGCAAGACACAGCCTCACTCATACGGGTATGGGTCCGTTCACCTGCCCATCTCACATTATATAGATCACCAATTCATCTTTATAGAGCTGATCATAGGGATGCCTTTGTGTGTTTATAGTCATGGTAAGAATTTGTGGTTTTCATTTATGCTCAATCTGTTAGGACGGATTCAGTTGATTTTGAGCATCCTGCCAGCCTTTTTCATTGTTTACCAACCACATAAGTTCATTTTTACAATGTATAACAGTAATACTGGAGGGCAAATCAAAAGCTATAATGTGGATGCAATGTTTTTAGCTTGGATTTAATGCCAACTATTCGGACTCCATTTACATTTGTAAATTTGGATTCTTATTAAGTCGTAGTTGCAAGTCTTGGCATCATTTTTTGCAAGAAATCAAGTAAATGATCGAAAAATATGTTGAAACTAATAACCAGCTTTCCAGCACAATTGGGCTGATATTGTCATTTATAATCTTTTTGGTTAAAAAAAGTACAATGGCTCTAAACTTTGCTCTTTAAAATTAATATGCATAACTGAAAAGCACAAAACTCAATAAAGTCACGGGTGTTACTTACAATAGCTTCATCTCTAAAAAAATAAGTAGCCTTAAAAGTAGATGATGGCTTTAGGAAACATAAAATCCAGTATTAACAGGTCCAGATTTAAACCCAAAATGTTAAATTGTTCTGCTAATTATTTGTCTTTGTGGTGTAAATAGCCATTATAGATCTAAGGTGAGAAGATGCTGAAATAGTTTTTGTTGCAGTGTCAAGTAAGGCTGTTACTGATGTTTATTCAGACAAAACCTACAGTGATTAAATGTTATGACAGAGCTTTAGTGTTTTTGTTTTGAAATCAGACAGGTTAAACTCCACATTATGTCCAAATCTGAATTTACTCTACACAGTTAAACATATAGTCTTAGTTGCATGTCTGAACATTTTAACATATTTTCTTCTAAAGGCAATGCACTTTGCATTACATACAAAATAAATGATGAGCTGTTATCTGTCAGTATTTCAGTCCTAGTGCTAGCTTGAAAGTTGTATGTCTTGCACTTGTGGGTGTTAGGGCTAATATATTGCTCTGTGTGTGTAGGGGTGAAGCCGTATGCTTGTTCCATGTGTGACATGAGGTTTATTCAGCGTAACCACCTGGAGAGACACAGCCTCACTCATACGGGTATGCGTTCCTTTACCGTACCCTTTTTACTAAGAAAGGCCCTGGTGCTTCCAACAGAAGGGGGTCACAACAAACTCGAGTTTGGATTGTCAAGTCATTTGATGGGATGTTGAACCAGCCTCAAAAATACTTGCCCCAGTTTTTGGGGCCACTATGTTGCGTAGATCTGGGCCATGAAAACACGAAATTCCACTCTGATCTACACATAATGAGTTGATGACGAGGCCTTTTTAAGAATATAAATTTTACAGATGCTGAAACTACAATGTTGAAATTTACTGTTTGTCAGTGTTGGAAAATACAGTTTGCAAATAGAGATTAGTAAGTGAAAATTGCACACTGTTTGTTGGTCCGAGGCGCTAAAATTGATTCATTGACTGTGTATTTGTGTGCTCTTTCAGGAGAGAAGCCATTTGCTTGTGACATGTGTGATATGAGGTTTATCCAGCGCTACCACCTTGAGAGACACAAGCGTGTCCATAGTGGGGAGAAGCCTTACCAGTGTGAACGGTGCCAGCAGGTATGCATGAATGTCAATTTAGCAAAGTGACCCACAAGTTGTACTTATAGTTTCATGTATTGTTAGATTCATTTACTGTGTTGCCTTTGGATTTGTTAAATTTGATATATGAAACAGAATGACCCTTTACATTTACTTGAATTATTATAACCACAATAAATAGTAACTTATATCCAATTTGTGTGTTTTTAAGAACTTTTCGAGGACAGACCGGCTGTTGCGACATCGGCGATTGTGCCAGGGTCGTGGCGTAGCCAAAGTAGAGAACCAGCCATGCTGCGATCCACGCCCATACCCCCAAGAACCCCCACCCGCACCCCCAACCTGGAGTCCCCTGCATCCCCCTCCAGGCCGACTGGCGGTCTGACATTCCACCTTTCCTACGCCCACAATACCGCCAGAGACGGGACAAGCCACAGGGTTTCTTCTTCTCAGCTCTGTGCTGAGTGATGCCACACTCTAGCACAGACTGATCTTGCAGCTCCAGTCTTGGGATTACTAATGACAGTGACATTTGTGTTTTTGTTTTGTTGACTTTTTACTGTGTTTCCTCTTCTTCCCCCTGTTTTTTTAAAGACAAGACTTTTCTGTGATGAACAGTTTTCCTGTTTTGTACTTAATCTATTTGATTTTTGCAACAAAAAAAAAGTTTTTATGGTTGTTCAAATATATCTGCATTTGGTGGTACTCGGGAAGGGCGGTGGGAATTGTTTATCCGGATGTGTTGGCAACAAATAAGGATGAAGTGGTGAGGAAAAGTATTTGAGCTTCTTTCTAACTTTTTGCTCATGTGGCTCATTTTTGACTCAAAAAGATCGTCACTAAGGTCAGAATTTATAAAACTGAACTTTCCTTCCAGGTAAAGCAAGGAAACCACTCTGTTTACTTCTCATGTAGACCAAATCTTGCTTGCCATTGTCGCTAAGATAGTGCTAAGCATTAAGACATTTCACTGAAAGCAGTATTTGGTCTAAATATGATTTGAACAATAGTATTTCCCTGAATTTATCAACAAAGGAGGTACAGTTTTAATGATTTCTTTGTGTAAAAAAATTTAAAATGCTTATTATTTTGCTACGGGACTTAAGTGTTGAATTTTATTTTTTTTTGTTAACAAAATGGGCCAAAAACAAACTGATCATAAGAAATTGTTTCAAATACGGTCCGTTGCAGGGAAATCCTAAGGAAACCTGAGTAACTTTGAGTGTGTATATTTAAAAAAAAAAAACAACAAAAAAAAAAGGTTGCTTCATAACTGTAAACCTGGACTTCCAAGAATTGGATGATGAGAGGGTGAGCCTGCAGTTGACTGGCTCGTTGTCGGACATGAAGGGGGGGTTACAGGAACCTCTGCAGCCCGTCTCATGTTCTGGTGTTTGTGATGTGCTGAGGATGGCAGCCCTGGCCAGTCGTCCTCCCACGCTTACCGAGAGTCATGCCATTGTAAGTTCAGCTGTGTATATATATATGCAGAGATATCCAGTACTTAACAGAAAAGCGTCTCAACTTGCTCTGTCCATAGATTCTGGTCTAAAATAGCACAGGTTGGCCACTTGAAGTCCCATTATGTTGTTTGTACAGTTACTCTCATTGTGAGATTAGTGGGGGGTATTCAAAATCTCGTGGCCTTAGTGTTTCTTTTTTTCATTTGCCTTTTTTCTCAACCGTTTATTATTGTGGATCAGATGTATTTGCTAAGACAAGGAAGCCTTTTATCATCATAGTACGTTTTGTTTTGTTTTGTTTTGTTTTCTTTAAATCTTAAAGCGGTCATGGTTACAGAATGTTGACGGCTTCAGTGGCGCTAAAACAGACTAATGTGTTCTCCAGTCGATAGAGGTTGTCTTTTGATGCTGATGATGATGATGAATATTTTGGGTCATTGTTACTGATAACAGTGTAACACAGTATGTAATCCTTAAGGAGCCCCCGTGAGTTTCAGTCCTTGTGAGAGGTCAGTAGTGCTACATTGTTTCCCACTGCAGTGCTTTGGCTGGTCGCACACCATTGCAGAATCAACACTCGCTTGACTCTACTACACACTAACAATTGCCTTTTTTGTCCAAATATTATGTGGTTGGTGTGTAATAATGGATGTCTGTCATGTCATTTGGGTTTAGCCTTAAGTAAGTGCGGATACACAAATAATCATTGTAGTGCTAAATGATATTGTAACAAACGATTTCTTTTACCTATGATGAACTTTGATCGTACTGTGTGACAGTCTGTGACGGCCTGACAGCAGGGAGCCAGTTGATCGGGGCGGCTTTGCTGCCTGTTGAAAACGTTTCTCAAACTTGATCCTTTCTGTGACTGGTGTCGTAACTTTTCCGTTTAGGCCAGAAATGTCAGTGCTTGGTGGGAGGATTGGTCCGCTCAACTGAACAAACGTGTACATATCAAGACATCACAACTGTTGTCTTATGTGAGAGCCAGTAACGGAAACCTTTATGGTTGATTTCAGGGGAGTGTTTTTGTTTGTTTTCTTTTTAGTTTAAAGATACAGATAAGATTCAGTGAATGACAATATAATCTCAGAGTGCATTATCTGGTCTCTGATTTATAGGATGAACAGATATTTGTGTTTGATACAAACAAGAGGCAGATTACGGAGTTAAGTGATATTTTACCAAAAGTATTATTGGGAGGATATTTTTTTTTTTTTAAGTGGTACTTTGATAGCAAGGCAAAGTTGTGCAAGTGTGTAAAGAGACAGGATTCCATTTAACGTTTTTTCTTGAGGTAAAGTTAAACCCAGTGACGGCAAAGCGGCCAAGTTTGAGAAATGCATTAATTTGCTCTGCAAACACTATTCCAAATCTGTGGAAGGGATACTGCTGGTGCGAGCACATACTAAAATGGCTGAAGGGGAATACAGTATATAGTTGACATCACTTGTTAATACCTTTTTGACTTATTGTTTTTAGTATTATCAATCTCATTGTTAAAATGCAATAGAATCCTTCAGTCTCAGATCATTTGTTTATAAGATTGAGGTTTAATTTTACAGACGGATCCGAGGATTTCTTTGTCTGAGAATTTCTCATCACATTTTGATGATTGTTTCAAGGACCTTTTTTATTCTGATGAAATTGTAAACACTGGAGTGACCGGGGGTAAAAAAGACAAAAAATATTTTCTTTTCTTTCAGACTGTACTAGATTTTAGGTTTTAGACAGAGCCTATTTCTCCTCAACTTGACACAGAAGGTGGACAGAACAATTTGGATCAGTACAGTTGAGAGCCCAGTATGTTTGGTAATTTTGACATTAGAGACAGTAGTACCACAAGAAAATGTTTTCTTTCTTATACGAAGTCCCTGGTATTTGTAGTAAATTATATTGATAATGGTATTAGATGAACAACAGCATAACAGTAGCTATCACAGATTAGTTGTTTTCTTTTATTAGTCTTGCATGCAGAGTTATGGTCCTCAGTTAAGATAGGATCTTGATATTGATTATTTTGTGTAGGAAAATGAGTGCATAAGAATAACTTCCTAAAAAAAATATTACAATGATTATTGTAAAATGGGCTAACTAATATGTACCCTTGTGATCCAATTAGTTTCAACTATATGAAAATCAGAGGAGAGGCTTCTTACTATTATGCTGAAATAAAATAATTTGTAAAGGACTCTGTGTATGCTGACTGGCTGTGTTGACCTAATAATATTAATGGTTAAATAAATGTGGGCTTAGCTGGGGAGGCTAATCAGGAGCAGCCTTTTTTTAATGAAGTGGGGGGAATTTATGATGTGGTTTGTTAACGAGCTCCACAGAGAGGGGCGACGACTGAAAACGGCCCTTCACCCCCGGCTCGGCGCTCGGTCCACGTTGTTGTGGGCCCTAAAGGTGGTGAGTAAAGTTTCCTGTGTTTGAGCAGGACACAGTGGAGGTCGCTGATAACTGGATTATCAGTGTAGTCCAGTGAGTATACATGCATAGGATACATCAGAACTGTGCTGAAATGCTTAAGCATTACTTTCAATAAAAACGTGTATCTTTAATAGGGCAAACAACTCATAAACCTTAAAACGAATGGCACTGAATGTTTCAAATAACTATTAAGTCATAGGTTGGATCGCATAGGGCCAATAAGGATCTGTCCGCAGAGTGATTTTCTGGCAGAGGAGCCTTGGTGCTCCGAGAGCTTTATCAACATATGACCACTCTAACCACCTTTGGATTGTAGATTAACATTGCAACCTTTTTCTTTGTATTATCTATTTGGGTTAATATTTGTTTTTCACTATGAGCACCAGGTGACGTCTGCCTCATACTTTGCATTAATGAGCTCATCACTGCTTAATCTGACAGCCGTAACGTCAGAGCAATGTGTCAGCGTCAGCCCGGCGATCTGCTCCCACAAATGGGCGTTTCGCTCTCCTCATTGGGAACAATTACAAAAAAGGCGCCATGTGGACACAGGTCCTAATGTTGGGAACTTTAATAAGATTTATCAGTGCTTAGCCTGTCCATACCGGTTTTTTTAAGATAAAGCTTGTTAGGAAAGTTCCAAAAGATAATATGATATTGTATATTATGATGCTATAGCCTTGACATTGTGACATTTTTCTCATTACTTTTTGTTAAATTATTTACATTGGGAGTTTTTGCAAACACTGAGCTTGTTGATGT
This sequence comes from Anoplopoma fimbria, assembly GCF_027596085.1. Classification (NCBI taxonomy): domain Eukaryota; kingdom Metazoa; phylum Chordata; class Actinopteri; order Perciformes; family Anoplopomatidae; genus Anoplopoma; species Anoplopoma fimbria. The sequence continues at coordinate 398,453 of NC_072465.1, read as the reverse complement.
ACTTATGTACGATGGGGAAAACTATTTGTTATAGAGCTCATTCTTGACTTTATAAAAACAAATTTAGACTAAAGGTGATGGTGCATTTTCAGTTGTTGGTCCTAATATGTGAAATAGTTTACCACCAACAATTAGATCTTGTCCCTTCATAGATACCTTTGTAGCCTGCATCTCTTTGTGGGGTCTTTAAAGGAATATTGAGGAAGAGTGTTTAAACAATTTTAATGCTCAAGATTTGATGCTGCTATGGGCTATAGTTAAGTATTTATTTTGTGTAATTGAATTAATTTTCTCATTAGGAGGTTGGGATTAAGACTGAGCTTGTTGATGAACTAAATTAACGAATCTTTACAGAAGTCGGCAGAAAGAAATGGCATCGTAGGAGTGACGGTCCCAAACAGTTATGGTGGATGTGAAAGTACAATGGGCATCACAACTTATAGTTAGTTTAAAAAAATGTGCCTACTGTCACAGATGCAATAAATATGTAGGGAAAGATCTAGAAGGGATAACTTTATCTGTGGAAAGTACAGTCTAGTGTGGGACTAATCAATCCGAGGCCTTGATTGGTGCTAAATACAGTTGGATCATTGTCCCAGAAGTCAGGTTAGACAAGATAAATGAGAGGGGTAATCTTAAACCACAGAGATGAGAGCGGTCAAATTTGACGAGGGAAATGAGTGTTCACTATAGACCGGAGAAATGAGTGTTCACTATAGACCGGAGAAATGAGTGTTCACTATAGACCAGAGAGATGAGTGTTCACTATAGACCAGAGAGATGAGTGTTCACTATAGACCGGAGAAATGAGTGTTCACTATAGACCAGAGAAATGAGTGTTCACTATAGACCGGAGAGATGAGTGATGAGTGTTCACTATAGACCAGATGAGTGTTCACTATAGACCAGAGAGATGAGTGTTCACTATAGACCAGAGAGATGAGTGTTCACTATAGACCAGAGAGATGAGTGTTCACTATAGACCAAGGATTGTGGAAAAGATGAGTTAATTTTATGAGAAGTGTTCACCATAGACCAGAGAGATGAGTGTTCACTATAGACCAAGGAGCACACCAAAAGATGAGTTAACTATAGAAATATCACAACAAAGAGTGGATATCAACAGAGATGAGTGTTCACTATAGACCGGAGAGATGAGTGTTCACTATAGACCGGAGAGATGAGAATGTTCACCATAGACCACAGAAGTGAGACAACTTTCCCAAACAGTTACGCTGGGCCTGAAAGTACCATGGGCATCCCAAGCCTGTAAATTGTGGAAAAATCTTTGATAAAAATAATTTAGGCAATTGGTTTAGTACAGATTTTCACACTATTTTTATTTTTTTTACATATTAAAATAAATAAATGCAATAAAATATAATAACATATAAACAAATTTGCTTCCTTCATTTTACAGCACTAAAGTTTGTCTCTACACAAATTGAATATATTGCAATCAAACTGCAGAATCAATAATAGTTACTTCAAAAACATTACTTAAGCTTATTAAAAGTATCTATGGATGTCCAGTGGTCCAGACACACCAGAGGAGGGAGAGGATAAAATTATGGGAAAATGTTTCCAGGGAAGGCACTTAGCTGATTTTGATCATTAGCAGTTCATTACTTTAGGCACCAAGGTATTGCACACCAAAATGGGATGTAAAGGAATTAATATACTGTATATTTAAAATAAGAATTTGCCTTCACAGATGTTACCGGCAAGTTAAGTTTTGGGTCTTAGCCCATGGATTAATATCTACAATGAACATTTTGAATAGTGGGAATTGAGTTGTTTTAGTATTAGAATTACAACTAGTCAAAATTAAATTAAGGCTATGTAGACTTGAAATTATAACATGTCAACATTTAATTATAGAAATCTGTAGGCTGGTGGAGTTTGAATAAAATTAAATGATAAAGTTTTTTTTATTTGTAATTAAGCAACCGATGTCTAAAATGAACATTTCCACTAATAAGAAAAGAATGAACGTTTTGACTGGTATGAAATCACATTACGATTAGTCAAAATTATATTATAGATATAGATATTGGGATCTTAATTAGTCAAAAACTGGTGGAAAAGCAATGGCTGATATTAATAGCTGTTTTAAGGGCTTGCCATATGAGTCCATGATTTCACAGTCCCACTGGTCAGTGCAATTTAGTGCCATGTTCCTGGCTCAGGTGTATCTCCCCTTTTTCACACTGTAATGACACTGGTGGTGCTGTGGAGGGCGGCAGATGAAGATCTCACAGGAAAAGGCAGAGGAAGAAATACTAAAATGTTTGCAAGTTTCCAGTATGGAAATAATCTTGAGGAGAGGCATATTTAGAGGAAAAATAAGGGATTAAGAGAAAAATGTGAAGTGAAAACAGGATCAGAGATAGATTGTCTGGATGTAGACGTTACAGGGTCCTGGCTGGTAGGAGTTGTAGCTACTGCTCCTGGACAAAACAAAATATGTTATGCAATACATAAACACTTAAATTAGATGTTATTATTTTTAATTCAACCCGATCTGGAATGAAGGAATAGCTCTAGTGGGTATAGACCTAAAGGCTAGTTTTAACATTGCATTTATGTAAATGAATGTAAAAGATTATGGTTGACATACTAGATTACTTTTTAAGAGATAAAGGATTGCTAAACCCTTGTCAAAGTGGATTCCATGAACGTGGATTCATTGTAGATGTGCAGTGTTTAGGCATATGGTTCTATGTGCAGAGAAGAGCTGTTCATTAAAGAGTCAGTTTGCTATTGTTTGAGACGAAACTGGATTTTTACCACAAAGCACTTCCATGATAGGATCAGATATATCTAGGAAGTTTAAAATGAAAAATGTAATTCCTCAAGTAATATCATATCCTTTTTAATACTTTGATAACCACTATATTTAGGGATGTAATTAGAACATGTTCTTTCAGAGGACTGGGCCATCGGGGAAGGGGCAGAAATAGTTATGTGGTTGCACCAAAGAAAATGTATTTGTATATAAACAAGCATTAGAGAGAAAGTGGTTTGATGAAAAGAACACAAAGGATTCTCATATAAAGCACACAGATACAAGATGTAACAAAGCTTTAAACCTCAAGAGGGTAATAAATCATCACTGTTTAAAGATTATCCAGAGTTCAGAAGAGAGCGTTCTAACTCTGTTTACATGAGAACACTTCTCTGTCAGGAGAAGCTGGTGAGTTGCATCTTAGACGAGAGAAACTATTAGTACCATACCTGGTTAAACTAAAAGCATGTGTAAAGGAACACCCCACTACTGAGGTTTCAGGTGCATTCTGGAAGTATGCTAAAGTCAATGAGAGATGTTTTGGATGAAATATAATTATGATTGTAGAAAAAATGAGGTCTGAAAGAGTTAAACTTCAGTCCATCTGTTGTTTTAAGTAATGTTCCTACATGGATTCTCCTAAATCCATATATATTCATTTATATTAACAACCTGGTGCAAAACTTTCTTTCAGACGTTTGTATGACATCACTTTTTAATGACATTTAAATGTCTGTTATTTTTTATGGAATACTATAGCATTATATTTTATGATATGTTTATTCCATAATACACTGTGATGTGTTCCCTATGACATATTTATAGTATACTTCATTATGACATTATTTTTTTTTACTATTCTGTGACTTTTTTCAAAGCATACTATATAATAATAACACTTTGGCATAATGTATTATGACATTTTAATGCCTGTGAATTATTTGATAACTTGTTATGGAATAAGTATTATATTTTGGATATATATATATATATATATATATATATATATATATATATATATATATATATATATATATATATAACGGTACAGATGGGATGAGGAGATGATTCCAGTCACTCCGGTACAATAGGTGGCAGTATGCACACACAGTCAAACAGGGAGGAGAAGAAGGAGAAGAAAGAGAAAAACAAAAACAAGTAGGAGGAGCAAAAGAAACGAATACTAATAATACTAATAATAACTGGGGTATAACTGCTTATTACGCTCACAGTTCAACATGTCAGAGGACAGTACACCTCCAGGTGTCACGGCCGAGCCCTCGGGTTCCACAGAGCAGGAGGAGCAGGAGGAGCAGCAGGAGCAGCAGGAGCAGGAGGAGCAGGAGGAGGAGCAGGAGGAGCAGCAGGAGGAGCAGGAGGAGCAGGCAGGAGGAGCAGGAGGTCAGCAGCTCTCCGTCCTCCAGGTTCCTGCAGGTGGAGCTGGAGCTGAACGCTCACCTCCGCCGGCTGACCTTCAGCGGGCCGGTCCGCTACACCTACAGCCCGCTGGAGTACGCCTGGGACACGCACCGCTGCTACGTGGACAGGTACTGCCAGGCCGGACAGAGGGTGCTGTTCTTAGGCATGAACCCAGGGCCGTTCGGCATGGCACAGACCGGGGTGAGATACTCACACACCTGTGCTCTCACTCACCTGTCCCACTGTAGATGGGTAATGGTATGGTAATGGTATGGTAATGGGTGGGTAATGGGTGGGTAATGGTATGGTAATGGATGGGGACTGGTATGGTAATGGGTTATGGGTACTGGTATGGTAATGGTATGGTAATGGTGGGTAATGTATGGTAATGGTTGGGTAATGTATGGGTAATGGGTGGTAATGGTATGGTAATGGATGGGTATGGTATGGTATGGGTAATGGTGGGTAATGGTATGGTAATGGTATGGTAATGGTATGGTAATGGTATGGTAATGGGTGGGTACTGGTATGGTAATGGATGGGTAATGGTATGGTAATGGTATGGTAATGGGTGGGTACTGGTATGGTAATGGATGGTAATGGGTGGGTAATGGTATGGTAAATGGGTAATGGGTACTGGTATGGTAATGGTGGGTAATGGTATGGTAATGGATGGGTACTGGTATGGTAATGGTATGGGTACTGGTATGGTAATGGATTGGTAATGGGTGGGTACTGGTATGGTAATGGTATGGTAATGGTGGGTAATGGATTACCTGTGTGGCAATGCAACAACAAACCTTGTCTCCTGAGAGCTGCTTGCATGAACAGGTTTTCTTTCCTTCTGTTCCTAAAGCCCCACATGCTCCCATAAAGCTCTGCATGCTGTATTACTGTATTCATTTCCCCAGTTTTCCATACCAGATGATGATCACCTGGTTACTCAGAGCAAAAGTTTCTGACTTGTGTTTATTGCGATGGAATAATTAAAATAATAAAATGTTACTTGCGGTAATTGCTTTCAATGAACTTCTTAAGACTATAGTTTTTGGGGGAAACCCCTTTACCAAACTGAACAATGATCATTAGAACTTTTAATCATACATTATTCATACAGTATTTTGGATTGTCATTGGATAATGTCTTTTATTTTGACGTAATTTACTGCAGTTAATGTGTCTATGATGTGTTAAAATAATCGGACATTATCTACGATTCTTGGCACAGGTCCCCTTTGGAGAAGTGAGGGCGGTTGTTGATTGGCTGAAGATCACAGGGGAGGTCGGCCACCCTGATGACGAGCATCCAAAGCGGCGGATCACAGGACTTGCCTGCACTCAGAAAGAAGTGAGTGGAGCACGTTTCTGGGGCTTCTTCAGGAACTTGTGCGGTGAACCAGCGCTGTTCTTCAAGCACTGCTTTGTTCACAATCTATGCCCGCTCATTTTCATCAGTGCCAGCGGGAAGAACTTAACCCCCCCCGAGCTGCCTGCAGGTGAGCGAGAGGCCCTCCTGGCCCTGTGTGACATCGCACTGTGCCAGGCAGTGGAAGCACTGGGCGTCTCCATGGTGATCGGGGTCGGGAGGGTAGCAGAGCAGCGGGCGCGGCGAGCTCTGTCTGCTGCAGGTATCAAGGTGCAGGTTGAGGGCCTCATGCATCCGTCACCCAGGAACCCACAAGCCAATAAGGGCTGGGAAGAAGTTGCCAAAAAAAAGCTGGAAGAACTTGGTGTCTTGTCGTTGCTGAGCAACATGTGAGCTAGTCAACCGTCACTGATGGTTGACTAGCTCACTCTGACAATGGATCAGGATGTGAGGAGTTTGAGTAAAAGACTGTGATTTGATCAACGGGTGAATGTACTGCTAAAAAAGTACAGACTCACATTTCTCCTCCCAGCTCAGTGTGTGTCTGAGCAGCGTAACACACAGAGGCCTTCCAAGTCTGCCATCACTTCTGCTGTAAACACTTCTGTTTAGCAACGTTTTGTACCTCTTTAAGGATCCTTCGGTTCTTTTGAGATGGCTTTTTCTTTATTTGTTAGTGCATGCTGTGTACGGCACCAGGCTCCCTAAACACTACTGTTAGCATAAGATGCTCTGGATATATTATCAAGGATGTAGTCAAAGTGTAATATCAGGGTGTTTATTTTGATAATGTATTTTATTTTGTTGATATTTACACTGATTTTTCCACACTTTGACCAGCTCTCTTGCAGTTCAAATAAACATAGAATTAATGAAATATGAAATCATTTTCTGCCTCCGGTGCTTCAAAGATGAAGGCTTACTGACAGCTAAGGCTGATAATTGTTGTGAAAAGATGAGAAGAGACAATGAGTGGATAACTTTGAAAGTTGTTTCACTCAGCAGTAATTGTCTGCCTGCTCCTGAAAACAAGAACTTTAATAACATTTTCCACCAATGCCACAAGCAGCTTTTTCCTTGACATTTTCGAGGGGCTGCTCTGCTAGAAGGGCTGAGGGGTCATGCAGCAAAGTTGGTAGAATAAAAGATGGGAGAGCAAGTGATTTCTTCTAAAAATAATGACATTTAAATGAAAACTTCACCAAGAGTCATAACATAATACTATGTAGTATATAAAATATGTAATACTTTTCAAACTGTGCCATGATGATCTTCAGGGTTCAGTTTTTGATTTTTGATTTACTTTTGAACCATTTGATTCCCACAAAAGCACCGACAACACAACTCACTTGTTGAATGGGGTTTGTGCTGAAACTACACTGCCATCAAGTGTTCACAAGTGGGAGACCAAGATTCTTACGCAATCACAGTTTGAGAATAATAGTCACATCTACAGAATTTGATATCCATCCATCCATCCATCTTCTGTAACCGCTTATCCAGTTAAGGGTCGCGGGGGTGCTGGAGCCGATCCCAGCTGTCAATGGGTGAAGGCAGGGTACACCCTGGACAGGTCTCCAGTCTGTCACAGGGCTGACATATGGAGACAAACAACCATTCACGCTCACATCCACACCTACGGGCAATTTAGAGTCATCAATTAACCTAAGCTGCATGTCTTTGGACTGTGGGAGGAAGCCGGAGAACCCGGAGAGAACCCACGCTGACACGGGGAGAACATGCAAACTCCACACAGAAGGTTGTCCAGCCCGGGCCCCTCTTGCTGTGAGGCGACAGTGCTAACCACCTCACCACCGTGCAGCCCCAGAATTTGATATGTGAATTCTATATCCAAATTGCTGAAAAATGGAAAAGGCAGATTTATTTTACACAAAACACTGTTGAAAATCCATGAAGCTTAACTTTGCTTCAGTATTTTAAGAGCAGGAAAATGCAGGAAATTTTAACATTGCAAATTAATCAAACATTCAAGAATTGTATATCATATTGTAGATGTCTGTTGTTATGTTGTTAGACTAGCTTTGTATGCCTTTCACTGATTCCAGGAGAGGGGGCTCACAGAAGTTGTTATTAAGAGAAAGGTTTACCTTTAGCATAGTGCCCCCCATTCCTCCCCCACTACTGAGAATGGCAATGAGCAATAAGTAGCAGCAGCAGATCCTGTATCCTACAACCCCATACTGTAATGGGAGTTGAAGTCCACATCACTGCTTTGCCTTGTGAAGAGCCGGGTACTCATGAACTGCATCACCCATGAGTCTCCCAGCATCACTTGTATTTTATTGGGGGCCCACATGGTTCAGTAGTTGTGAAACTCTTGCAACAGACAGGATTGCTCATCACTATATACAGGTTGATCCACAGCGCTATCATTCATGAGGCAGCAGAAAAGACATCACACTCATTTTTCAGCAGAGTAAGGTAAGAAAACATTAACACCACAAAAATGATTAATTCGTAAATCCAAGCATACAACTATCAGATGTAATTAGCTTTTTATTATTATTTTTATTTTAATTAATTTATTGCTTTATTGACTACTTGACTACTTATTTGCAAATTTAGCTATGGATGGTGTTTTTTTTGGAATGAAATATAAGACATGGAAAACACTCATTGTTTCAGGATTGGAATATAAAGGGTAGCTATTAATTGGATAAGGACGGTCTTTTATGATCAATAACTAATTCATAAAACTTTCAATAATTTAGCATTATATATATATATATATATATATTCATAATCCTCACACAGGTATAAAATGCAACAGTGCTCTATTTTTTTGCAGATTACATTGTATAATCTCCTTAACCAATAGGTATATGAGCTTGTTGTTTATTAACATATTGTGCGGCTGGTGTAATGAACATGCTGCATTCCTGATCTGACTCTGCTATCCGCTTTCAGCAGCTGCGCTCCTCCAGTGAAACTAGAGCACATTTAACCTGATCTCCGGATTTTTCTTCCTAAACAGCACAGGTTCTTATTACCATGGATAAACAGTCCACAGTGGTGTTTCGAAATGTGGGGCAACTGTACTTCCCCCAGAGCAGAGTGGATTGCCACTACAGTCTTACCTCTGACCACCAGTGGAGCAGTGGTGACTGGATAGGGATTTTTGAGGTAGATTTTCCCACTTCAGTAGCATTCCTCCACACTGACACATAATATGTTCAGCAAAATAAGATCTGTGTCATGGGGTCGTGATGGCGACGCACATTTATATTTTTTGTGTGGTCTAAAATGTGTCTGTTAACATGTCACAGATGAGCTGTTCCTCACTGAAACAGTACTACACATATACATGGGCTGTTGTTCCTGAAGGCTACACTCAGGGTACCAGTGTCAACTGCTGTGCACTTTTCCAGGGTAAGAATCCTACCAAACATTTAAAGACATGACACAGGTGATAAGTCAACGTAACACACCCGCCATCACCAATGGTGGGGTGTGGTCAGACGTACCCGTCTGTCAGTACACTGAGATGTCAGTGCACAAACAGTCCTGGAGTACACTGCCACATCAGCATCACAGCAACTGGAGGTCATAAATAAGATTATTTTTAAGGTCATGGATCAAAAGTTGTTTAATGCATGAAAAGCACCACAGTCAATGCTGACTTTAACTTAGTGTGACCATTGTGGTCAAATTCAAGCTAATTAGTGTGGGTCATAGACTGCTAATTGAGGGATAATTAAGAACTGATTGTGCTCCACAATTCCCATTTTTTATTCTATATGTTTTATTTATATATTTTTTCCAATTAACTAAAATACAATAGGTCTTATAATATAATAACCAATAATCCTAATAATGTACACTTAACACTGCATATTTCATCTGTATATGTGATACAGCATCCTACCTGCCCCGTCCCAGTGCTCTGGAGTATCAGTTTATCTATGTGGATTCGATTGGAGAGGTGTGTGCCCGTAGTCGCTCCTTCACTTTCCGTACTCCCAGGCCGCTGGAGGAGCTGGAGACTCTGAGAGAGGAACAAGATGAAGAGGATGGAGAGGAGGAGCTGGTCCTCGTCATCCCCAGGGCTCAGCTGTTGCAGGTGGATACTCTATATTGCATTCAGCCATTCCTGATAAGCTATTCTTCCCTTCATAGTAGTAATGAGAATATCCCCACCCTGTCTCCCCATGTTGTGAACAGAGTCAGCTGGAGGAGTGCTTAAAAAAACAAGCCAATATACAGCAGGCTCTGGATGAGGCAAAAGAGGAGACACAGCACGAGAAAAGGAACAGTCACCAAGCAAGGGTGGAGTGGGAGTGTGAAAGAGAAGCAATGAAGGAGGAGCTCTCAGAGCTTAGAGACAACTTGAGACTTAACTGTGAGATGTTGAAGAAGATGGAGGGAAAACACAAGGTACAGGCATGTCCTGCCTCCAGAAGTCTTGGGGTAGCCATCTCATTTTTACCTCCAAAAAGTTCTGAATTTCATTAATAACTAATGGTAACGTTTTGATTAAAAAAATACACACCTGGAACAAGAATCTAATCATTTTTTTTCTCTCCACATCATTGAAAGAATGTGAAATATAGTCAGGACAATCTGACATATGAACTGAGTAAACTCATGGATGAAAAAGCTGAGAGCCAGCAGCGAATTAAAGATCTGGAGGAGGACATCAAGGTCCTGAACGACATGAAGAAAGAGGAAAACGGCGACCTGCAAAGGCATGTTTTGGGGAAATATGCTAGTTTAAACATTAGTCATTGGTATATTTATTTCCTTGGGCCTAAAACTAACTTTTTGTCCCACAGTCTGAAGGAGAGAGTGAAGAAAATGTCCAGTCAAATGAGACATGATGAGGAAAAGAAAAAGCGCCTGCAGGTAATTGGTTGGTGGTGCTTCTTTTAAAGCACAGCTTTGTCGGAGAGGGACACAGAGGAGCTCTAAACCACTAGACTAACAACTTACTGGGACCAGGTCATATTTAGATGGTTTGGTGTTTTGCAGCAGTGGGGGCAAGATCACCTCAATTCCATTAACCCACAAGTAGAACTTGAGAAGTGTTCACTTTCCTGACCCCTCGTCTTTGTGCAGGTGGAGAACCAGGCTGCCCTGGCGGAGGTACGAGGGCTGCAGGAGCGTCTGGATGCTAGTGAGCATGCAGCCGAGGGCCTGCGTAGGGAGCTGAGAGAGCTGGGCACCCGTCAGGGCCATACCAACACTGAGTTGCATCAAGCCCGGCTGCAAGTTGCGCAGCTAACCCTGCTGCTGTCTGAGGAGAACCTGGTCCTCAGGGAGGAGCGTGCCAACTGGGCTCTAGAGAGAGAGGCTTACAAACTTGCAGCAGAAGTGAGGAAACATTAAAGTACATACACAGCTATAAGTCAACCTATCTTTTTGTTTAACTTGTTTTTTTAATACAGACAGATACGAAGAAATTACAAGAACTGAGCTATGAGGTGCAGAGGAAGGAGGAGTGGCTCCAGGAGGAGAGGATGGAGAGGGAGAAACTAGAAGTAAAGCTTGGACAAGAGAGAGATTGCAATCAAGTAAGCAAATCAAAATACATTGCAGTCATTATTATTCCACACACAGACACATTCATCTCTAAATATAACTGCTCATGTGCCTCGAATCTGCATCGTCGGTTGATCAGATTACATTTTGGAAACCGGAGAACGATGCCAGAGTTATTTTATAACTCACATGAAGGCACAAATAGAAAAGCTTCCATGAACAGCAAGTAAACATTTCTCCTCACTGTCATACGATCAAAAGCAGCAGGGAAAGAGGACAAGCCAGGTCAGATGTGTGAGTGGGTTCAGATGGTTTGAGTAATGCTTCTGCCCCCTGTAGGTGCTGCTGGGTGACACTAAGCAAGAGCTACAGGAGCTGAAGGCCAGTGTGAGGAAAGCCCAGAAAGAGAGAGAGGAGCAGGAGGCCGACAAACAGGCAAGCGTTCCACACCAGACCAAGTATCTATCTTATATTACTTTGCAAGATATATCCTAATAAGACTTTTAGTCAAGAGTATCAATTCCCCCTTTTTTTTTCTCCACAAACATCAGTCTTGTTCATGCTTTTTTACAATGACCCAATGCAATTTCTTTTGCATTTTTCAGGCTCATTAGTGTTGGGAAAGGAATCAATTAAATTAACTCAAGTACTGTACTCGCATACTTTGTTAGAGTAGTTGTACTTTCGTACTTTACAGTAACACTCCACTACATTTTAGAGAGAGAAATATTGTACTTTTTTCTTCACTACATTTATTTGATGACTTAAAAAGACCAGAGTGCTGGGTTTCGGAGGATATTCATTATGTTTTCATTTGTGTATAATCAACTGAAACTAAGAATTGTTTTGTTAGAATGAGCTCTTCATATATTATATATATACTTATTTTTTCTTACTCAAATCTATGGGTTTGAAATTGGACACTCACAGGCCCTGATGAACTACATCCGTCAGTTAGAGCAGAGGTTGGGGATTGTGCCAGAAACTAAATCAAATGGGGAAATTCCCACATGCATCTGTGAGTAATGATGTCTCTTTGTATACAGCACTAATATTTCACTGCAATGTGATGAGTACCAAAGCAAATAATCGATACTGATTTTAAACAGCAGATGACGAGGATGCTTCCCGGGCTTCCCACAGATCGATCCGTTCGCCTCTTCTCCTCTCCACTCAGCTGGAACGACCCAACAGAGCTGACCTGCTTGCTACTGAGAGCAAAGAACACACATCAGACTCTGACACACAGGTGGGCCATCCTTTTCACACATGACCCGATCAAGTTAAACACCTGCATCAGAGCAAACAGCCCTGAGGTGGCAAATATTTGACTAGTTTCCCCTCGTCCTGCAAGTTCTTGCTCCAGTTCCATTGTTAGACACTGAGGTTTAAAGAAAAACATGGTACCAACTTTAAAATGAACACCACTTTCATGGTTTGTGAAGCATGAATGCAAACTCCAAGTAAAGAGCTAATGTTAGAGAATAGACAAACTACACAATGGCTGCATAACTTCACGTTACCACACCAAATTTAAAGTGTTTGGTGCGATGACGTTTAGTGGTCTCATTTAGCCACTTGTTTGCAACTGCCTTTTTTTAAACACGTAAAAGCTACAAAATTCAAAAGGGGGTTATTTACTGAGGTTTTTTAAGTGTATCGTAGAAGAAACTTTAGAATATTTTAAGCTTGTGTTAACCACAGAACATTTTCAGGCATCTAACCAAAACCACCTTCAAAAGACTCATTGACTTCGAGATGAAGGAACCAGAAGTGCAAAAATGCAAACTCATTTCTGGGCTTGTATCCACTTTTTGAGTTTCATGATAGGGATCCTTGTTGTAGCAAACATAAGTAAATACAGGATAACAAAATATACAACCACTTTCTTTACCGACATTTAAACAGTTTGCCTAACTTGGTTTTGACTTCTCTCACTGGTAAGTATTTCACACAGCTCAAAAACAATTAATAATGATCTGTTAGGAAGTCAGATGCCCACATTAAATAAGGATGCATAACATGTAAACATAACTCAAAGGATATAAAAAATATACCATTTCAAACAAACTAACTGCTGTGGCAGCATGGTCTGAGTCAAAGGACTGGACTGGACCAAACCCAGCCTTTATATAACTTCCCCTTCTCGAAACTCATCCCCTGTGCATTAATTGACAGGGGAATCTCTCAACCTTTTCAGGTCTAAAAATAAATAAATTAGGGTTACAGACTAGCCAGTTTTGCTACCTTGTAACAACCAGTCTTGTTACAAGATGAAAAAACGTTAGAGTAAATGCTTTAACTCAAATGTTATCATCTTTCTTATCTGTGCGTGTGTGCTTTGTTTACAAATCCACAGCATTTAAATTACAGCACTTTATTATGAAATGTGATTTTAACATACAAATCTAAGAAATATATTTAGATGCTAATACAATTACTTAAATTTTAAACTTAAAAAAGTACAAACTTATATAATAGGTACAAAATTAAACGATAGATAAATCTCCAGTTTACATCAATCTCTGCTTCTGTCTCGTCACTCAGGATGTGACGAGACAGCGCTGTGAGCCCAAAGCTGGTGAAGAGAAGCTGCTGATGCTACCAGAACTCATGGAACCCGTCCTGAGGTGACAATTCTGGCTTTCTCCCAGCCCCACAGTACACACCCTGCTTCCCTCCACCATGACCAGAATCACCTCTCCCAAGATATTATGTGATGACTTCATTCACACTCTCCTCCCTGGCAGACTAGTTGCTGTTTTAGAAAAGCTACCGTTCCACTTACCGAGCATTTTCTTTTCTCGTTGGAAGAGTCATAGGGAGCACTAGAGGGTAAAAATAAAAGTGTAAATAATACGGTAATAACAACTTAATAAGATTTAAAATAGCAGCAGTGTTCGTGTTACTCAAGCAGTGGATCAGCAGGAGTGTGTTGTCTATGTTTTTATCCTCAGCACACTGTAAAACTTTTAATCCTCTTTTTCTCTGCAGTGAGCTGGCCGACTCCCCCATGTGGTAAAAAAACAAAGAAAGATGGACGGCAAGTTGACGTTTTCCACTGCAATGCAAGTTCATGCGACTCATAAGCAAACCTTTAAGGTCATTCTTTTGTTGTTTTGTAGCTGTTAATGTAGAAAATTGCCTTCAAAAAGGTCATGTATAGTGCAGTGAGTGAGTGTGAGTGAGTGTCTGTCTGTATTCAAAGACAACTAGGCACCATTTGTGTAAGAAACTAAGTGTAAGTCTTAAGTGTCCATAATTTTGTTTTTTAGTATGGCTAATGCTTAATTAATGAAACTCTCCTTTAGATTTTCATATGCAGATAACAATTGTCTTAAAATAATAATATCTTATCTTAGAATATTTGTAATTCCCTAGATTTTCTATCTTTTTAGCTGATTTAAATGTGGATATGTTGCAGTTGTTTTGAGAAAAGGTTGGATTTAACAGCCTACATCTTGTTTTGGTGGCATATCAGCCCATAACCTCTGCACGTGAGTGTGAATCCTGAAACCGTGTCAAGTGTGGGTGTGGGTGTTTTACAGACAAGTGTGAAATGTACTGCTGCAGCTTGTTGAGCACAGCATGAGGTTAGGAGAACATGATTGTTAATTTATGACTTTTATTTATTGATCTAGGTTTCTGTTGGAGACAGGAGGCTCTTTAATAAAATATGATGATAAATACATGTTGATGGCTGTCTGTATTTTGTACATTTCCATCTTAAGACTTTTCTAAAGTGAAAGGACAGAAGACGACAACTGGACGCTGAAAGTCTGAGAACAAAAAGCGCCTTTATCGAAAATACAAGAAATACAACAACAAATAACAAATAACAAATAAGCAAATGACAAGCAACAAATAAGCAAAAATCGAAACGTAAAAACACAAACAGATCCGCCCAGTCTTTGTTTTTCGGTGTGTGTGTGTGTGTGTGTGTGTGTGTTTGGAGGTTTCAAAGCTATTTTGGTATAAGACCAACTGAAATAAAAATTACGAGGTGTCAGAATCCCTGAACATGAAGACAAGTTATTTGCACATTGTAGAGATTGTTTATAAAAAGACATCAGTAAAAAAAACCTCAACAACAAAATGTAACAGAGATAAGATGATTCCAGCTTCAAAAGTTATTTGAGATCCTGGTATTTTCTTTATCACACAATACAAAAGTGAATACATTTCACATCAATGACTTTTATAGATTTTTTATAATGTATTTATTTTGTTTTATTTATGTGTTTTTGTCCAAATGCATGGATAAATCTTTGGTCTTTTTAATTTTTCTTACTCACATGCTGACATATAGAGCGAAGGCCCTTTTGACCTCTTCCGTGTTTTATCTATTGCACCAGCTCAAATTCAAGAAAATAAACAAGTTTAAGAAATAGAAAAAGGTGAGAAAACAGGAAAACATTTTAATATGAAATGTCATAGTTATGTGACATTTAAATACTCAACAACATAGTATGTAGAATTGGCTGAAGATGTGCAAAATATTGACTATGGTACTTTGTGAATGTGTGTGTGTGTGTGTGTGTGTGTGTGTGTGTGAGACACACTGAAGATAACTCTTATCTTTTACCTCAGTCATTTGACTGTGTTGTTTTCATCCTATAATATCACAAATTACAATTTAACAGTCTGAAAACATCGTCATGGCATTAAGGTTGATTCATTAATACTTTAAATCAACTTCTGTGTACTTGATGGCATTACATCTGGTACCAAAGACCTATCTGACTTGTATACATGGTCACTGCTTCAAAGCTGCTGGTGTGTTGCCAAAGGATCTGTTTCCTGCTTATTCTCTCTACATCTTCTCTTTCTTTGCTTCATTCAGGGAGTAAATGACTCCATTTATGATTATTAGAAACATGCAGTCTTTTTTTCAGATGTCATACATTAGCTTTATCTTTTTATCCCTAATATCAACAAACTACATTAAAAGTAAGTTGCAGTTGAACTGCAGAGCCATGAAGGACAACATGCTGATGGAGAATCTTTGCCTTACAACTATCAAGGCGTTCAGTAAGACTCACATTGTCTTTCATTACATAGATAATTGCAATTTTCAACATCTTGCATAAAAACAACTGCATAGTCTCAATGAAAAACAAATCCTAAGTATTTATTTTACAAAAAACATGTACTGCATCACTCTTAAGATGCAGCACACATGTACACACATCATTTGAAACTATGGCCCGGTGCTTTGGCAGAAAGGTTACCCAATGTAAAGCTTTCGTTTTGTTGGTAACTATGTTGGACGGTTGCGGCCTCATTTAGTTGATCATCTGAGTCTTGGTCAGCTTACATTGGTATCAATATCCTTCTGTCCAACAGACGTCTTTGGGTGAGTGAACTTTGTAAAGTTTTTAGCTGTAAAACCTATTTTGCGTGTGTTTGTATAATACTAATAATTGGATAATGGCAGTAATGACGGAGATCTCTATATCACTGTATTGATAAATGCTCTCAGTAACACGCTCATGCACACACACTCACACACATATTCACCTGAGGTTTTCTGTGAAGTAAACTGCTTTTTAGGGTTATGTTCATTTGGATGATTCATAACTCACTTTTACAAAATGAAAATATTATGGCTTCACAAAGACATGTGCATCATGGTCAACAACATCATTTGTAATAATCCTACTTCTTGTTGAAGATGTTGGCGCTATGTCAGAGCATTTCTTAAAAAAATACTGTTGTCAGATGAGATGCGACCCTGATAGAATCAACCTGAGATTGTTTGATGACATTTAATCGACCCTGCAGATTCTTTAGTCGAAGTATTTAAAACAAAATATTGAGTGTATTTTTTGTCGAGAGGCGGAATTATGCTGCTATACTTGATTTGCATTATTGATTAGTTTCTTATTTGCATCACAAGCACCAGAGCTGAAATTACAGTCTTCTTTTATATGTTTTTATATTTCATACCACGTGCTTGTCGTAGTAGTGTGAGCTTGAGTCCTGCTCATGACCTGCTCTCTCTTTGCAATTGCTCTCTTTATTATCTTTGCTCTTGCTTTTCACTGTGTCTAACAACGCAGAAATGCATAACAAGACAAGACAAGCTTAAAAAAACTCACTATATGTCCAGTCAAATTCTAGCAGGACTTAGTGAAAAATATACAAAAAAAAGCAACACAGAGTCCCACAAACAGGCAAAAAAGACAGAACAGAAATGTTTACATGCATAGAAAATCCATACAATAAAAAAATAAGTCGCAAATCTCCGAATAGTATTAAAAGGAATTCTTAGAAGACATTTGCGGCAAAAGGAAACCACATAGAGTTCTGTTGTTGCAATGTATTTTTTACCATCAATTCCATATAAAGCATAGCCCTTATCAATAGCTGAGGAGTGCATTTTATTCTGTCCACCACCTCGTGTTCCTCCTTGGGTGGACAAAACACTTTTGAAATATCTTTTAGACAGTCTCATTTTGGCACAGTGATTTTTTTCATGGCACTCTCCTCAACCCACTTACATTTAGTGCTTTTGCTTCTCCCATTCCTTGCTTCCTATACTGAATTTAACATATTTTCCTTTCAGTCAACATTTACAGTATATATATATGTGCTGTATTCAACACTGTTGTTGTATAAGAGCCTAATTCTGTGAGGTTTCTGGGAGGGCTCAGTGATCTGAAGGAGGGAGCAGCCTCATCTTGTCATTCTCACTGCGTTTTCCCAGTTACACCTTTCTTTTGCACGCCCGCTGCCGCCTCCCCCAACAGCTCCCCATCACTGTCTGCCCCTCGCTCTTTCTCCTCATCCCAGTAGTCGTCGTCGTCCTCCTCCTCTTCCTCCTCAACGGCTGACTCATCTGTGGCCTTCTCCTCTTGTTTGATGGCTTGGATGGCAGGGGGAGCAGCTGCGGCGCTGTCTCCTGAGTCACTGCTGTCCTCAAAGGCTTCTGGATTCTCCAGCATCTCTCTGATCAGTGGAGGCATGGGGCCTGGGATCTCCGTCTTTAGTGTGATGGCTCTTTCTGCACCTACAGGCACATACACACACATATTTATGTGATGGGTAGTGTTTAAAACATAAAGGAGAAAAAATACTGACAGGTGTCTTCCCATTTGAGGAAGAATAGGCCTCTTAGTGCTCTTATATGCAGATGATGGTATTTTCTCTTCGACAGAACAATGTTGTGTGCATGATTCTTAGGATATAATGATAGCAAATCATTCAAATTTCTCACCAATCGACATGTTCTATGTTTTATTTTGGTATGAAACTCTTCATTTGTTTTATTATTTTAAACAAGTCATCTCCTAAATAAGGCTGGCCATTGTTTGAACATTTCTGACAGTAGAGCCAATACAATACTTGAGTTCTGATCATATACAAAAAAATATAATGTATAATGTATAATGTTGTCTTGACACAAGTACAGACGTATCAGTACTAAAAATGGAAAATGTCTTTTTACTTAATCTGATCAAGGGAAACGTAAACAAAAATACAAATCTGACCACTCATTCAATGCTAATTTTCAGGACTTTTAGTTTATGATTACTCAGTACTGGGGATACATTTTGTAGGTACAAAAGAAGTATTAAGGCTCGTTTCCTAGCCCTACTTCTGATTCGTGGTATTGGTATGTAAAACCTCAGCTGACCTTTGGTGCTGATTCCTCGGAGGTCTGTGACTTTCATCAGCATTCGGGGAAACATGTGAGGCTTGTTTGGGCGTCTGCGGCGGGTGTAGATCTTCAGAGCCTCTAGCAGTGGCTCCTGCAGCTTGTCTACCTTCTGTGGCTCCTCCAGATCCATACGGTCTGACACAATGAGAAAAAGAGACACATTTAAGTAGTTAAAGAAATGGTAGAAAAGCTGGTAATATGATAGCAAGGAAATTGAAAAACAATGAGACAAAGTAAAAAATTTTAAGGCTGTAGGGTATGGATAGCAGGCTAGAAGGCACAAACTTACCTCCACAGATGAGGCAGATGGCGCTGAGTAGGCCTGTTTCTGTGTCATCCATCTCCAAAGGCAGCAGCTGGCCAGCAAAGGCAAACACCAGGTCTGTGAGTGGGCCAAAGCCAGCGTTATGCATCTGGGTCCTGTTCAGTGTCAGGCCATCTGAGAAGGTCATTGTGTCCTGTTCTGGGGTGTAGCGAGTGCATATCCTCAGCATCTAGGAAGTGGAGAAAAATCACAAGACAAAGAACAAATATACAGTTAGTAAAAGGGGGGATGAAATTCAGTCCAAAAATAATTATGGCAGCTGCTCAGAATCATCAATAAGTTAAGCAGCGTGACAAATGAGAAAGCTTTAAGGATGTAAAAGGGGTGGAAGGGGAGTTGGTTAAAAAGGAGTAGTAATAGAACATGTGGTTGGTACCAGGATGTCCAGACATGCAGATTTGAGGAGGGTGATCTGGTCAGCGATGGTGAGCGTAGTGAAGCCTGGTACCCGCTTTGCAAACTCCACAATCTTTATAATGCACTTAGTGGACAGCTCACTGAATTTATCCCACAGGCCCAAGTCCAGCTGAACTCTGTGGTCAGCACTTGAATTCTGAGAGAGAAAAAGAGGGACACTTTTGTCTGTGTGGCTGTGCAGATTCCATACAGTGTTTGTCCTATTGGCAAAGCAGTGAGCTAATGCTTGAGTGAAGTGAGTGTTTAGGGGTGGATGTGATTATGCATTTAAAAAAAAAATAACTCACTGTGGTGTATTTTCCTAGCTGGCACAGAGATGGAAAGGTCTCTTGGTGAGCTTTGCTGACTTTTTTAACCAGCTCCTCCAGTTCTCCACTCAACTCATAGTTATCTGGCAGCACCACCTCCTCCTTTACATCCTTCTTCTTTTTGTTCCTGTCGTTACGCACCGCTACAGGGAAACACAGGTGCAAGGTGACACACTTTAAAAAGACTTTCTCCCCATTAACTTTTACTTTACAGTAAAATATTTTTTTTAATAACAAAATGATTGAGACCCAGATTTTCTTCTCACCTTCTTTGGACATGCCAACCTCAAAGCACTTCTGCAGCCGACAGTACTGGCAGCGGTTGCGGGTCACTTTGTTGATCTGGCAGTTCTTGTCTCTGTGGCAGGTATACACCATGTTCTTTTGGATACTGCGCCGAAAGAAACCCTGAAACCGATAAGAGGACATGTTTGGCACACTGCTTCATGACAGGAAACAATGCTCTCAGTAAGATCTCAGAAAATAGCTTTTTAAGCCATGCTAGTGCCGTGACTCTAGAGATGTCAGCCTGTCAGAAGGTTGTTTGGCCCAATGCTTTGGTTCAGACTGAAATATCTCAATACATATTGGGTGGATGGTAAAACCTTCCCATCAACATTTGCTTTACTAAGGTTGTGACCTTATTAGCAAATGCTGAACTGATACATGATTAGCATTATATCAGCATGTTAGCATTGTCATTGTGAGCATGTAAGCATGCTGTTAGCATGAAGCTCAAAGCTCTGCTGTGTCTAAAATCAGTCTCAGTGAGCACATGGCTTGAAACATTCAAATTTCATAATGCTTTTCTGATAATGCGCAATAATAGTGGCCTACTAACATAAGATTGTCAGAGTGCCATTTGTGGAACTAAACTAAGTACATTTACTCAAGTACTGTACCAAAATACTAGTTACTTTGCAGATCCAAATTATTCATACAAAGATAAACAAAGGAATTTAGCAACCCTACAATAATGTAAATCAGCTCCACCTTTACCAGCTGCAACATTAAAGTAATTTAATGCTGCAACACACATTAATGCATCTAATATTTTAACCGTACAATATTTTATAAATGATTATGGGCCATTCTGCATAATGAGTACTTCTATTGTTATTTTGAACACTGATGTATCGCTAGTTTTACTTAAAAGAGGAAGAGTATTTCTTCCACCAATGCTGACTGCAATATCACATAGAACTGTCTTCTTTCACTGCTTCTTTCTTAATTGTGAACACCCATTTTTGGTATGTAAACTGTATATAAACTTTAAGCACACAAAACATCCATTGTATATTCTCCAAAGTTATATTTTTTTGCCTCATTCTAAGCTCTAAATCTCTGCTTTAACAACAGCCTAATGTAATACAGATGCAGTAACCATTTGGTGGTCAGTAACAGCACAATGTTTGGCTCTGTTACAACAATATTGTGCAGTATTAGTCAGGATACACTAGAGGGCAGCTTAACAAAAGCAAACTTTACAGCTATGCAGCACTGACATCTGTCAGTTTCTAGCTAAACATCAGACTTTTTAGTGGAAATCAGCTGTTCACTTCATACATGTCCTCTAAACTCCTCATGTGTCTCTGGCGTCATTTACCTTGCAGCCCTCACAGGAGCTCACTCCATAGTGATAACCAGATGATTTGTCCTGGCAAACAAAGCAAGGCTTGTAGATCCGGGGAGGAGGAGGAGGAGAAGGAGAGCTGGGGAGCATCTCCTCTGAGCTGGTGCTCTGGGTCTCCACCGCTGCAGAGAAAGAGAGGGAGAGAAAAGAGAAACTTTTATTATATATTGTTTACATAAGTTCTTAAAGTCTTTGAAACTATGATGAAAGCTAATACAGCAACTGATTAAGAGAGAATAGTCAACAAACAACCCCCAACCCCATGCAAGCTACCCCTTGGAGCCAGAAGGCAAGCTCAAAGGCAGACATTTTTAAGAGAAAAGGAGGGGGCCGCTGATTGACAGGGACTTAAAAGAGACACAATTAGCTGATGGCCAGATGGCCGTGCTGATAAAATTCTGATTGGCAGCTGAGATTTGATTGGCTTCTCCTTTTACTAGTGAGTGGGGGAGCGGCATACCTCTGCTGACTTTTTGACTGACATCAGAATTTTTGCATCTGTGTCTGTGTGTGTTTGTGTGCTCACACGCACATGCACAAGCTCACATTTTTACGTGAAAGGCTGTCCAACCAGACCTGCCTATATACCTCGAGCCCCATGTGAACAAACAGAGGCGGGATGTTTATGAGACTCGGCTGTCTCCCTCTGTTCCTGCTCACTGTCTCGCTAAAGAAAATGGCAAACTGTATAACACCATTTGCCGGACACAGGCACAAGTCAGTAAACTGCTGCTAATGAAAACGTTTAAAACAAACAATGTAAAGCAGACGCAGGGACACGTACGCCCAGCTGATTAAAACTGTAGTTTCTTACACTTGAAGCATAAACAGAATGAAACACGCCTGGTACACATTTGAAAGTGATGACTAAAGAACAACCAGATTCCTCCAAACATGCCTTTCAACTTTCACCTTCAGTCACCCCAACTTCACCTCCCTCTGCCCATTCCCACCCCCACTCCCTTGTTTCCTGGCCCTAAATTCCTCAGTGCAGGCTGGACAGGGTTTAATAGTTGCCCAGGCTCATAAGCGGCCCTATAAAGGTTGTGTCTGGGATGGGGAGGAGGCCCCCGGCCAGGCTGACGGCCTCTTTATTGGGATCCAGTCACCTTGGGCAGCTATTCACATCAACAGCTCCATCCTTGGATCCCTTCCTTGTAAAAATAAAGAATCTGGGGTCAAAAACCCCAAAGTCACAGCACCTCCTGTCACCTTCAATGGATAGCACAGGACTGAACCAAATGTGGCCCCCACCCCATCGCAGGAACCCCAACCTGAACCCACAGCCTGTCATTAACAAGAGTGGTAAGGTTTCAAAAAACAGAGAGGCAAAGGCACAAAGGAATAATCTAATAAAAACAGAGAGGGGAAAATGAAAAGAGGAAGAAAGGGAAAGAAGGAGGTGAGTCCGAGGACAGAAACTTCCCAGTGGCTGAAAGGTTAAATAAAATCCTGACCATTTAACTTTGACCTTGACTGTAGAAGGCCATTACTAACTAAATGAGCTGCAGCTTGCTTTAAATTTCAAAAAATGTTTTCAAATATGACTCAACATTCAATTAATCTTGACTTAATCTGCCAAGCAGTACTTACAGCTGTTGTGCTGCAGCTATTCATCAAACAATAAATCACTATTAATAACTCAAATGTGTTTTAAGAAAGAATATATTTGAGTTTCGGATTTAATTAAAAATTTGAAGATATTAGGCCTTGGGCTTCAGGAAATGTGACAGGCATGTTTTACTACTTTATGACATTTTATAGATTTTGATTAATTGAGAAAGCTAGCGGTATAGAAAATACTGTAATTGTTAGTTGCAGCTCTGATAGTAATGTTCATAGTAGATCTGATGGTTTATCTTATCAGACAGACTTTTCATATCCTTTCCCAGAAAATAACATGCAGTGTTTTCCAACAATGAGTGAGTTGGAAAAAAACAGCTTGTACGCAGGAGGTTATTCTAGTATGTGTTCACTTCGGAGGTGCATTAGAGCCCAGGTGTGGGAGGTGGAGCTGAATGAGTGCCACTGTAACTTGATCACTGTTTTCTGTTTATATAGTAACGATGAAAATGTAAAAGTGGCCCGGAGAGAACAAGTGAAAAAGTAGCTCCCATTGAAACGGAGAAGCTGCATCTGGCGCCAGGAGAGAGGTAGTGACTGACATTGTCTGAGGGCGGGGAGAGAGGGTGAGGCGGTCCGTGACTCTAAGAAACATGACGAAGGGAGACAGGGTGAGAGACACTGGGCTGAAGGCGGCGAGAGAGAGAGAGAGAGAGGGGGGTGCTTTACCTGGTGTGCAGAAAGAAGGAGAGGAGCCCAAAACTGTCAGGCAGCTGTCATCACCCTGAACTGAGCTTGGCCTCAGAGCCTTGGCTTGAAAAAATCTCTGTCTCTCCTTAACCTACAACTCACCCCTTAGCGTGACACTACATCAATCAGCACACCTCTATTGGACGCAGAACAGACAAGATGACTCGTGTGAATCAGCCTCATCCGCTAGCTGGATTAATCTCCTACGGGAAACATGCAACACAAACTATAACCTCTTCCTCATTTGACGAAAATGTAGGATTGGATAAAGATGTGTAAAAACTAGAATTTCTTCCTTAACATTACTCTGCTTGACCTACTCGTGTTTCTCTGTGTTTCCCACCTTCCTCCTCTCCACTCAGTGTTTGTTGTCAGATCAGCACATCTCTGTTTAGACAACAGAAGCCCCTCTGTAAGCAGACACCTTCCTTATCAGCTCTGATGCACAAGATTCTTGAAGCACAAGAATGACAATTTCATTCTCTAGTAGTTTTCTAAACCTGAATTATGGAAATCATTTCTGACCAGAATGACTATAATATCTGCCAACATGGACTCAGGACAAGCCACAGCTACTGGGTCTGAAGTTCATACTACATACTAATTGTTTACAGTGGTAGTTGTAAAGTTGTATACTAGAAATATAGTATTTAACCATTTTATTCTAACAGGAAATGAAAAAATACTTATGCCATCAGACGTCAGTAAGACAGAACTGATCTGCCATTCTGTATTAACGAGCGCATGAGAAAGAAAACACGGTGATTGACACCATGTGTCATAGAGATGCAGTTTTTAAACTCTGCAGAACACAAACACAGAGTGAGCATGTGGTTTGTTTTACACCGATATTCAAGGTGTTTTTCTTTTCATTTCTCTTGGAGTGGCTGTGTGTCCGACGCAGTGTGACATATGGCCTGTAGGGCCTGCAGCCTGGCTCAACCTGCCAACATTGTACATCTCATTGAACTAGACTTTGGCCTGGGGGCTCCAGAGAGCCTCGCACCAGAGAGGAGTGGAGGCTAATGCTAAGGATTGTGGCATTTTATACTAATATAAAATTAAACACACACACACACACACACACACACACACACACACACACACACACACACACACACACACACACACACACACACACACACACACACACACACACACACACACACACACACACACACAGAGATGTCCTTACTCCTAAAAAGTAAAACATTCCACGACACAAGGAACATTTATTTTAAGAAATGAAATTTTGTAAATCACAGATTTTAAGGAGCTGAATGTTTTCTCAAAATTAGGAGACAAGGCTTATCTTGCTGCCAAATATGTATCAACATGCAACAACCTGAGGGACAGTGAATGACCTAGACACACACACACACACACACACACACACACACACACACACACACACACACACACACACACACACACACACACACACACACACACACACACACACACACACACACACACACACACACACACACACACACACACACACACAGAGTTTAATGTGTTTATATTCATGTTATCGTGTTCTTCTGAATTTTGATGCTTTGGAAACTTTTTTTTTTAACTCTCATGTCAATAAAGCATTGAGAAATTATTTTGTGACTCAAATTGTTGAAACAACAGAGTTACATTCAAAATTCAACAAAAAAACTATTTTTACTGATAGATCTTTCCCACTGAGTCCTCAAAAGACAAATTCAGTTTTTACATAACCTCTCTACTCACAAAATGTTCAACAGCATACTGAGGAATGTGCGTGCACATGTGAATATGTGTGTGTGGGCTGATGCATGGGGTCAGTTGGATTGTGTGTGAGGCTTTTCAGTGTGACTTTGAGTGCGACCACACTCACAGAAACAGTGTGAGGACAGAGGAAGAAGAAAATCAGTGGACTTAACACCATCCATCAATAAAGAGTCATAACACAAAAAAAGCCTTTGTGGGCAAAGTTAATGCAACTTGTAAATTGAATTCTGTGACATGGTCTATACTTTTCATTTTACAAATGCATGTGTCATGCTTAAAGTGACTGTACTCTGAGTACTGTTGTAATTCATGAGCAGATAAACAGTGGGGGAGAGCCACAACCCTCAAATATGCTGAGCGAGTAATTACCACGACAGCAGGGAGGAGATGGGGGAGATCTGAGTGACAATCCCTTTCATCAGCTGTTCTAAGTTCAATACCAGGGTCCCCTCCCCTCGCCTGCCCTCCCCCCTCAGCTCAACCCTCACTAATAACCGTCTTCCCCCCTCTGTCCTCTCCTGCCTTCCTGCCCTGGAAGGAGGAGGAGTCCTTCCTGTCATTGGAAGCGCCTTTTTAAAGGAAAGGCTGTGAAAACCAGGCTTCTGTCCAGGAGATGGCCCCATAAAAACAGCGGCACCAAACACTTAAAAAGGAGGCAGAGACAAACACACAAACAACGGTGCAAAAAGGCTAACACAAATTTGCACAACCTCAGTAACAAAAACAGAAATCCTGGACATATGCTCAAACCTGCAAACTCTTAAGCAGTTTCAGATGTACTGCAGAAATTTAGGCCAGAAGAGTGTAAAACAAATATTCAAGAAGTCACAATTCAACACCACTTGAGCGTGACAATATTATATTAATTCAAGGCAGGGTTTCAAAAACTTGAAAACAACATTCATGTAATATTTTGTTTATTCCATGGTCACAGACTTACGCTTTGTTTGAGTGTGGGGTTGGGGGTGCATTTATGGGACAGGTTGTTAAATCTGGGTTTGTCCCTCCCATTCATCATCATACATACAATACACCCTTTCTTTTTTATAACACCCAATAAACCCAGCTCTCTTTTTTTTGCCCTTTTTTGATATTAGTCTCCCACCACAATACTCTGCACCCCCAAATACAACACTGACAGCCAACATGGCTTCTCAAACACATCTTTTTCTACAAATCATGTGGATTTGAAATTGTTTTAAAGCATTAAGGTTCAATTTCAGCATGGAAATAATGAAGTTGTTCACATTAAGTTTACCAGCTTTAATACTGAAACAGACTCTTTTAGAACATGTCTTCTTAGCTAAAGCACATTTTTAATAGACAGACTAATGATTCAGTGTCATCAATGGCTAAAGTTAATGCGGTGTGGTGGAGACATGGCTGGAAGCTGCGACGCCCCGATCAGAGACAAGTTGTAACACAAGTCACCGATCCTCACAAGATGTTGGCTACAAGCAGTTTAACCACCAGCGGATTTTCTCCGCTAGCCTTTATAAGAGCACTGTAATTGCAAAAAAATATGCTATTGAACATTGTTTTAATCAATCTCTTCAACTATTCATAACAGTGTTTGTCATGTGCGCATTCCCAACGGATGAGTCTGTAGGCGTTTAGAGTCAGAGATAAATGCTGTATGTCGTAAGACGTAAACTGTAACATTATTACTCTGAATAACCAGATTAGAGTAATAACTTGATTACAGTATTAGCATGTTTCAGCGGATGTATGTTTTTTGATAGGAAACATCATATTGACGGCACAAAAGAAAGAACATTTGTGGTTTTCTGTGTTGATGAATTCACTTAGGGGCAAATTCTCTTACATTCAGGGTATGTGGTAACATGAAACCTTTTTTTCTGAAAACCTTCAGCCACTCAACCGTTTGTTTATTTAAAATCTGCTTTGCTTTGGTGTTTGTTCCCTCTGTGTGTGGAAACATACTTTTGCAGTTCCAAACGTGTCATTTCAAATCTTGACAATGATCTAAATCTGTTAATCTAGTTATTTAAAGTTAGAAAAACTGGTTCTGGTTCTAAACAGTGTTGCCAAAGCGGCACTCTATACTGTTTTTTGAAATTGAGAAGTCTGTGTAAAAGCAATGTGTTTGATGCAAAATACATTTTCAGAAACTGGTAGCTTAATTTTAAAGTTTTGATATCAAAATCGGAAAGTAAGAGGTTTAAAACACATTGTAATTGTCTTGTTTTACAGCTGCAAGAATCTCTGCTTTCTTTGAACACACTGGCTGAACTTGAATTTCCAGGTTCACAGAGGTTGTTTTAAGCGTCACAGTGTTTTTCATTACTTCATTACTGATGTTTAGAAAGTAACAGTTTTACGGAAAGGCATCAAGAGTACAAGAGTATAGGCCAGTGACACAGATTGGCCAGTTTTATTAAAAACTAGACTGGCGCAGGTACAGACAAAATAATCATATGAGCCCCTTCCAAGAGATACAATATGCAGACACCCCTGGAAACTAATATGTTTTATCTTATAAATCAGGCACATATCTTAGTTTTTTTTATCATCTACTGGCAGTAAAAAGCATCCCCATTGTATAATAGTTAGCTGTGTCTCCTCCTATGTCATGATATGATGGTCAATGAGCATTGTTAAACTAGCTTTGAAGAACCCATTTAAAGTGAAGAGGGTGCCAGAGAAAAGGAGATTACCGCTGAATGAAGAGGAGAGCGTTTCCCCTAAAGGCCTGAAACACCAAGATACAAAGAGTTACAGGGGGAGGGGGGTAGTTTAATCCCAAATCAAACTTCATCCCTCCACTCTTCTTTCAGCTCTTTTAACTGCCCATGCCCTTACACAGCGCCTAATCTTATAATTGATCCTTTGTAATTGTAATTGAATCATTAAAAGCTCTTGGTTACACAACACAAGGCGTGTAAACTGAGTCGGGTGTGAGCAAAAAATACACACACACATCTTTGCTATGAGGAACATATGTACACACACACACACACACACACACACACACACACTGATACACTCTATTGGAAGAGGAAGATCAAGTGTAAAAGGGGGGTTTGTTCAAAAAAGGGTAAAATCAAATGTCACATAGAGTTGCTGTTCCTAGTCTGACTGAAATTTTTTAAAATTTGAAATCTTAGAATTAATTAGTTATATGATATACATTATAAATATGCACCAGCAGTTTTAGAACATAGTGTGCCAGCAATAATTACAGTTTGGTGAATAACACTTGATCAGAACATAAAAATGATAAAGCTGTGTCAATGTTAAGTAGGGCCGCAACGATTAAGGTTAATTAAATAAAAAAACTTTTCCAGAGCCCTCAGTGACGTCTTCAAACATCTTGTTTTGTTTGGCCAACAGTCCAAAAAATAGATTTCGTTCCAAAAATGACAATCGATTATTAAAAATAGTTGCTATTTATTATTCTATCGATTGACTAATCAATTACTCTAATTACAAGCAGTGGGATTTGTAGTCCACCAGTCCAGCCTCATGTTGAGAGAGATGGTTGAGTTTAAATCAATGCTGATGAGTTCAATAAAGGAATAAAGGTATGAATGTCAGAGGTGAAAAACACCTCTTTGCATGCTTCTGTCCATTAATGTAAACAGGCTACTCAGAAACAGAAAGGGGCTGAATCCCCCTCTTAAACCCCTGTGGTGGTCAGTGAACATCTTTTTAGATCCTTAAGTCCATGCAGAAATCTACACCGGCAACTTTCACAGCAAAAAATCAAACAAGAAACAAGTAAACTAAACCTAAACAGATTTTTATACTAAGAAAAGATGATTAATGAATATTGGTGGACATTTGTCTGTCCGACTGGCATCTGGCGAAGCTCCTTAGCGAGTTGAAACAGGCCCTGCTGTGGTGTTTGTCATCCTGACTGCTCATCCGTCATCATTAGTGAGCACTGAGGACCTGACAGTGCTTGATGCTCTGGTATCTAAATAATTACTGAAGATAAATAGACTCAAGGTGCTCAGTGGGGACATCCCACTGCGGAAAAGATATTTCAAACATCAAAAAATGAAAGCTCAGCCCGTTGACACATATGAAATGGACTTCAGCAAGTCAGTTTCTATAGATAGATAGAGTCAATGTTTAATTTTCCAAGCCACTAAGCCAAGTGTAATCAAAGAGTCTGAGAGTGGACTCTATGACAATAACAAAAGGTCTGCTCATTCTTTTGCATGATAGAGTGTATTTATCTCATTTATCTTGGCTGACTGCTCCTGTGTTGTTGTTATTTAACACTGTATCTTAATGCCTGATGCAATCTGTGCCTCGTCTATCCTTGTGAAAAGAAACTGCTCATATGTATAGTGATTTATGTTTTATCTTTTAAAACTCACTTCTCATTCTTAAAGCCATCGTTTCCTCTGAAGAATATTGCTGAAATGTGTTATATAGCTTCAGGTGACTTTCTCAAATTGCATAAGCGCCAACAGAAAAATATTGCTGATATGGTGCAATTTATCAGTCCAATCATGTCTTTGTTATGTTTTGCAATCTGTTTCTAACTAACTGTGGTTCTATATGTGTGAGTGTATTGGCCAAATGACAACCATGTGATTTCAAGGCCCATTTGCCTTCAATCTGTCAGTGCTGTTTCAGTTTGGACATTGTTGTTTTCTGGACACGTCGTCGGGTCAGGTCCCAAATTGTTTAAAAGAGCTGTCAATCATGTGAAGTCATTCATAAAGAAAACAAACACGATGATGTATATATATGCACTCCCCAACTCACTCACTCACTCTCACAAAGCACACTAAGCGCATAAACAAACAAAAAGCAGGGTGAGAATGGGTACATAGATTCGAAAGGAATCTGACTCTTCCTGTGGAGAGAGCTCTATGATAACAAAACCAGGACTCTGATAAGAACACACACACACACACACACACACACACACACACACACACACACACACACACACACACACACACACACACACACACACACACACACACACACACACACACACACACACACACACACACACACACACACACACACACACACACACACACACACACACACAGCTTGCTCTGTTCCAGTCTGATGGACAGGATGGAGTACTCACACTGAATGCTGCCGGTCCCGGCCCAGGCGAAGGGGTCTAGGCCGGAGAAGTAAGAGGTTGCCTTGCTGAGCATGCAGGATCCTTGTCCGGACACATCAAAGAGGGGCCGAGGGGCCAGCCCCAGAGCCTCCATACAGTCAAACATGCCCCTCTCAGATCACAGCAAACACAACTACAGCTGTTTGTTCTGCTGCTGAGCTGTGAGAAAGTGACTGTAAAAACTGAGAAAAGCCTTTCAGTGACTTAAAGTAATTCAAAGCCCTTGTAGTCCAGGTGTTCCCTGTCTTTCTGTATCTCTGTCTCTTGTTGCCCCCTGACTGCCTGTCCTGTCCTGTCTCTTCAAAAAGTCCTCTGGTTTGACAAAATCCCTCTTTCTCGCCTTATTTCTTCTCTACAATCCAAGCTTCTTTTATCCTTTCTGTTCCAAGATCACTTGATTGCCTGCCTGTCTGTTTTGACTCCCCTAACTGATCTCAGCTTTCCTCTTGCTGGCTCTTTGGGCCTCTCGCTCTCCACCACAGACTCACTCTCTGCATGCTCTCTCAGCACAGAAAAAGGAGGTGGGGTCGGGGAAGAAGAAGAGGGAGGGGATGTGCAACAGGGGGTGTGTACCTGTTTTCTGATTGGTCATGCATCAAATTTTCTCTCCTTCCCACTTTTCTCCTTCACGTTTTCCAAATCGCCTCTTCATATTTCATATTCTGCAAATGAAAACAAACACTCTTCACCTCCCCTCCTCCTCCCTCGACTCTTTCTTCTTTCTTCTTTCTTCTTACTATATTAATGCCCTTTTTGTTTCATCACAGCAGGGAACATTGCCTCTCTTGCAAACAGCTCTACCACCCTTAGCAAGAAACTCCCACCTCACAGAATCTGTTCAGAGAAAGTACGAAAGGGGCTCAGTGAGAGGCAACTTAGTGAGAGTGTCATTTGCTAATTTACCCAGCTTTCCCTGTAAATAGATACTCTCCTGTGGTTTTGGTCAAGTACAGTAGGATTAAAGTGGCCACAGGAACACAACACACCTGCTCACACACGCTCAACTTACCCCAAATTTCCCTGTTATTAAAAGCGTAGTACTTGAGTATTGTGTTGCATTTTAACCATGATTACATCCGAGTCACTGTAGTATCTGTGTGTATGTGCGTGTGTCATCATGGGATTTACATGTCTGACTGTGGACAGATTTTGTCACTGCGATAGCGTCACAACAATAAGATGCAGTAATGAAACTTTACAGGTGTGTTTATAGATCAAAATGAAGGCAGAGTTTGAAGAAGGGTGTGGTTTACTTCCCTGGTCCAATTTGGCGTTGCTGCTGGTCTGTAGTTTATTGTTCTAATTATTCCCATAAGTTTATTTATACAATGAAACAGTACAAAAGAAACAAGAAAGAAAAAAAAAACATCGACTAAAACAAAAAAGAAACGACGATGCTTCAATTCTATGGTTTCATTATTCCCTGATAATTTTATTTCAGAAAAAAGAACAATGCAATTTGGTGCTACTTGTTTGGGAAATAGAGGCAAATTTCTGAGTCAGTTATTAGATTTTGGTTATGTTGCGTTGTGAGCACCTTTTGATTTACTGAAGAAGACCCACTTTAAACCTAAACAAATATTCATTCATTTTTGGAAACTTTATGTTGTAGATTTGTTGAATTGCATTCTTGTATGTTTACATATTTCTAGCACCTAATTGGAATCAATTAATTATATAAAGTGTACCAATTGAACACTGTCAGCCAAATTATATTGTTCTTTCCAGAAAATGTCCTAAGAATTTAATATGAAGCCATTATGAATTTGCAGACCCATAAAATAAAGTGTTACAGAGGACAAAAAGAAGAGTGATGGCAGGTGCTGAGCATAAATTAAATGTAACGACAGACCCCCTAATTGCCCATTAATGCACATCTAATATTTCTGCAATTTGGGATGAAAATTAAGAACTATTATTTGAGTTTAATTTTAAGATTAAAGTCTGATCTGTTTTCGTCTACACATAATTTATTCTTTGTCTTTCTCAACGGTCATGCATACCCACGTCTCTCTATTTCAGTTTCATTTATCCTCTTTCTCTTTCCATTTGGTTTTGGCATGTGTGGATATCTAATTCAATTCCTTCAATTCAGTTCAAAATGGTTTCAGTTATCTTCCCTCCCGGAGCTTATTGGATAGTTCAGTCACACTGAAGTGGGACTCCGCTGCAGGCGAACCACACTGGCCCCGGAGTCTGGATAGTATGTATACGAGACAGCCTCACCCCCTCCCTCTCCTCCTCCCTTTCCTTCCCTCGTTCAAGAGGGATGAACTCTGGAAGAAACCCCCACTGGGGCTTTAACACCCCCCTTCTCACACACACACACACACACACACACACACACACACACACACACACACACACACACACACACACACACACACACACACACACACACACACACACACACACACACACAAACTGTCCTGCCCGTGGCTGCCTGTGCTTCATACCACCCTTGAGTGTTACAATTCTCTATTTTCTTTGTTTTTCTCCTGTTGTTTGTGTTTGTTTATTTTTTTGCCAACCTGCCTGAATCCATTTCTTTAGATTTTTTTCATTAATATTTGGAGGATAACAGCATGCACCCAGTCTGCTGTTCTTTTACTTAAGTTTCTTCTTTATTCATCTTGTGAGAACCCCCCCCCACACCCCCACCCCCACCCCCTACTTGGAGGAACTTCTACCTGTCTTTCACCACCATGGCCGAGCGGCACACCAACACACAATGACACACTGCAGGGAGCAGAACAGCACAGTATAAGTCTGCTGAGCTCTCCCCACACCTTGAGACAATTACCCTCCCGCCTCACAGCACCAGCCCCCTGTTGCTGCTTTGATGAAAGGGACACACAAATGCAGGGTGAATGTGAGGAAGAAAGGAAAAGTTGTCTCAGTTTCTTTCACTTTTAAAAAGACATTAACTTTAGATTATTTTAGTCGGGCAACTTGCAGATCGTTGCCTTTCTCACACACATAGACACAATTTGTAAGAGGAGCGAGTCATATTACTACGATTCACAATCAGGTTCTTTTGGCTATTCATCCTGTCGTCATGTCTGACACAAACACACAGAGCTGAACAATGGTCTCTCTCTCTCTGTCTCTGTCTCTTTCTCCAGCAGCAGCTCCGCTGGCTCGGCCGCAGATATTTGCACAAAGTCTCACTGCGGTCATCAGCAAGCGCACAAATATAGTCACAAATGTGAGGCAATGAGTGCAAGACTGCTGGTTTGTGATATTCATGGGTGTTGGAATGTGCAGCCTACAGGGTGGAAATGTGTGTGTGTGTGTGTGTGTGTGTGTGTTCGGACGCACGGACAATTATGTGTGTATGTGCTTAAACAGAGTGCCTGTGATGAAAGAAACAAAGAAAAACACACAAGTCTCGCTCTGTGCCTTTAGGTTCAAGTTACTAATATCACACACACACTCACACACACACACACACACACACACACACACACACACACACACACACACACACACACACACACACACACACACGCGCACACACACACACACACACACACACACACACTAAACATTACAAAGAACAAGATGTGACTAGTTCAGAAATTACGAAAGGACATTGTGTTCATTGTGGAAAAATGTATTTTCCTCGTGATCGCTACAGACAGATTTTTCTTCCTTTTCATAACGAAATTTTGATGTAAACAGAATTTTAATCCTAGTGTCATGAAAAAAAGACAAAAATACATTTTAAGAAATATTTTCTTAAAATACAAAGATGGTATCATGTATTTACACTAATTCCAGGAAGCACAAGGCAGATAGCTTTAACCCAAAAAGAGTTATTTTTGTGCTCTAATACTAACTCCCTTTTCCTGCTGCTATTAGGAAAAGAGGACAGAAATTACTGTATGATTGAATACAGAGCAGGGAGCTTTTGATGTGGATATCCGCTAATTTTACATCTAGGGATGTTTTGAGTTTCATCTCATTAGAGAACAAAGTCAAGTCTTCTACTCACACTGATAAGGACCTGGTTTGAATTACTTGGCAAATTCCACTTAAACCTCTTTAGTAATTTTGTATAATTTTGTACACTTTGCACTAATGAGAGATAAGAAATGTATTCTAGCTTCACTTAATGGTAAAGAATGGGCTCATTATTTGCACTATTGGTCTTCCTCTTTCAGCATAATCTGTATTGAAAACCCTTGTTGGCTAATTGCCACTACAAACTGTCAGTTTACACGAGGGATATCTATAGAGTTAACAAGATTTTTCTTAAATAATTTCTTAAAATCTAGTTGATGGATAAATATGTCAACTCCTTTGCCAAATCATGAGCAAGATTCAAGAGTGTGAGCCATTCCCTGCTGGCAGTCACAGTCAGAAGGTCCATCCGTCCTCGAATAATCCCTCTAACTTTGGTACTGTGTGTTAAACTCAAGGCGGTTTAACCCCTCGGTCAACTCAACACGGAACGGAAACCAACAAGGATTGGAGATAAGTATGGTTGCATACAGTTCCTGTATTTCAAGGTCATCCTGCTGAGCATTTCCATATGGTCTCATCCAATATGTGGAGCTCTTTTGACATTTTTCTCTTTTCAACAGGAGCTCTAGACAGGCCATCAGGGACTTTATTCTATAACGCGACTGTGAGGGTGAACTCTTGCAACAAGAGTGGATGAGAAGAGTGCTAGCTTTCTGTCTTTTGGAAAACCCAGACCACAGACGAATGGTTTGTCATAACAGGGAAGGTCCTGCCGTCCAGGTAGCAATGCCACTTTTCCAAACGCCCTCACCTCTGCCAAACATTCCTGTTGTGGGGTTGAAAACCTCTTTGCTGGATTTAAGATGAAAGCATTGACCTACCAACTTCCCAGTCCTGTTTGTTGGGGCCATAACTGCACCAAAGACTGCCAACATCGCTGGCATCTGTGCACATGATGAAGGTATTGGGGAAATCCGGGTGCCCAAGAATTGGTGGGGAAGCAAGACGCTGTTACAAGGTCTTAAAAGCCGCTTGGCAGGCTGACATCGAGATGAATTTTGACTTTTTCAAAACATTAAGAGGCTTTGCTATTTATGAAAAGTTGAGAACAACGTTGGTCCCAGCCACCCTTCCCAGATAGCTCTGAAGCTCCTTGATTCTATGGCATAGGAAAGTCCTGCTTTGACAAAACCAGTCAACTGTCAGTTAGATTGCTAGATAGGGAGAAGACGTTATATTAAATAATATACAGTCCTGGAAGAAAATCTAAATGTTGTGAGAAAAAAACCCCACTTAATTCAATGCAAAATCCTGTAATTATTACATTATTCTGATTTGTCATTACATTTTTGGAAATAAAGGATGCACATGTTAAAGTGAGGAATCACATTATCTGGAAAAGTAATTGTTGAATGTTCATATTATACTATTTATAAATGTTTTAAATGTGCACGATGGGTCAATTAACCTGACATTAGAAGTTACTGCACCTTTTATCTATTTTGACATTGTTGAAATGCCACAACATTGTTGTTGATGTTTTTAGCTTGGTTCATCACTTGTCTTACTCCACTATATGCTCAACATATAATTACCAAACATGTTTATATGAAGGCAAAGAAAAACAAAGAGAGGACAATTCAACTTTTAACTGAAGTTAGGTTTGGGATTATTTAATTTATGTTGTTTGTGGTCTCATTACTACAAGCTTAAGAAATCAAATGTGGTTTTATCACAATCTAGTACAATAGGTTTTCTGGCCATTTTGTTTTGTCACATTAGACCACATGTATTGTCATCGATCTTGAGTGACATAATGCGGCCCGGCTCCTCATATCTTTCTGTCTCTGTCTGTAAATGTATAAAAGTCCCAGAGGAAACATGTCAAAGATGTAATGGCATTTTGAGTGCTAGAAGCCTGGTCGTAGATAAACAGATATCAGCTGCTCACTGAACACATTATCTGTGTGCAAACAATGACACACACACACACACACACACACACACACACACACACACACACAACACACACACACACACACACACACACACACACACACACACACACACACACACAGTCACACACACACACACACACACACACACACACACACACACACACACACACACACACACACACACACACACACACACACACACACACACACACACACACACACACACACTGATTGACAGCAGGTATTTCTTCACCAGATGCAGTGTAAAGTGTTTAGTCTGGACAATGCACAGTCTACAGAATATTGATCAACGTGGGGATAAATATGGATGCAAGGTAGACATGTCATCAACATGATTAAACTGACAATAGTAGCATTCATATAAACACACTAATGGGTTTAAGCTACAGGTACCTGCATCTATTTATTCAGAAATTGCAAAAGTTGCATTGGACAGGAAGTGAGGAAAAAAATATAAACTATAAAATATAACGTGAACTAAAAAGAGATTACAAATTTATGATGAAACTATCATGCATAACTTGAAATTGCACAAGCGTTACAGGAAAGTAACAGTGTGGAGTGCAAGGGTCAGAATTATAATTAAGTTATAATGCAGTGCTGTAAAGCTGTGATGTCTGAGTAATATAAGTATACACAAAGATGAGTGAAACAAAGGAAAACATATAAGGACAGAAGTAAATAGGAAAAACAAAGTAAATTGTAGTATATCAGAGCCAGTTAAAAAAAGAAAGTAATTCAACCTTCAAATCAAATTCATTTTCAAAGTACACAATGTTGATAGTCTTTGCTTGACTCTCTCTGTGGTCTGGCAGATTTCTTTGTGAAGTGCAATAGTGCCCCCTGTGACTCAAATGGTCTCTATCCAAACACACTGCTTTTGGAGGTTGAAATGAGAAACTCTCTCATCTGCCAAAAGCCCATCCTTATTTGAGGAAATTCATGTTTCTCTGTTCTAACGATGATTCGAAAGATTTAGATTCTATGGAAAGCGTCAAGTTACACAAGGGACCATG
This sequence comes from Anoplopoma fimbria, assembly GCF_027596085.1. NCBI lineage: Eukaryota > Metazoa > Chordata > Actinopteri > Perciformes > Anoplopomatidae > Anoplopoma > Anoplopoma fimbria. The sequence continues at coordinate 360,879 of NC_072465.1, read as the reverse complement.
CTATGTTTGTGTTTTTTCCAGCCTGGTTTACCACATGGAAAAACTCTTCTATTCTATTCCATTCTTTTCCTTCCTCAATGCATGATTTAAAGCCTGATTATAGCCTCTTGACCCTGAAGACAAAATTGTGGAGAGTCTTAACTGTTTTATGCAAAACAGACACACTATCTTATCATGTGTTAGTGTGTGGGATCAGAATTTCTTGCCTTCTGATTCAACCTCTGAACAGCTGGATCCCTCATGACAAGTGATTTGCAAAGAAACATCTTAAGATATCTTTTTTTTTCAAGAGTGTTTTGTAAACGTACATCTTTTAAAGCAATACGCTCTGTTACAGTGAAGTTTAACACATTTCCATAGTTGTTTTTTGTAAGTTTTGTAAATGATTAATACATTATTTTTATTACTTACACAATGCAGCCATCTCTTTGGGAAGGTCTGCCCCAAACCGGCCGAAGAGGTGGCTACTGGCCAGCAGGTCAAAGGGGGAGTGGCTCCGCATGGAGTTAAAGGTGAACGGGTACATAGCTCGGGGGAAGCCGGCCATGTGACGCACTTGGTGCTCCCTGTTGGTTGCCATCCTGAAAAGTGCTGCTGCTGGTTTGGATGACTTTTCTCAGACTGTCTCGTTGTTTCGTCTTCCTGCGTTGACTTTTGTCAGGGGCCTGTGTTGAGTTTGAAGTGAGCTGCTGCCATTCAGCCTCTCTCAGCTGCTGGCTGCTCTGCCGTCAGGCTGCAGAGAGGCGAGAACGATGCTGATGAAGGAGAAAGACGGACCAGGAGTCACTTGACCAGGACTTGAGCAGGTCCAAACTCTGTAGAAAAGACGGGAAGAGAAGGTTAGATACTGAAACTCACTTTACCAAAAACCCAGTAGCCAAACCTATTCCTGAAATATATTAGACAAACTCTAGAAGAGGAATAACATCATAGAAGACAGAGAGCAAAAAGAGAGTGCTGAAGATACTCTCATGCTTTTTGTCTGTCTTCAAAGTAGTGCAATGATTTCAGGCAAGCCATATGATTTCAATCAGCAGAACTGTATTATAAAGGGTCTCTCTGTTCCCTCTGCCAGCCTGACTCTAGCCAGTCTGCTTGAGAACAGCCAGCCACAACATGGGTACAATTAACCCTTTACCACAACAGACACACATGACCTACTCATTCTCACTGTACACCACACTATAAAACCCTCCTCTGTGCCCTCTGTGAAGCACAGAAACCGCTGAAGGTTTGTGATGATCAACATGTCTCACCTTTTCTGTCTCTCAGTCACTCTGTGACCCTGTCAATAAGTGAAAAGACGGCTGCCCTCCCCACTTTCTCCCTGACTCTCTCATCCCCTTCAGTGATTTTATGAGTGGGTGGAGCTTTACTCTCTGTGGTGGAGCTGTGTGGTAAATACAGCTCGGCAAAAGAATGTCTTGTTTTTTTTGGGCCAGCTTTGGCATGGGAATCAAACACCCAGGGTGGGAGAGACACAGAGGGAGAGAATTATTAATTACCAATGAGCCCCATTTTCACTACTAAAAAGAACACACAGATTCAGTCGAAATACATAGTGAACAAATATATATTGAGAGGAACAATCTGTCCATTTAAATAGCAAACACCTGTCTTTGAGTCTCGTTTGTGCCGACAGACTACTAAGGTGCTGAAATACAAGTACAGTAACATATATACTGTACATGTATAAATGCAAAGGGTCGCCCCATACTTGATTGAAAGTAAACGGTTCCACATGTGGAGGTTAAAATACCGGCCACATCAGATCCCTTTTACAGGACAGAGACATACACAAAGACACACATGGTCACACCAAAGCAATACCTCTTAATTTAGCACGAGTACACGATTCCTCAAGTTTCATCTTAAAGGGTAAATTCACTCAAATTACCTCTTTTGTTTTTGTGGTATCTCAACATGCAGATTAGGATTTTATTTGCTCAGGTTTTGAGATATCTCTTCTGAGATTTTTCAAAACCCCAACCCGATACAATTGAGATGAATGAAAGCTTGTTCATAGTACACACAGAATTCAACTAGAAATGCAACAACCACTGCTGAAATGTTTCATTGAATGAGTTAAAAACTACAAATTGCCCCTGTCTACACAGCAAGCATATTAGAAGTGTTTTTCATGCGCACGTCTCATGCAACAGATGCGCTCTCATTTAAATCAGTGCATCTGGCTGCACTGGCGCTATGCATCTAAGCTGCAGGTCACTGTGTAATGCATCATTTTGACTGTTTCACTCTTCCTATTAACATAAACTCTGTGTGTTTAGTTCCTTTAGATGTATTAGCCCTGTTAGCTGTCCGCCAAATCGCCCAAACTAAGTGATAGATATACATACATACATACCTACAACAGTCTAACGAGGCGTGCAAATCAAGACAAGCACAGTTCCAAACTCTTAGCAGGGACAAGAGTCCAACCTGAAGCAGTTGTTGATCAGTTGCGGCCCCTGCCAGCCAGTAGTCAGGAATCAGCAGTCAATGACGGTATAAAACAATAAAATATGCATATCAATGCAACCACGAGAGGTCCTTGAGCATGCAGTCATTAATGAGCATAAAAACCATTATACAGTTGAGTCCAGCAGTACGCTAGATTAGCCATGGACAGACAGACAGACACAAATATGCATGCAAACACACACACACACACACACACACACACAACACACACACACACACACACACACACACACACACACACACACACACACACACACACACACACACACACACACACACACACACACACACACACAAATACATCATCTCCTGGTGGAGATAAGAATAATAAAAATCACATGTAAATCTAACAGGAACATGTTTTTTCAGGAACAAGGTCCCAGTTAATCCCGATAATCTGTGAGAAATTCTCTTCAGTAGAAAGTAGTTCAAAACCATTCACCTCTAAAATGATAGGTGGACATCTCAAAACCTGGATCAATATGTCCCAAACTGTTTGGGATGGCTCGGTTTCACGAAGGCTAAATGAAAAAAATAGGTTTGCTCTGATGAATACATGTTTTATTTTTGAAACTTTAGCTGCTGCACCTTATTACAAATCTCTAACCATAATAGTGTGCTCCAGACTTCATCAGTCCAGATCCAATGAAAATGTGTTTGCTGTTTAATTACTGAAGTCTAATACAACATCAATGCAATAAATTCTATCTTCATTAAGATTAGAATGTTAAGCTCTTGTTGAAAATGTTTTAAAGAGGTGTGGATTCAATTTGGAGGCTACAGTTTGTGGTGCTGTTGATTTGTATTGCATCCCACTGAGGGGTGTTATTAATATTTAGTCAACCCTCACTGATAATGATGAATTAATCATCAGGCATCTGTGCTGCTACTATTAGAGTAAAACTTGTCAACGTCCTTTTGTTGTAGTGGCAGCTATTTCTACCTCCATAAGTGAGCACACACAGTGCATATTACACTTTCACACACAAGCCACAAAGTCAGCGCAGTAAATGTTGTTTTTAAAGTCATATTTCCCATATTGACATTTTTTCTGTAACTGCTTGGGTCTGCTGCGGTTTTTCTTCACTGCGAGGGCCAGTTAGGGAGAGTCCCTGGAACTATTTTCACAAAGAACTTTTGTATTTGAGGATCAGAAAATGTCAAACACAGGTTGGACAAAGTGTGTAGTGATTAAAAAAAGTGATTACATACATTGTGTGAAATGGTGACATTTTGCAAAACATTAGCAAGCACATGCCTCTCTAAAAGCAGAACACAGAAACATACAAGCACGGGCATGTGGGCTGCAGAAGTGAACATACACAGATGTTCTGTGGCTTTAATCATGTTCATGGGCAAGTAATCAGTGGAAAACACACTGCGTTCACACATGCTGAAGCACCATTGAAAGATGCAATTGACCTTGAAGAATGAAGGGGTAAATATAGGACGAGGATCCCTCCACAGATGCAGCTTTTGAGTTTTTCAGCTTGAAAAGAAACTTCAAGTTGACTCTTTAACCAATTTAAATTCAAAGACTGAAATCACCAGTATGAAAGCCAGATGTATAAAAGGATCGGGATGAGGGGAAAAGAAGTGTTGAAATCTGAAAAAAAAGGATGGAAAATGGTAGAGGGAAAGAAAGGGAGGGAGTTTCAAGCATCTGGCAGGCCATGTGTAAGAAGTGAACAGAGTCCTATTAATTAGGGCCATACTGGTAACTGGATTAATAAGAGAAAGGACGAACTGTGGTAAGGCAGCATGGGAGGAAGCAGAAAAAATGGGCGAAGCGGTTACAAAAAAACATACATAAAAATAAAGCAACGGTTTTATTTCCACTAATAAACTACGAAATAACGTGTGCCCAAGCCAAGGAATGGTTTCTTTCACTCTAATGAGTAACACCCCCCCGCCCAGCCCCCTCACTCTCCCTCCAGGGGGAATACACCTTGGGTAGGACAACAAAAGCAGTGCTGTGTCTCCGGGCCTCCAGGCCTCAATGCTGCTTTTATGAGACCTAGCTGGGTCAGGTCAGACTGGGTCACCCGGTCCTGGTCCTGCTGACACACCAACACCGATATTCACACACACACACAACTGATGCTCCCTTTTCCCAGACTATGGGGATTAAAACGCTTTAGTGTAAAAGCGTTGGGGCTTTCCACCTCATACAGTCAACTTTGTTTGTTTTCGCAAACTGCGCTTCTTTGAGCTACCTCATTGTGTTCAGCGAATTGCTGCAGCAGTTGTTCAAAAACAATTTTTTGAATAACATGTTTTAAGTGCTTATTAGCAGAAGCATCTGGACCTAGTTTCCCTGTGTGTAATTCCGACTAAACTTAGTTTTTTCCAACCCAAATCAGATTGAAGTTATAGTTATGAAACAAAACCCCCACACACGCCAACACTGAGTCTGTCCACACTAAGCTGTTTGTCATTTACATGTGCCTTGACGTGTCCAGAGAGTGTTAGAGAGACAGAATGACAGAGAGCCCACCTCACCAATTTTGCAACATGTAAGCTGTATATGATTTATTTTTGCTCACTTTGACATGTTAAACTAATTAAAGCAAACAGCATACTTGCAACCACTGCATACAAGAGCCTTGTAAGACTCACAATTTGTCGGCAACAATCACTTGCGAAAGGTGACACTACCACTGTATGTTTCTGTATGTAAGCAGCACTTTAAAACTTGCCTTAGGTTTTTTTCCATAAAAACAGAGCCTACCCTGAGCCATTTTGTGCCCTTTAGGCTAGATTTAAGGTGCTTCCCCTTGTAACGCAGCCAGTTCCACCACCAAGGATGCAGCAGACTTTTTTGTAATATTTAAAAAAAATTCCTGGCACGCTCCTGGTTTTCACCTATACCCCCTATGCCATAGGGTGGGCTCTGCATAAAAATCTGTTTTATTTTGGTCGGAAAACAAAACCGTCGCACCAAACATCTGGTCAAATTTGAACTTTCTGTAAAGTGCCAGAAAGTCGACATAATAAAACCCTTACATTATGGCAGTTAACTGCTTTGTTTAGGTCTTAGAGCAATCAATCTTTGGTGTATTGAGAATTTTGGTTACATTTTCAGTAGTTTTTTTCTACACATTATAGAAAAATGTTTTGTTGGTGTGGCGACAATGTGGTGCAGCATTTTAAGGGAAATAGAGGACTGGAGAATTACAGTTAATCGTCAGTTTTATTGTATAATGACTCCACATTTAAGAGCAGAGAAATGTGTGGTAAAAGGAATCCCGTGTCAGTTAGTGAATGAAGAGCGGCACGAGTTAAACCATTCAGAAAATGGAGCTTGATCAGGGTGCGTAGATTTAAACAAAATATACATGTCTTATAGAACTAGCACTCTTGATTATCCTCAGTGTCATCATGCAAACACAAAACTATTGTAAAGTCTTGGATATTATTATAAATTAGTTGGCATGGAAAAGCAATTAACCATATCATTCCGAGCAGTGCAGAGTAAAGTTTTAATACCTTAAAGTTTGCTTAGTCGACTGCCCAGGACATTATTTTATAGACCATGTAACAGTATCCATCTGAAAGGACTAATAGCCCCTAGTTTCCTGCCCTGTTCTTACTGTTTAGACAGGCTTCGCAATGGCAGCAACTAAACAGCTCCATTGCTGCCGTACAATGTATTGCAATGTATTTGACGATTCTTTAAGTCTTTAAACAGTCCCTCTTCTTAGAGTAAAATATCTTGGTCACCATCACCTACCTTTTTGTCTTAGTTATAAAATCCCCCATCAATGCCACACAGACAGGTTTTCTTCTCTCACAATCACTGATATTCAAAGCGAACTCTTCTTGTAATAGAAGGACCAGCATTGTATGGATAGAATGAATTTGAATAGCTCTAAATTATTTTGCGTGAGTTGTATCATTGGTCAGTGCTTGGTTAGTGGTGGTTTAAGTCGCCTCTTCTGTCTCTGCTACTGGTCCCTCCTGTAATGTTGTAAGATGTGTTCTATACTGAATTTGAGATGTAATAAACATTAAGGTGACTGGATGGATTATCTGTAAAACTAACAGTTCTTGATGTAAAGGTGATCATTTTGACTTTAATAAGCCATTTAGGTTTTTTTAGTAACTGTTTATTTATGTCAACTTAATGTTTTTACTGTATGTTATCAGGAATGAAGCAAAAATTACAAAAAAAAATCACTATTATTTGCAGTGTATCAGCAGTTGTTCTTCAGTAAAACCGACACAATTTGAACTATTCATGGTCAACATTGTAATTTTACGGCAAGGCATGGTGTACAATGGGGCATTTTCAACTTTTCTCAACTACGAAAGAGTACAAGCACATAGTAAACTTTAGGATTACAGTGAAGCTTTAGATGCAAAAGGAACATGGAAGAAATAAGAAAGGTAAATGTTAATGTGTTAGCACTGGGAAAGTTTCAACAGTATTATTTCAATTACTCCAAACTAAGACAAAAGGGAAAAACGTTTTTTATTGCGTATGATTATGTGTGTCTCAGGGTGAGCACATCAAATGGATTACGCTGTTGATGATTTTCTTCCTATCCTTAAAAGTGGATTCAGTCTGGTAAAAGTGTGTACACTTGTCTAAGATAAAAAAAAAACTAAATTTGTCAGATAAAAAACCCACTGATCTTTCGGACTGACGAGGACAAGTAAATAAACTTGTTTAGAAAGTTTTTCACATGACTAAACTGAATGTTAAAAGAATGTAAACAGGAATGTAGTGAGTGTATAAGCGTAATGAGAAGTAATGAATATAAAATGAAATAGAGAAGTCTAAACTGTTGTAACCGAGTAAGTAAAAGTAAATAAGGGTAAAGTGAAGTTTGAAAGGTTAAGTGACAATAGTGAGAAGTTCAGAAGTCTTATAATCTGCAGGAGGAAGCTGTCTGCCAGATGGCAGCAGACAGAACAGTTTGTGGCTGGTGTCTTTGATGATCAATCTGTCAGTAAATAGACATTTTTTTTAAAATGTTGTTTTCTTCTCTTCCCAACTATTTAGTCATCTTTCTTTTTCCGAACTTCCAGTGTATGGGTTCAATCCAGAGCGGTGTGAGTCAGCTGGAAAAGAGGCAGCTATTCAATGGCAAAGTGCTCCAGCTTTTTTTTACTCTCGTTTGAATTTGTGGGTTTTGTCATTGTTGTTATTTTGTGAACATGAGCTTTCATTATCTTTTATTCTGAAATCTATGAAAAGATCATGGTTTTGTTCAGCTTGCAGATGTATCTATGAAAAAAATTAGAGTATGATAGTAGCAATCACAAAGAAAGACAAATACAATGTCGAATTGGAAACCACAGAGTTTCTGTGTATGACGGCGAGTCACAGTGTAAACTAAAAGTCTGAGTGCATATGAAGGCTAAAAACTCCCCAAGAAACAGCCAAATGCAAGGAAAACATGACTTCAGCAAGGACAATTAGCTGCAAACCATAAAACCACAGTCAATTCTGGCTTTTTCTGAGAGAATGCAGCCAGGGATGATCTGTGCTGAACACACCAAGTAGAAAATGCACATACTGACACACAGAAACCATTACAGAGGGGAAAAACACAGGCACCATCACCCACAAACAACATAATTAGATTTTCCAACAAATGGCCGTACTATATTTTATGTCAAACTGACATGTAAAAATGTCTTATGACGAATACAAATATTGCTGGGCCATAAACCATCAGTGTCTGACAGCCATCTCATTACCGCAAAATGTTTCTGGCTGTGGCAAACACATATTTCCATTTTATTCAAGCTATTATGTTGTTAGCTAAGGAAAGAATGTATACACAGATGTATATTATGCTTCAACACAACATTTGATATCTGATTTTGAAGTGTTTTTACTCAGAAACATCTATCAGAATGATTGCCAGTCGTTTACAGGAAACGGGATCTGACAATTCATTTGGTCCCAGTCTCGACCTAAAGGTAATAATTCCACATTTTGGGAAATACATGATTTTGCTTTCTTACTGAAAGTTAAATGAGAAGAATTAAACATAATTAATTAAATAATGAAGATTGTTGTTCCACTTATACTTGTTCAGTGTTTGCAAGTACTTAGCTCCACCCTCTCGTATTTTCTGGTTCCACAGAACCAAGATGGCGCCGGCCAAAAACCAAGATGGCGACTGCCAAAGTGCCAGACTCGAGGATTCAAAACTGTTTTCCACAAACTAATGGGTAACTGCCTCCCCTTCCTGTATACAGTCTGAGGCCTTTATGCTAAGCTAAGTTTTGTATTCAGAATACAAACATGAGAGTCAATCTTCTCATCTAACTAAGTAAGAAAGCCAATAAACATAATTTCAAAACATGCTCAATTATTCCTTTAACTTACTTTAACTTTACATCCAAACTTAGACTTTCTTAGAATACAGTCTTCAATTCACATACATGTATTTAAATAGAATTATAATATATCTACTAAAGGGATGTTTACATCATAAAGATATGTAACCACTGTTCCCAGAAAAGAGCGTTGTTTTGCTGAATATGTTTAAAATTAAGACTGTATCTTCAACAATTCTATTTTCAAGTTGACGATCAATAAAATCAAAAGTGAGTCAGTAAAACTACATATTAACTAAAACAGCATATATCTAAAAAATACTGAGATTTTAGTATTGTAAAAAAAACTTCAAATCAGAGGATCAATTTTGAAGGGTCATTCATTACATAAACGTTTATTGTTTTTATAAGTCTTGTGTTGTTTAACTTTGAATCATGCTTTATAAGTAAAATCAATTTAAAGCTAAAATGATTAATTGATTTGTCATTGACAAAAGAATGATCTACAACATTTTGCCAATTGATTTATCAAATTCTAAATTTTTTACTCAAAACTGCCAAATGCTCACTGGTTCCTACTAACAACGTGTATATTTGCAGTTTCTTTTAATCTTCAATCTTCCACCTTGTTTATTTTTGCCACACATTGTCACTTGACTCTCGAATAACTTATAGCTCAATTCTCTGACAATACTTGGAATAACAATGTGTGAATTCTGTGCTAGCCGTGCTAATGGGGATGATGCTGCTAATAGTAATGCTTCATAAAACACACAATGTTGTCATTATGTGGAGCCAACCCTGTGGGCTGCCAGGGGTCTCCAGGTTGGAGCAGGGGTCAGCCCCTGTCGCTCCAGGCTCAGCAGCCCGGGCCATGGGTCAGGCCTAATTGAGGCATTTGGTAGGCAGCTTTTCGTTTAGTATTAAAGTGAAAAGTGTGTCTAAAGACTGCCTGAAACCCCCACCGTCTACGTATTACACACTCAAAATCGGTGCCTTGCTGTTCCTTCACGCAGCAGAGGATTAGAAGTGTGTTTAAAGGGACTTGTGGCCTGTACTGAAGAGAACCCCCGGGCCATGATTAACCACACTGAGAAACTCTTTAGACACACTGAGACACATTCAGCCTTGAATTTAGAAAAAGTGCAGCAAAAGCAATAATGAATGTTACAAGTGATTTCCAAATCTCTGAAGCCAATTGGGTACGTCAAGCCGAACCGCAGCCAGTGCATGGCTCTCAAAATAACTGTGGACCATATGTAATTCTGCAGAACAAGAACACATTTGTGTCTTCTGCTCTCAAAAACAAGTAGCAAATGCTCGCTTCTTTATTTTGTAAGTTCCAAGTTTCCATTTATTTGCAGCCAGCATGAGAACAACCCTGTACAAAATCAAACTCAGCTGACACGGACCAGCAAAGTTGGAGTTTTTTTTTTTTTTTTTTCATATTGAGGATATAAAGAAGAAAGAAGTCAGTGAGACAGAGAGAAAGAGAAAGAGGAGCCAGACAGCCTCCTCAGCCTGAGGGGCTGTCATTCTTGAAAAGTGTATCGAACAAAGATGAGATTGCAATGCAGTTAAAGAAGTCATATCCAACACACCCAAACCCATGAACACACACACATTTTTCTAGAAACTTCTTCTCAAAATGATGAAACCAAAGTAAAAAACAAGACTTAACCAAGAGCAGATGCATCCACCCTAAATGTTGAATTTTAAAAGCTGAAAAAAACCAGACCTGGGATCAGAGAGACAGAGTTCACTCAGTAGCCGGCACTCTGCTGACGTCCACTGACTGAGAAAATGACCAAGTGATGAAAACGATGATAAATGAAATCTATTTAATCAGAAGGGAAGAGGGAGGGGAAAACAAGAGTTATATATTTAGGGAGTCTGTCACTGCTCTCCAGAATGTGATCTCTAATATACCATGTATTGTTTACACCCAGTTGTTTATGTCCTGCTTATAGACTCGTCCACCTATTCCTGTAGACGTGCTGATGAGCATTCCTCCGGACATTAAGGAAAATTTACTGGAATAGATTTGTCAAGAGTTTGCTAAAGTAGCTCGCAGCGGGGGCCTCGCATTGGAGTGCTTAGCGTAGAGCGGCATGCTCAGCAGTGTGGTGTTAGCGGACAGACGAGGGCAGCTCGGATCAGCTGGGAAGAAGCACTCAGCAGATAAATAGCATCTTAATCACAATCATCAATCAAGCGATGCATCTGTACATACAGCGCATGTCGCACAAAGGATGCCATTTAAAATGATTCATAGGCCGTGTTAAAATGGGGACAGTAAGTGTATTCACACACACGCACAATGCAAAGCAGCCGTGTCAGTTATTAGACTCACAGCAGACTGCCTTGTGATATCCGGAGTAGCCCTATTTTAGTGTTTCCATCCCGCTTATGTAATTGTGTGGATGGAAACCTGTTTACATAACCTTCGGGGGGGGGGTGACTGAGTGCGTTCATACTCAGGTAGACCAGACCTACTCAGCCATTTGTGATGTTGATGGAGTGATCCATCAAGTCTGACAGCCAGTCTGTTGGCTGAGAGCCTGCGGGCTAAAGCAGCCACTTTGTCTGCTGCTGGAAAAAATGGCCCTGAGACAGTTATCGAGCTCACCTGTAGCACTCAGACAGCACCGAGATCGGAACAGAATAAAACACTGCGTAGTGACTTTTTCCTCTTATGTATCTCATTCTTTAGGGGAATTCCAACAATTATTGCATTGCCCTTTTCTTTTTCTGTGTAGAGGCCCATAGCAGTTATTAAACAGAGAGCGTAAAGCAGAGTTTTATGGAGTCAGGAATAAACTGATGTGCATCCTTCAGTGGGGCACACAAATGAGGACACACACACACACACACACACACACACACACACACACACACACACACACATACATCTCCACAAGCACTAATCTCTCACATGAAGCGGCACCGGAGCACATGCAAGTCCTGATCAGCTTTCATTCCCCTCCTTAGCTGTTTCTGTCTTTCTTTATCCCTCACTTGCAATCTCTGTTCTCAATTAAAGTTGTCCTCAGGAAACTCAATCTCTCCACTCGTGCTGTCCCAGAAACACACACACACACACACACAAAGAGAGAGAGAGAGAGAGAGACGAGAGAAACACACAGACACACATCTCACTCATGCTCTGACATGTCTTCTTTTCACACACACACACACACACACACACACACACACACACACACACACACACACACACACACACACACACACACACACACACACACACACACACACACACAGCCAACAGAAGTTATAAGGAAACAAAGATCTTGAAAAATGGAATTGAAAACCAGACTTACCAGAAGTGAGATGTGGACACGGTACACAGTGTGGTGGTTGGTGAGGCTTTAGCTGAGACGGAGCGTAGTAGTTGTGTTTGCCACGATAGAGCTCAGCCTGTTGCATTCCGCCTCCCTCTCCTTTTCCCGTCTCTCTCTCTCACTAACACACACCCTCTCTCCCTCTCCCTCTCTCTCTCTTCTCTCTCTCTCTCTCTCTTTCCTCCTGAAATCATTGTGTACTTTGATTCACAAACCCTGCCTTTGTCACGTGATCCAACACTTCAAATATACAGCACATTTTTTAACCAGCCACAGAATGCCCGAAGGAAGGGAAAACAGGGTCCAGAAAGCTTAGGTTTCAACTTGCTGCCCACCCCCTCTCTTCCCCTCTCTCTCTCTCTCTCTTTCGCTCTCTCTCTCTTTGTCTCACAGTCTCTGTCTCTCTCTGAACCTCCACTCCTTCTACACTGTACTGTCAGTCAATGCTCTTTTGTTGGACTTCAGCTCTGTGAGTGTTTGTTTGGCATTTCTAAATGTGTTCCTCCTCTGCTCAGCATCCAAAAATAAGGCCGACACTAACACACACACACACACACACTCAAACTAATGAAACAGTCATTAACTCACAGACATACACAAACACACATGCTGCAGAGGGCTGCACACCTTTGGGGATATCAGTATCAGCCCTTGGCTTTCACTCCATGTTTACAATGCCTTGACTTTGGGACCGTGGCCAGCCAATGTGGGAGTCCAGGGGCCCTGGGCCAATCAAGGGCCACTCAGTGCTTTATTGTGACTACATATCCCTGATGGGAAACAAATACTCTCAGCATTAATGTCCTTATGACTTAGGAAGATGGAAACAATAACTTAGAAAGTGGAAATGCAATGTTCACCATCAAAATGTTAGAATATAAGAAAATGAATAAAGAAAGTGCAACAAATATTTTTTACAAATTAAACTTGTTTACAGTTACATAAATTGCAACTGCTATTAAACACATAGCACATTTAAAGTGCTGCAAATAAGAAGAGTATTATTTACGCAACAAAGAATACAGTATACATATTTTCTCTTAAAAATCATACAGAGCCTGGTATATATGTTAGATGACTTCATTAAGCCTCCAAAATGCAAACTACCATGAGCTGTTTTCCATCTTTCCTAGCCTGAGAAATACAAAGGGCCATTCTCCAAGCAGTTTCCGCACCTTTAAATCAGTTTAAGTGGACTCTTTTCGTCCTACAGGATTTTCCAAAGTAAAATCAACCCCGCGGTTTTCTGGTAAGGAAGCATTTAATGGCAATAGATTTGATCCGTGATGAGATCAAACCTGGCCAGTCGGCCCTGAGGGGCAGAGCTACCTGCCTCTTCATGTCAGAGATAAACTGTCTGCTACTGTCTGACTGACTGGCCTCATGGCGAACCAGCCTGCTACAGTCAGGTAACCTTCCAAAAGCTTTTGTTCTCTCTCAGCTTGATAGTAAGGTTTTAACACATTCAATAAATGTTTTTGAGTCCTCAACACAAGTTTGACATATGTTTAGTTGAAGGTTGTGTAACAATGACATAAATGTACACTTTAGTAAAGAACTCATTCAGTTTGTCCTAAAATGACCCCTGAAAATTGAAACAAGCTTGTCATTATTATAAATGAAATTTGCACCATACAACAAATCAATGTGAATAATTGTACTTCACTACGCCAAAAGAAATTGACACCTGGATACGAAAATGAAAACATTGAGTGGAAAGAAACTGCCTAAAAATGTTAGATTTCCATAATACATCAAATTTAAAACAATACGGGCTATACAGAGGCCTTTAATTTCAGGATATAAGGGAACAAAGGGAAGTTATTTCTTCCTGCAATAATATTTTGCTTAAATATACAATAATATAGGGAGTTTTACATTTCAAAAAACATCTCAATTAAGTGTTAAAAACCTATTTTCATAGTTTTTTTTATCAAATATACTTAACGTATTTGGCAACACACTTCTGTGAAATTGACCTCTTCATGGTTTCCTGTCATACATGGTATAGAAACGACAGATCTCATCCACATGGTGAGTGAGGGATGGATAAATGAAGTAAATAGCCCGCTGTATTGATTCAATGTGTGTGTTTTCAAGAGCAGAACAAAATAAATATCTGGAAAGGATTTAGCTTGTGTGGGACTAAATGTACAAATATGAGACAGATTTCCGCCTGGTGTTTACTACCCCAGCACATTACCATACATGAATGGAAACCTTTAAAAATCATTGAGTATATTAAAATAAACACAATATTTAATGTCCTCAATTATACTTTGTCAAAATCTACATTTTCTGCTATGAGACTTCTGTCTTGGATCACTTTGTTTAACCACCTTGGTCACAAATATGGACCTGGGGACCGTCCAATCACCGGCTTCAACCATCTGTGTTACTGCCACACTTCTCGGCATCAGTGTCGGCGAGGGAGGTGAAAGGTTTAGTCCCGTTTGTGTTTCTGTGTCAGTGAAATGTGCAGAGAGGAGGGGAGGGTATAACATCTGGCGAGAACGTGAAAGAAGCATTTGTATATTTCTGACTGTGAATCTATGGCGCAGTAATAAGCACAACATGTGGATGCATGTTGAGACATGCACACACTCAGACACATTCACAGACATTTTCATTCTCTCCTGCTTTTGTTCTTGTTAAGTGTCAATGAGCGTCAAAGCTGGTTGACTCAGACAGAAGATTAGGGTCATTAGAAGGGTTTCGATGAGGCGTGCAGGTAGGATATTAGAGGCCTCTGATAAATACTGCCTAAAGATGTACAGCAAGGAACAAAGAAACAAAGGAGGAAAACTGAAGAGGAAAAAGAAGGGGCGCTTATAACTTTCTGCAGAGCTCGAAATGGGGCCCTTTTTGGCAGCGAGCAGCGGAGAAACCACAGAATGGTGCGACTCCGGAGTTGAGTGGTGGAGGAGGCAGGGGGGGGCGAGCAAAGGACAAGGAAGCAGGAGAGAGCGGGGAGGAGGGAGAAGAAAAAGAAAGGGTGAAGGAGGAGGGTGCAGACGGCAGGTTTTAATCAGCAACAGGCTGTTGGTAATGAGATCACTATCCCACTGCTCTCAGATTGATGTCATGTGAAGCTCTATGGTGCACGGAGAGGCATGCGGAGGATGACAGGCATGCTTGACAAGCTCGCTCTCTTGCTCGGGCACACACAAAAATACAAGCATGCATGCAGGGAGGCAAAGACAGAGTTACATTCACATTAAGGCGCTGGCAAATGCCCGCAAACCGAAAGACACTGGCACCAAAAGAAAAACACATGCACAAGACACAAAGACCCTTTAATACACCACAACTCCCTGCTGTTAATTTTCTTCAAGCGAGAAAAAGAGCTGACACAAATATAATCACACCCACACATACACCATAAACAAGTTTCAGCTCCCAAAGCTCCTTTATGTCTTTTCTGTCTCTCAAACAGCTAACTAACATGAACACAAAGAACATACTGTACCAGTGGTGAGTGTTGGCTAGACTTGCAGTTCAAGAAAAAAAAAAAGTGGGAGCAAGGTAGGAAAGAAAATGAGGGCTGGGGGGGTGGGGGGGGGGGAGAATAGGAGGAAGAGAAAGAGAAAGGAGTGACACTCTGGGTAGCAGTTGTCAGTTTGGGGTTAGACACGCTGAGAAATGAGGGGGCTTTTTCATTCAAACACGGGGAAAATAGGCGTAAACAAAGAAACCGACCAAAAAAGTATTAAAAGCGCCGTAGCAAATTGGAATATTTGGTTTTGTTAGGGTCGATTAGTGTTTGTGGCTAAGTGGAGAGAGAAAGAAGGAAAAAGAGGGGAAAGAAAAAGAAAGTTGGGGGTGTACATGTGCATCCAATGAACAGTGAATTGTTTTTCCTATATAAATGTTCCCCAAAATTCAACCATGATGTCACCATGAACCTGTTGTGAACCCAACTCTGTCAACTCCCATTACTGTCTCATTCTGAACCCTCCTGCTTCACCGCGCTGCCTCTCCATTACCTTCTACTCTGTCCACATCTTGTTCTCCAGCTTCCTCTCTTTATCTCTCGCCATATAATGTTGTCTGGCTGCATATTCTTTTCAACACAAACTGCATCCCCCCAGACCCCCCCTCCCTCTTCTACACACATAAACTGCTCACAGCCATTTGGAAAGTCTCTGGTTATAACAAGGACAGTTTTAATCAGAACAAGCTGGCATATTTTGGCCAAGACCTGCACTTATGGTAATTCAATCAGAAAGAGAGGAGAAAGAGGGGGAGAAGAAAAAGTGAAAAGGGGCACACGGAGGGTAGTAGAGTGTGAGACGGGGAAATAAGAAAAACAGAGGGAGGGAAAGGAGACAGTGGGCGGATGGGAGGGTGAGGTAGGGGTTGAGTGGTTGAAGGAGTTTGATCCACATGTGGAAATGATTGTCTAATTACAGCAGATATGTATAAGTGTTACTGCCTGGAGGACAGATGGTGATTGGAGGGCTGCGAAAATGAAATGATTGGATTGGATGGGGGAGAAATCAGGACCGGTAATTGGAGGAGGATGAGAAGAAGGTCGAGAGAAGTGTTATGGTGGCTCCTGCATCATCTCCCTCTCTTTCGTCTTCAGCCTGAGACTCAAGGCCTCTCGCCCTTTATATCGGCTCTGACATGGTCCTCATCAACTCACACAGTCAGAAACTTTGTAGTATACCAGTAGATGTTGCCCTGAAATTGCTGACAGAGAGCAATTACCCGCATTAAAGAAATAGTTCGACATTTCGGGAAACACACTTAATCACGTTCATTTAAACAGTTAGATTAGAAGATTGATACCACTCAGAAAAAAAGGCTAAAACTGACAACTTGCCATTTTACATGTGCCGGACTACTTCTTGGCCTGGACCAGTAACTTCATGATGTTGCCTGGCAACTAGGTAAAACCACAGTCAAGGCCTAGAAATAGTCTGGCACATAATACGCCATAAAACAGCAGTTTTGCACACATTTAACAAACTAAATATAGCACGTCAATTACTGAGATTTAGAGGTGCTGTTAGGTGGATTGTGTTACATTTGGACAAAGCTACAGGCTAGTAGTTTCCTCCTATTCCCACTCTTTATGCTAAGCTAAGCTAACTCGCTGCGGACTCCAGCTACATATTTAGTGTACAGACATGAGAGTGGTATAAATCATATCTAACTCTCGGAAAGAAATTGTGTATTTCAGAAAATGTTGAAGTAGAAGCAGTAAAAGTTCACCTCAACACATGCAGACAACTGCCAAATAGTAAACCAGGTAATATATTTTTAAATCTTAAAATATCCTCTAAACTCTTTCTGAACCACACATCCTATCTACTACCAATAACCAACTGATTTATGCCTGACTTTCTTCAATGTTGGTTTCATCCATCATACAATGCTTTCAGAACCTAACCCTAAGCAGTTTTATTTACCTAAACTCATCTCAACCATGGCGTTTGTGAGTTTTGTTTCAAAACTTTAAAGTGACACCTACAGACACAAGATAATATAAAGATGTCCTCGCTCTGACCCCTCAGTGTGACTACCACGATCTCTGAAAATTGTAAAAACATACAGCCATGGGGAAACCAATTGAAATTGATTTTTGAATACAGTTTGACACAAAGTAACTTAGTTTGGAGACTGATTTACTCAAATTAAACCAAAGATTACAGAAGGACAAGCACCTTATCACCAACCAGCCTTTTCTCACTCTTTACCCACTTTCCTAACTGTACTTAAACAAAAGTAAATACTTTAAACTGCCAGGATACAGTAGGGGTGGAGTTTTCCCCATCAGGATAACCTCCCAACTCTTCCCAAGAGGCCGCCTGTCAGAAAATGTAAATGCCCTCTGGACGGTTAACATGGACAACTATTAGACATCAGACAGGTTGTACCCACCTTCAACTAAAATGGCTTTGTTATTATTTTAAGAGACAAATATGGTTTCTGAATGTTACCAATTGGTGTTCTTATAAGCTACAAGTCCTAATGCAGTCAGCAGAACATTATTTCATATCTGGTTGTTAATGTATCTGTTTTGTTTGTGTTATTGTTACCAGCTCACCCTTATATTCCATCAGATTGCCTTTAAGGCGCCACTGAAGTTAAATACTTGAGCGGTTTTCCATATAAATCAGTATAGTGTAGTCAAAAATGTGTTACACCCTGTCAGCATCACTAGAAGATAATCAAAATGTGGTTCACTGCTAAGATACACAATTAAAATGTTGTTTTATTGTCTGGTTTGACACATTGCTTGAATGACAATACAAATCATTGTAGTAATTCTGTTGATTTGGCATTCTGTGTTTGGTTGCATTTACAAATGAATGAGATAAAGCCATTTTCACATTTCTGTTCTGCTGTCATTTTAACATTTCATATACAATTTCATATAACATGTTCAGAACAATTTAATCCTGATTTTATGTTGATCAAATCATATGTGATTATGTTGAATATGTTGCTCATGTCAGCAGTCTGATGCATGAAACTGTAGCCATCTCCATCTCTGTGGACATATAAGCTTCACCTCCAAGCTGGACATCTAAAGTTCAAATATTAAATGTTCATGTACTGTGTAGACCAGAAACCTTTCTGTATATGTTAGAAACTGACATACTGTTTTAGCTCTGTGGTGATAGAGACATTTATGTGACCATTTCCATTTATTCCTTCTCATGACGGTGGCTGCTTAAATAATCACTGTTGAGCAGAGAGAGACACAGAGAAGAGAAAGAAGAACAGGCAACACCCTGGCTTGGCGTTCCTAAATACCAGAAGATATCACCAAACCTGCACCTCTGAGAAGCCCACACCTGGACCAACACACCTGGCATATCGTTATTTTAATCCATAGCTACAAGGGCAAGGCTCTACTACACACTCATAGACTGACTGATATTTAACGGCTCATTTGCCATTACCCACCACACCCATGGTGTCAGTTTTTTCCTACGCAACACACCACCTAGTCTGCTTACACTGGACTCACTACCAACTGCTGTTTTGACTGTTTTTAAACTGCTTCACCTTTCATATTACCAGCTGTGTGTCTGTTTAGAGGCTGGTGTCCGCCCATCAGACGCGGTACTTTTTGTTTGAGTATCAAATCTAAATCAGTTTTTATCTCCTTTTTTCTTTTTCCTTGTCTTTGCTTTTGTATTAACTGTCCGTCATGTTGTTGTGTTTAGTCATTAACACTCACTTCTCCTGAAGGTGAAGTAAATCCAATCCTGGTCCAGTGGAGACGTTTCTTCATTTCAGATGGAAAGGGAAAGTAAGACAAGGCTGAATATCCTTTTTTCAAAGTTAATTAAATGATTACTTTTAGTCTGTCTGGTTATACCTGTATTCTAAAGAGGCAGGCCTGGGGAATAAACCCCATATAGTATCTAAACCCAGGCTTTGGATTTAAACCTGGGCTTTGCATTTGCTGCCTCTACATTGATTACAGTTCACATGGAAAGCCATCAATACAGTGTAGGCCTTACTCTGCAGCATGTCTACAGCATTGTGAAAAATATAGCTCCTTTAAAAATGTCCAGGTAAAGTTAGTGAAGGAAAAAAAAAGCTTACTGACATAACATCCCTACTAAAACTATTACAAAAATATGACATTTTCAGACACTGTCAATATACTATTAATGTGCCATGGAGGAGTCATCAGGTGACATCAGGTGATGTCCCCGTGCATTCTCTGAAGTGTCCCTTGGAGCAATAACAACACAGTGTGTTTTGATGTGGCCTCAGCACATTGTGTGCCCATACTCCAAACCGGGTTACTGAGACTTGGCTACTCATATTTTTCATGGCCTTAAAACTCTAATTAGAGCACCAATGCTAATTAATTTTATGTCTAATTTAGTTCTCCCTGCGTCTTTGCTGATGTAAACACATACATCCACACCTAAGCTGCAGGGCAACGACAGCAGAGGTTATCAAAGGCCTTACACCACTGAAGTTAAGCCATGTAAGGACTTGGAAACATTTATGGAGTAGCCATCACTGTTTACAAAAAATAAAGGCAACTCTAGTTACCAAACAAGCACTGCCCCCTTGTGGAAAACAGTGGAAGGAATGGGGAGGGATGGACGTCTTTTCTTCCTGGCATCATTGTTGCTGAAACAGATGACACAGTGACATGACCCCCAAAGCTCCACAGATAAACTACGTTTCTGTAAAAGAAATACACATTTTCAAAAAATATTATTATTTTTTAAAAAGTGTTACTATTTTTCATCATTAAACAGCTTTATCTCCCCTGACACATTTCCATTATACAGCTACTACAATGAAACACTTAAACAAGTAAACAGTCCAGACTACACGCAACACATAACTCTTCACATCCAGATGAACAGTCACATCTGTCTCGTCCACCAGAAGTAAAGCTGCACAACTTCTGTAAACCACAGGGAGGCGCTGTTCAATTACTGATGACCGTCTGTGGGTATCTGTTCAGGAAGAACATCTCTGAGTCTCACAGTGGGATGCAGGCCCTGCATATCTTCCATTTATTCATCCACTTATTTATTCATTCATTCCGCTTTTAAAATGTTTGGTGAATTCAGGCATGGGCCATAGGCTGATATAAAACATTTTTAGAAAACTGCATTTATTTCCACACATCTATGCTTAAACAAACACATGGCATGAATGTACTATATATATACTATTTAAATAATAAGATAACAGAACTGTTGTGATTTATTTATTGTTCCTAAATGTGATGTAAATTTGTGGAGCTTTATTTAAACAAATTAAATACTTACAGAAACAACAGTGAGCTACTGACACATTTTAAGATAATTTTATTTAGTTAAAAAAGATGAATATTGACAAAGGATGAGTCATGTGCTGAAGTTAATAATAGTTAATAATAGATGCTGGATCCTCCAGCTACAAAGACTATCTTTCCTAAAGGAGAGATATAATGTTGGAGATGAGCTTGGAGTGAGTCCAGCATAGAGACTCACTGTTTGACATGAAGTGATGAAGTGATGAAGTGATGAAGTGATGAAGTGATGAAGTGATGAAGTGATGGTATGCTCATGGACTGCGACCTGTTAGTGTTATATGATTTGCCTATTATTAATATCCTTTTATTATTGGAGGATTTACATACCGGTATGTGAGCGGTACTCTAAGGTTGTATTTGGCCGCGGTGGAGCTTTTAACTGGCCTACTTCCATTTTATGAACTAGATCTTATGTTTCTTAATCTGAAATGAACTAGTAACTATAGTTGTTAAATACATGTAGAGGAGTAAAACATTACAATACATCTTTCTGAAATGTAGTTAAGTAGCATCAAATGGAAACACGGTGTTGGTTGTCACTTTTTACTTTTCATTTGAATCTCTCAAAAACTATATTGAATAAATTCCCTTCAGATGTGTAACGGAAGCTTTAAGTCACATCACTCTCCTTCAGATCACTTTGTTCAAATGATCTGGATCGTCAAATACGTCCTTTTGCTCTGGTGTTGATAATTAAAGTACTTCAGTTGAGGAAATGTGTCATCTTCCCTCCTCACTGGTTAGGAAACAGGATATGAATGGGATTCTAACAATGGCAGCCGGCAGAGTCAGAGTCTGGAGGAATGTTTGAATAAAAATGTAAAGAGCAACGTTGACTATAAAATGTTTTATCATTAGATCCCGTAATTGAAACAGCAAATGACACTAAAATCTAAGTGCTGACTTTAGTACCAAACACACTGTGACCTCCTGTGACCTCCTGTGACCTCCTGTGACCTCCTGTGACCTCCTGTGACCCCTGTGACCTCCTGTGACCTCCTGTGACCTCCTGTGACCTCCTGTGACCTCCTGTGACCCCCTGTGACCCCCTGTGACCTCCTGTGACCTCCTGGCCTCGTTCCCTACTAGTGGAGGCTGTTGAGGAGGTTCTAATGCGGCTCACCTTTCCAGGAAGGTTGTGAATAAAAATACTTGAAAGAAACCAAACATGTGGCCGACAAGCAAACAGGCTCTGATGGTGGAGCTGGTTTCACTCTGTGCCTTTGAGCAAACACACTGTCTGTGGAGAGAAAGAGAGACGTGGGGGAGGAGGAGGTGCTGTGGGAGCGTGATGGGGGAGGAGGAGGTGCTGTGGGAGCGTGATGGGGGGAGGAGGAGGTGCTGTGGGAGCGTGATGGGGGGAGGAGGAGGTGCTGATGGGGAGGGGAGGTGCTGTGGGAGCGTGGGGGAGGAGGAGGTGCTGTGCGTGATGGAGGGGAGGAGGAGGTGCTGTGGGGCGTGATGGGGGGAGGAGGAGGAGGTGCTGTGGGAGCGTGATGGGGAGGAGGAGGAGGTGCTGTGGGAGCGTGATGGGGGGAGGAGGTGCTGTGGGAGCGGGGGGCGAGGAGGTGCTGTGGGAGCGTGATGGGGGAGGAGGAGGTGCTGTGGGAGCGTGATGGGGGGAGGAGGAGGTGCTGTGGGAGCGTGATGGGGGGAGGAGGTGCTGTGGGAGGTGCTGTGGTGCGGAGGAGGAGGAGGTGCTGTGGGAGCGTGATGGGGAGGAGGAGGAGGTGCTGTGGGAGCGTGATGGGGAGGAGGAGGTGCTGTGGGAGCGTGATGGGGGGAGGAGGAGGTGCTGTGGGAGCGTGATGGGGAGGAGGAGGTGCTGTGGGAGCGGGGGGGAGGAGCTGATGGGAGGTGCTGGGAGGAGGAGGTGCTGGGGGGGTGATGGGGAGGAGGAGGTGCTGTGGGGCGTGATGGGGAGGAGGAGGTGCTGTGGGAGCGTGATGGGGGGAGGAGGAGGAGGTGCTGTGGGGGATGGGGTGAGGAGGTGCTGTGGGAGCGTGAGGAGGAGGTGCTGTGGGAGCGTGATGGGGGGAGGAGGAGGTGCTGTGGGAGCGTGATGGGGAGGAGGAGGTGCTGTGGGAGCGTGATGGGGAGGAGGAGGTGCTGTGGGAGCGTGATGGGGAGGAGGAGGAGGTGCTGTGGGAGCGTGATGGGGAGGAGGAGGTGCTGTGGGAGCGTGATGGGGAGGAGGTGCTGTGGGAGGTGCTGCGTGATGGGGAGGAGGAGGTGCTGTGGGAGCGTGATGGGGAGGAGGAGGTGCTGTGGGAGCGTGATGGGGAGGAGGAGGTGCTGTGGGAGCGTGATGGGGAGCGGAGGAGGAGGTGCTGTGGGAGCGTGATGGGGAGGAGGAGGAGGTGCTGTCAGCGTGATGGGGAGGAGGAGGTGGATGAGGAGGAGGTGCTGTCACGGGATGGGGAGGAGGAGGTGCTGTGGGAGCGTGATGGGGGAGGAGGAGGTGCTGTGGGAGCGTGATGGGGGGAGGAGGAGGTGCTGTGATGGGGAGGAGGAGGAGGTGCTGTGGGAGCGTGATGGGGGGAGGAGGGAGGGGGAGGAGGAGGAGGTGCTGTCACGTGATGAGGAGGAGGAGGTGCTGTGCGTGATGGAGGGGGAGGAGGTGCTGTCACGTGATGGGGAGGAGGAGGAGGTGCTGTGGGAGCGTGATGGGGAGGAGGAGGAGGTGCTGTCACGTGATGGGGAGGAGGAGGAGGTGCTGTCACGTGATGGGGAGGAGGAGGAGGTGCTGTCACGTGATGGGGAGGAGGAGGTGCTGTCACGTGATGGGGAGGAGGGAGGAGGTGATGGGGAGGAGGAGGAGGTGCTGTCACGTGATGGGGAGGAGGAGGAGGTGCTGTCACGTGATGGGGAGGAGGAGGAGGTGCTGTCACGTGATGGGGATGGGGAGGAGGAGGTGCTGTCACGTGATGGGGAGGAGGAGGAGGTGCTGTCACGTGATGGGAGTCACGGTGAGCACCGCCCTTCCCGCACGTGCCAGTTTATTCAGGCAAAGATCGTCTCTGGATGGAAAGACGACCACTCGTTGATTAAAGACTGCACCAGTTTCCGTGTTGAGAACGTGGGCGTTGGCTGTTGCGCATGCGCACTGCTCGTTTATAGTTAGACACATTGCTCTGTTTTGTTTTTTATCTTCTCTGTCTTGTGTTTTATTTAAAATACGTTTTATTTGTTGCAACTTGATATTATGTCCTTTAATGTGAAGTGTGCTACTGAAATAATTACAGACTTGTTTAACTGTTTAATCGATTAATAATAAAAAATAAAATAAATAAATATAATCATAAATGTACATTTAGGCGGTTGAAACTAAAATACTTTAAACATTTCTTTGAATGATAATATCATAAAGTATTAACATCACAAATTGATATAGTTGTATAGTGATTTGTTCATACATACCCTTAATGTATTTACTATGCATACTATATACATATACACATATACATACATATACCATGTATGTATCTGTACCTGTAGCCTCACGTTATGTTTTCATCCATAAAGCTCGAAATAATCTTAAATATTCAATGCTATATATATATATATGTGTTTGTGTTAGCTAGTAATAATATATTACTTATTAAGATCACTCTCAGTAATGCCATGTAGGCTGTCCCATCACTCTGACTGCTTATAACGTCATCAACAACATCTTCTCTCAGGGCTTTACAGCCCGTTACTGTCTGTCCTCGGGATCCTGCAGAGTGAGACCTCTCTCCTCCTCTCCTCCTGTCCGCCTCTCTGCGCGTTGCCTAACCGCTCATTAGCATAGAATCTGTGTCAGTAGGGCAGCGCGAGCTCACATGCCATGCGCACACGTTCCTCTCCACGCGCGGCTCTCAGCCAATGACAGAGCGGGGAGGGGGGGGGGAGGACACACAGGGGGGGGGGGGGAGAGACATAGAGAGTAGAGGGGGAGAGAGAGGGAGAGGGGGGGAGACATAGAGAGTACAGAGAGAGAGGGGGGAGAGAGAGGGGGGGATGTTTTTCAGAGAGAGAGACACAGAGGGAGAGAGAGAGAGAGGAGAGAGAGAGACATAGAGAGAGTACAGAGAGAGAGAGAGAGTACAGAGAGGTAGAGAGACATAGAGAGTACATAGAGAGAGAGTACAGAGGGAAACATGGTCACATTTCTCGGGCACCTGAAAACGTGCTGGTTATTCTGGGCCCCGTGTTGCTGGTGAGGAGGAGTGTTTAGTTTAAACTACATCTCTGGTGACTGAACGCGTCCTCAGTAATCTACAGAGTGAGACCTCACCTCATAGACCTGTCCTCTCTACAGAGTGAGACCTCTCCTCACAGACCTCTCCTCTCCACAGAGTGAGACCTCTCCACAGAGTGAGACCTCTACAGAGTGAGACATCAGAGCCGAGCTGTCACTCTGTCTCTATACCGCGGACGTTATTTGAGCAGTCACAGATCTGCTGTAATTTATTTTGTTCTATAACTGATTTCTCTCTCGGCTGAGCGGGTGTTTGTTGTTCTGATCTTTGGATATTCTTCACTGTTTCACCGACATCAGAGGAACAACCAGAGAGACATGGAGCACAGTCCTGGTGAGTAGCCTTACATGTAGTGTGTGTTTATACATTAACATTATTACATTAACATTATTAATGTGCAGTGAGACATTATTAATGTGCAGTGAGACATTATTAATGTGCAGTTTAACATTAACATTATTACATTAACATTATTAATGTGCAGTGAGACATTAGGAACCCAATGCAACGTTTACTGGCTGATTCTAAGGCTGGTTTATCAGTGTATTTATGTGTAATTATATCTCCATAAACTCATCACAGAGTAGAAATTACCTGTTTTTTCCTGTTCCATTGCATGTCTTTAAAAAAAAAAACACTGTCTAATTAATTTAATTGTTTTATGCATTTTTCAAATGTATGTTACTGCTGTGTTTAAAACATTATGTGCAGCTGTTGGGAAAGTCACTGTTACAGGATGTAACTGGGATGTATGGACAACTGTGACAGAGTGACACCGGGCTGCAGAGTGAGAGAGAGAGAGAGTGAGAGAGAGAGTGAGAGAGAGAGTGAGAGAGAGAGAGAGAGAGAGAGAGAGAGAGAGAGAGAGAGAGAGAGTGAGAGAGAGAGAGAGAGAGTGAGGAGAGAGAGAGAGAGAGAGAGAGAGAGAGAGAGTGAGAGAGAGAGAGAGAGAGAGAGAGAGTGAGAGAGAGAGAGAGAGAGAGAGAGAGAGAGTGAGAGAGAGAGTGAGGGAGAGAGAGAGAGAGAGAGAGAGAGAGAGTGAGAGAGAGAGAGAGAGTGAGAGAGAGAGAGGAGAGAGAGAGAGAGAGAGAGAGAGAGAGGGAGTGAGGAGAGAGAGTGAGAGAGAGAGTGAGAGAGGGAGAGAGGAGAGAGAGAGAGAGAGAGAGAGAGAGAGAGAGAGTGAGAGAGGGAGTGAGAGAGAGAGAGAGAGAGAGAGAGAGAGAGAGAGAGAGAGAGGGAGTGAGAGAGAGAGAGAGAGAGAGAGTGAGAGAGAGAGAGAGAGAGAGAGAGAGTGAGAGAGTGAGTGAGGGAAGTCCTCTCATGTCTCTGCTTCCTATCCTCTGCATGTAAACAAACTCACGTGAGGCCCCCCCCCAAGACACCCCCCATTATGGCCTTTATTCTGACGTCATCAGTTCAGACGTTAAAGGGGTCTGTTACTCTGTTACTCTGTTACTCTGTTACTCTGTTACTCTGTTGGTCTGTTACTCTGTTACTCTGTTGGTCTGTTACTCTGTTACTCTGTTGGTCTGTTACTCTGTTGGTCTGTTACTCTGTTACTCTGTTACTCTGTTGGTCTGTTACTCTGTTACTCTGTTACTCTGTTACTCTGTTGGTCTGTTACTCTGTTGGTCTGTTACTCTGTTACTCTGTTGGTCTGTTACTCTGTTGGTCTGTTACTCTGTTACTCTGTTACTCTGTTGGTCTGTTACTCTGTTGGTCTGTTACTTTGTTACTTTGTTGCAGTGTCGGATACATTTAACATGTCACACGTGTGAGTCAAAAAAAAAAAAGAAGAAAATCAGGTCAGAGTCAAAATCCAAAACTAGGTTAATATGTCCCTTTAAATACCAAACAATAAGATCCTTCATATCAGGTTTAAAGCGTTCCCCGTTCACACTGAGGTTCACTGTATATTATATGTATTAAGTATTGTATGACATTGACATGACAGGCAATAATAACGTCTGTGTTCATCTCTGCTGTTGACTACAGTGGTGTACTGCTGAGATAGGTCAGAGGTCAGAGGTCAACACCGATTTAAATAGAAACCATGTCAGAGTAACCTGTCAGTGACGTAGAACATGAGATAAAAACCTCATAATACACATCTACGTCACCTCTTACACCAACATACATATTACATTCTGTGTAACCACACAGTACAAAGACATGATAACATCTTTGTACTGTCATATCTTCTCATCTGCTCCTCGCAGTGCACCCTGGGAATCATAAATACGCAGTTACCCCGCCTCGAGCTGACACACGTGTGTACAGCCCCAGAATCCACGTGCCGAGCTTGGTTCTCACCCCCGCCTCTCCCGGTCGCTCCTCTCCTCTGTGCTCAGCTTGCACGGGGATTCCTCTTCATCTGCTGATAGCTTGGTCAGTGGGTCAGAGAGGTTTAGCAGCCTTTTCTTTCCTCCTGGTTACTATAACTGGTTTAAAATGTTTAATAGTGGTTATAATGGAACATATGTAACGTGATCTTATTTTTTGGTATTTAAAGGGACATATTAACCTAGTTTTGGGTGACATGACTCACCAGTTCCTGTGAACACTACCATCGTATTTATTTAAGTTTAGTATAGTAGCAAAAATAAAAATGTTCATGCCAAAATGAACCATTATCACGCAGGCATTGAGCAATAGAGGTATTAACAAAAAAAAGCCAAAGATATTGGTACAATGTCTAAATAAGTGTCTTATGATTCATGATCATAAGACACTGATATGATTTGAAGATATGGAATTTGTAGACTGCAAGCTGTAACATATTCCTAAGCGTTCAAATGGGATGTAAATGCTCCAGTAAGTCATTAGATAGAGAGTGAATCTATTAATAGATATGCACTTAGTTTGGCCTATTGCCCTACATTCTGGCAAAAGTAATCAACCACAGTCTCTGAAAATTAAACTGTATAATTACTGCTAATAATATGGTTGTTTTATTAGTTGAATTTTAAATAGTTTGTGTCCGTTAAACAGATGATTAGCGTTATCCCATGGTATGAACGCCCCTAATGTTATCTCCAGTGTTCAGACTATGCCAGAAATTAAATGGCCAGTACCAAAAATGTCCACTATGTATAAGTAGATGAATGTGTCACAAGGGTCATTCAATAAGCTTAATGTTCTGATGCCAGTCCTGAAACAAGATTCCTTCATGTTGTTACCTTGAAAGACATTCACACAACTCGTTAATTCAGGTGTCAGATAGTATTTCTCTCTCAGTACTGGGTATCGCCTGCTAATCCTAGTCTATTATATATGTATTGGTTAACCCACAATACCAACATTTTGCACTACATATCTCCTTAAGGTTCAAACTGGAACAACATTCAATAGAGTTATGAATATTTTTTAACATAGCAATAAAAGACCAGTGGATTTAAAGTAAATGTTGGACTCTGTTCTCTGCCGTCAGAGACCCAACCCTCTGGAAACATGACATGAGGCCAGCTGTTACACGTGGAGGACGGCTTACTGCCCACGCACATTTGCAAATGTTCACACGAAAGAGGACAGACTAGTATGAAGTTAAGAGGGGGCCTCTCCCGCCCACACATGTATGCGTGCTTCCTATACATGCATGCATGCCCAGGGGGTGGGAACAAACATGAGAGTGGAAGTTCACGGTGTTCTAGCAAAAGGGAGGGGCGGTGGACTGTTATGTTTATTCCGTACTTCTTATGGCTCCACGGGTCACATGTTGTAACCTGTGCCTGAGTACAGCGGGGATGATATTCCCAGAGCTCATTCTGGCACCCAGTCAAACCAGATTCCGGGAAATGGTTACGAGGAGACAAAAAAGGAATGTTCTTTTACGGGGGAGGGGGCGGAGATGCAATTGTGAATGTAGAAAAAGGGGTGTGGAACTCATGTGACGGTACTGCGGATGATACACATGTCGGCAAAGCTTTATATTTCTCACATATACACAGAGGATACAACATGTCCAAGTCTAATATTGGAGCTCCCACTGCACACAAGACCCCCGGCCCAGAGTACTTTGCATTCAGAGTAGACACGTGTGAGCAGTGGAATTAAGAGGCCCTTTGAGATAAACAGAAAGGCAGCACGTGTTTTCTTACGGAGAGAAAGCACGAGAGATGAGGGAGGTCTTTTCTCCAATGAGTCAAGGTCATTGAGAGGAAATGTGCACGGAATAACTGTGAAGACAATCCAAGGATTTAGCTACTACTTGAGATAATACTGGCACTACGGTGAGACTGGAAGGCTGTCTGAACGTGACGCACATCACGATGATCTTGATGTGAATGAATGTGGAGCATGCCATCTCCACGCATGGGAAATATTTTGGTTAGCAGACTTTTATGCCAAGGCATTAAGACACAGTGATCTAATTGCAAATAAAAAGGAGGGCACACTCTGCAATGAATCCTACGATCATTAAATTGGAATGCGAAGTTATATTTAAAATAATTTTTTTGCAACAGTAGAGAATTCCCACCTCCTGTTTTTAGTTTGTATTTCTATGTGACTTTAAATTTAAATATTTATGTAAGGCAGAAAAGTGGGAAAATTACCGGGAGTATGCTATTTTCCCATTCTTTAACAACTGTGACATAAATGTATAATGAAATGCTCACCACAACGGATTAAAACCCCTAAAGCAAATCATTTAAATGTATAATAATAATGGGCAGAAAACAACGTGACTGTTTCTGGTGTGACTGTGGAGCCCAGTGAGTTAAGCTGGCCGTGCCCTGGTTTGCCTCCCTCTACGCATTAAAGCCCCTCTGTTCCAAACGTGATCTGCCCTAGCGCTTGTTATTGTACTGCTGCTGTTGTCTACACGGGACTGCGCAAAGAGCCTTGTGAGCCGGGCGGGAACTGTGTCAAGAGTCCATGTGAGCTCCCGGTCAGGTGGCTGGCGGATAGATGGGTCTGCATGCCCGCAGCTAGAGGGGGGAGGAGGAGGAGGAGGAGGAGGAGGAGGAGGAGGAGGATGGAGAAGAAGGGAGGGGCTGGGAGGAGTTAGAGGAGGAAAGACTGGATGCTGAAAGCGAGCAGGCAGGGAGCTGGCTGGCTGAGGCTGCACGTGAGGGGCAGGCTTTCATCCTGCAGGAAAGAACACTGTCTGAAAAACAGAGAGGGGGGCGGATGGGTGGTGCGTTGAGGGCTGTAGGGCATTTCCGACGTGATGAAATCCGTAAACTAAGGCCTGTTTACAGCATGTTGCACAATGTGGAATGTGTATGAACATTTTATGGCTACTATTCCACACAGATTCCACATTTTGTTAGGATATATAATACATTGTAGGCTATAGTATCACAGACATGTATTTTCTGTAGAAAACATCCCTTATCGGACCCAACATTTAGCTCTTCTTTTTTTATGGTTAAATAACCCATGTGTGGGTGTTGGTTCACCCAACAGATAAGGGTATTTATCTTTCCTGGCCATTGTGTGTTTAGCATTATTTATTCACATAAAACCAAACCCGCCCATTGGCATGACAAAGTTGTCGTTGCTCTAGCGCTGCCATTTTGTCCAAATTATTCATCAGATAAAATTTCTGTTGTCTCAACGTGATCGGGGTTTTGTGTGTGTTTTTGGAAGTCTGCCAAGTAAGCTCACTGGATCAAAGTAGATCATTGCTCAACACTCCCACTCGCATTGTGCATGTGAACACGACCCAGATGAGGATCAGCAAACTGAGCTTTTTTTTGCCCCTCTCTGTTCCTCCAGGTGGTGTTATCTTGTACGCTGGCTCGTCCGGCAGTGCCAGCCCGAGTCCTGGCAGCCCCTCAAGTGGATACCAGACCCAGTCGCCCTCCTCCCACTCGCAGCCCTCATCCCCAGAGGGTGTCTCCTTTCAGGAGATTGGGCCCCTGAAGCAGAGAGGGGAACGAAGGGGAGGGACGCCTTCCCCGAAATTGGTCTTCCAGTTCCCCGAAGTAAACAATGCTCCCGCTGCCCAAATATCGACAGTGTCGTCTGCAACCTACAGCCATCCCACGGTGGCCAAAAGACCTTGTGGTTTCACAGGCACGTTCACCAGTAAGTACCCACTCGTTCCCTACTTCCTGTTCTCTTCTATGTCTACCTGCTAGCACTCTGTTACTGTATTTTCCCGTCTCTGATGATGGTTGTATGCTTCTTTCATAGAAACCGGAGGTATGGTGCTTCTGTGTAAGGTGTGTGGGGACATCGCCTCTGGATTCCATTATGGCGTGCACGCCTGTGAAGGCTGCAAGGTGAGACTTTGCGAAGATACTACTATGTGATGTTTTTCTATTTAGGTTCACACACGCAGACACGTTGCCACAAAAGACGCTCTATAAAGCCTTTTCTTCTTCTTGTGTCATCCCTAGGGTTTCTTCAGACGCAGCATTCAGCAGAATATCCACTACAAGATGTGCGTGAAGAATGAAAACTGTCTCATCATGCGCATGAACAGAAACCGGTGCCAGCACTGCCGCTTTAAGAAGTGTCTCTCTGTGGGCATGTCCAGAGATGGTAAGAGACAGTAATGTTCATTAAAAAAAGATATTTAGACATATGGAAAACTAAAACTGCAATCTTGTTTTCCTAATGTAGAGGGGAGGACTTAATGTATCTATGTATGTAGGGTTACATGGAGAATCCGATGTTCCTGCTGTAGTTTTTTTTTACAAATTCAGATTCTAGTCTTGAAATTGTCCATAAGGAGGTCTCACTCCTCATCACAAAACTTAATTTTCCCTTCATCTTGCTGTTTCTTTTCTCTCTCCATTCCCTTCCTTTTTACTTGGTTCTTTCTGACATCCTCTCTCGTTGCCCTGCTGTCTGATTTACTGCAAGACAACCTCTAGAGTCCCAGTGGTCATCAGTCATGGAGAAACTGTGACAAATATAGTTTATTTTAGGAAATTGGGGCACACAGTTGTAGATTAACCTGCACATCCACCAAGATGTAACCTATTTTATTTTTTTGTCAACACTGATACTAACAATCAATCATTTGAGACATAATGCTATTCTGTCCTGTTAATCATGAAAACCTGCAGTGCTTGGCTTGAACTATAAAAATATCACTACAGTTAATCTGCTCTACTGCAACATTTCACCGCAGGACTCCAATCTCTGGGGACACAGCTAAAGTAGGCGATGATAAATCATGGTTTTTCTGGAGCAAACATTTTTAGCTGACCTAAAAAAGCCATAATGTGGAAGTGAAAAATCACCTGCTTGAGATCACAGCAGGAAACTTTGTTATTGATAACTATATTTGCATTTTCTGAAGATGCACTTAAAGTGAAAATATCCAAACCCACAATGATAAAACTATAGATCCTGAAAACCTTTTTTATTCCATGTTTATGACTTAACAACATGATAACTGCTTGCAAATCAATTTTGATCATCCAATTTTTTAACCACCTTCAACCCTTTATCTCTTCACCTCTCCTACCTGCCTTCTCTTATCATTTTGACCTTTACTCTTCTCATTTGCTGTCATTTTACAATTGGCATCATATTTAGTGTTGCTGACCCAGTTACCTACTTCCACAGAGAATAAGAGATCAATTGCTCAACTGGAAGACAGAAAGGAAGAGAGAGCTAGAGAGACTGGGGGAGGTGGTATAAAATACAGCGTGCTATAAATAGGGATGTCAGTGGAGGAGCAGAATTGAAAAGGGGGGGGAAGGGAGGATTGTAAAGGCTGGAGAAGAGGTTGAGGCAGTCGAATGAGATTGTGAAACAGCTGTGATGGACACAGAACAGCTAGACAGTAGAGAGGTATTGAGGATAGTAATCCACATAGATAGGACATTTTGAACTCTGTATTAAAACAAAAAGTGTTTATGTTGTTACATGTGTTAGTGAACATGCTGCCAGTAAGGAGTTGGCAGTGATGTCAATGCTAACCGAGGACGCTTCTCTTCTCCTCAGCTGTGCGTTTTGGGCGTATCCCCAAGCGGGAGAAGCAGAGACTATTGGATGAGATGCAGAGTTACATGAACAGTCTCAACGAATCAGCTTCCATGGAAATGGAGGTGTCACCTCCAACCGATGCCCCCTGCAGTCCACACAACCAGACCAATGAAGGAGCGGGCTCCATATCGCAGTCTTACCACAGCAACTTAATGAACAGAGACGAGAAACCTCCCAAGATGGCTGCCGGCAACGGCAACGTTGGCACTTCCTCTTTCCACAACAATTCAGCGCAGCAGCCTTCACTGTCGCACTCGGCGACCCAGACTCACCACACAGTCCACGGGGAGCATGCGAGTTACCTCGTCTCGACAAGCTGCCCTGTTACCTCCACCAACAATGAGAACTCCGCCATTGTCGACAACGCCAAGTACACCTTCTCCTCCAATCAGAATAAGTGCCCCGTCAGTGGCCGCCTATCATCTCAGTCCTACTCAGCCAATCACAACAGCTACCAAGCCAGTGATTCCCACAACCAAAGTCCCTGCCCCTGGAAGCTAAACGGAGGAGCCAAAGTGCTGGTGAGACTTTTTTTTTTTTTTTTTTTTTTTTTTTTTTTTTTAAATTAAGTTAATTTTAATATCTTTCAATTTAATATCAATAAAAAGTCCATGATGCTTATTTTCCTTTCTTCTCCCGGTCTTTTGCAGGCATGTCCACTCAACTCATGTCCTGTAGCTCCGGCCAGTCGCTCCAGTCAGGAGGTGTGGGAGTCTTTCTCCCAGTGCTTCACCCCCGCTGTTAAAGAAGTAGTGGAGTTTGCAAAGAGCATCCCAGGCTTCCAGTCTCTCAGCCAGCATGATCAGGTCATGCTGCTCAAATCCGGCACTTTCCAGGTACATTCCAGCTAAAAACGATGTGTTGGTGGGACTGTGGGATATTTTCTTCACTTTTTTTCCTAACAATTGGAGTTTTTTTCTGATGCTCATCTGGTCTGCTTCAATCCACAGGTTCTGATGGTGAGATTCTGCTCACTGTTTGACCCCAAGGAGAGGACAGTGACCTTTCTCAATGGACAGACATATTCACTGGCATCACTTAGGGCTCTGGGAATGGGCTCCCTACTTGATGCCATGTTTGATTTCAGCGAGAAGCTTGGATCTTTGTGTCTGGAGCCAGACGAGATGGCCCTTTTCATGGCTGTCGTGCTTGTTTCTGCCGGTAAGCAGGCATACTAATACATGTACGCAGAGCACATGATGTATGCACAAATTTCCTCGATTCTAAACTCCATTTCTCCCCCCTTTCTCCAGATCGCTCTGGTATAGTGGATGTGGCAGCAGTGGAGCAGCTGCAGGAGAATCTAATAAAAGCTCTGCGCTCTCTCATCACCAGTCGCCGCCCGGATGATAGCAACCTTTTCTCAAAGTTGCTGCTACGTCTGCCCGACCTGCGCACCCTGAACAACCACCACTCCGACAAGCTTTTAGCTTTCCGCATAGATCCTTGAGTTCAAAGAGCAAAAGCTTCTTGAGGTATCTGCTTTGGGGAGCCTCCCTGCTCCCCCATGCAAGCCTGGCCTGCCACTTACAGTCCACTGGCCAATGCATGACGGGCAGTTGTTGTGGTGAAGTGTGCCAAGTCTGATGCCATCAGAAAGTGAACTTGAAAAAAAAAAAAAAAACAGCAGAGAAGGATGTAGGCACAGAAAGAGGGGAAGGCTCCTGGACTGATTCTTCCTCCAGTTCCAGGATCGCTAACACAGACATTTAAACACAGAATATGTTCTTCCTCTGGTTCTTTGAGTCAACCTCCAACCACCAAGTCATCACCTCTCCCTCGGGGAGTCCGTGCTGAAGACCAAAAAGAAGCGAGAGCCTGTTATTCCTCACTAGACTTTGTCCTCCTTTTGTCCCAGCACACAAAGCTAACATGAGGGAAGCACATTCTCTTGCCCAGACAAAAAGGAACATGTACAAACATTCACCATCCATGATTTCTTACTGTACATTCATGCTACAATATGTAAAGGGCACTTTCCATACATTAACAAGTCCTCCTAAATCAATATAACATAGCAATAGAAATGTCTAATACACAGATTGGAGGGCGGTTTGTGGGTGCCCTGTTGAAATGACATAAGCTATTTTCACAACATGTCACCATGTGGGAAACCTTTATGAAAATCACCCATTTGTGATTGAGAAATGTATAACATTTTTAAGAAATGAGAGTAAATTGCATTGTATTTGTATGCGGTAATCAGGGAGAAATTATTGGTCATTTTAGACCTTGTCTGATGGGATATATGTTTAGGTGTTTTCTTGTAAATTTTGTATATAACCTTTATTCTTGGTCCTTGTTAGTTTGCAGATTCTTGGATATGTAAATGAAGCTAGTATTGAATTATTGTATGTATATCACACATAATAGATTGCTCGACAGACTATAAAGAAAAGGCAGCATTTCAACCTGACTGAGTATAAACTTTTTATTTGAAGATATATAATTGAAATAAATGTATTGTCAACTGACTGCATCACCTTGTGAATATTTTGCAAATGTTTTATGGTTGCACCATAGAATACCATTATTAAATAATGATGCATAGCATTTTACCTTGTGCTCATCTTTTTTTCATTTTCCTCTTTAACGTGACGCTACCATCAGTGTTATTAACAAGGCATACCATGGAGCCGTAGCCTAGCAACAGAGGCAATTGGCCAATCATGCTTCAGGTCTGAGAGCCATTAGGGGCTTTATTACAAACAAGAAACACCACTTTATTTTTGAGAGTGTGATAAAAGGTCAAAGCAATTTCAAATAATGTCACCTTTTAAATAAATACAAGGTGATATTCTTTGCCAAGAACACACAGTGACTTCATCCAGAGCAAACACAGAAAGTTGCCATGGAGAGAGACTATCAGCTAAGATGGTTTCTGTTCAGTGATCTATGCAAACATGGCTCTGACGACAGCTTCACTGACATGCGACCATGTAAATGCTCCTGGTACCAGAAAGCACAAGGAGAAGACGTCAGCACTGCTATCACTACAGTCTGCCTTAGAGAAAACATATTAGAATAAATGTTTTGGGAACATTTCCCATAATGAGCAACGCTGGCCTTCAAAAGTCTCCATAATAAGCTGAGTCATAAGATTGACTGACGTGGACGTATACAGTCCGTTCATATAATATATCAATTACTGCTAAAAAACACACAAATATATGTACTATTTATATACAGCAAATAGAAGGGATTTGTGCTGAGATAGAATTCTCTCCACGGTAATTATATTGACTAATGTTCAGGAGAACATGTGACTCATCACATGAATATCAGGAGACACGTATCCACCAGTATATTTCTTTTAATACAGCAACTGGCTAAAAGCAATACATCGCCTACGCATCAGGTGATTCTCTGGCAGTAAAACTAACCAACTCCAAGCAGCAGGACTGCATGAACAGCACGTATCTCTCCCTCTGTGCCAAGACATGGAAGTGAGCCTGAAGCTGCCCTCGGCCCTCTGCCCTCAATTTATTTGAACACAGACAAACTTTTATTCTCAATGCTGCAATAGATGAAGAAAAAAAAAGAAAAAAAAAACACTGAAAGCCTTCTGCAGTAAAAAATCTCTGCTGGAGCTGTGACAAACACAGTGTTCCAGTCATTTCTGTGTTGAAATGTTCTGAAGTCTTCATGTGCCACCTACTGGATAGGATGATAACAGCACATTATTCTGTGATGAGTAGACAGAGGGACCTATTAATGAAACCAAAAGTCCATTCTGTCAATCAATAGGACCGCCTATTATTGCAAAGCAAATGTAATGTCAACAAAGAGTCAGCATCTTTGTGGTGTATCAAAGTGCATCTCAAAGGACTTAGACCTGGACCGCATACTTGAGGTTCAAAGTTCATTCTCAGTTGCGAAAAAAATAATACAAATCTCAGCACATGTTCCATTAAGAAGTTGATCTGGAGCCTTTGATTGTATCACATGAGCAGATAAGAGTTTGAGCAGTCATTATTGAATTGAAGATCTTCAAATTTCCATTTGAAGAGGATTCTCGTTGTTTTATTAGGGACCAGCATCATTTCTAGGAAGTGAGTGTGTGGCTTATGTATTGTACCCAATAATCCTTTTGCTCCATGAGAAGTAAAAGAGACACTTTGTTATAAGAGTGTCCCTCTGGTCCACTGGTCTGCTTCATTTCCAAATCAAAAAATAAGGACAAAGTATCAAAGCAACTGCTTACTATGTATCTGACAAAGGTTCCTTCCTGCAAATACTAACAATATATTCTTGACTGCTGGTGCCATCTGGTGGCTACAAGAAGGAAGTGTATACAATAGATGGACTGAAGATTGGAGGAAATGTACTAATCTATCTGCATGTTCTTTAGCAATGGAATACAAGTCAGTCCGTCTGTATGAATATATTATCGAAATAATGAATCATTGAATTAATGTATGGATGGAAACACAGACACGGTGGTTCCAAACAATCTTTTGCCAGAGTAAAAGATCATTTTTCCCGCTAAACATGAAAGGAACTATATTTAACATTCAGCGCATTAATATAGCAGGAAACAATAACTGTCTATGTAAAGATATAGTAGGGTTATACGCCGGTTACAGCCGACCGACAGTGTCGTCATGGAAGCCCTCTGGTTCCCCCTGAGCCAAACACTGTTAGCTCTGTCAGCACTTCTGAAGTAGTTTGCACTGTTAACACTGTTAGCACCGTTAGCTTTGAGCTGCAGACCCGCTGTCAACATGTTGAGAGCCGGTGAAAGGCATTAGAAATGCTCAAAATCTCGGATCCAGCACCTTTTAATGTATGGTACCATCATCAGCTGTTCACCAGACATCATATCATCATGGATATAACAGAACTGTATCACTATACAGCAGACTTTTACCTTTTCTCTTAATTGGCCATCATTGAAATGTGATCATTGGTTGTTTTGTGTGGGTCCTTACTCTATGATCTACACTGAGACAAAATTCATTATGAGATATCACATTTCTTCAGAGCCCTATATCAGGTCGGAGTTGTTTCAAATGATCTTCTTGGTAAAGCAGAAAAAGGTAAAATCGGTGAGTGTAAGTAGGTGCCTGATGGTTAATCTTATTATTACTGTTTAAAAAAGGCTGCGTTTGCTCCACAATGTTCTTAACTTCAATCTCATTAGTCTGGTGCGCCGGTTACAAAACTCTTCCACAAAAACATGATGTCACACAGTAAGTTCAAGAGGTCACTGGTGTGTTGCTAAAAGTAAATATACAGAAGAAAGACAAAACGTCAACGAACAAATCATACATCATAAGCTCTCCTGATAATAATATAAATCAATGTTGTCAGTCAACATGTTAATGTATATAAGCATATTGTGCAGGGGTTGTTGGTTTTGTTTTGATAATATACTCTTACACAATATGAATATATGCTTATTATCCAATATCCTCTATGTCTGTGCCCCTCATTTCCCCCATAAAGTGGAGAAAAATAGTTATGTAATGCATTTTTAATTCAGAGGTGTAAGTCCCTTGAGTGTTATAGGATGATTAACTGTCCTGGTACACTGGTGATGAAGGTTTGTGCCAGCAATTGGGAGCCCTAAACGACACCCCTGTTTATAAACAGCATTGGTACGGTCTGGCTTCATCTCAATGTTTTGGGACTACCTGGACATTTCTAGAGCGACCTCATTAGTGCCAGGATAGGGGTGTCCTGGGATCAGGCTTAGAGAGAGATTAACCACATGGAGGCCTATAAAGCTTCAGTGTAATCCGCACACTGGAGACAAATTCAGAGCAACAACTACTCTACAAACAACCTTTTATGGTCGCAGATCGCAGTGTTTTGGACTAACCCCGTTAAACAAGAGAAGAGGCGCTGAGATTCTTTCATATTTTGGATTTGAAAGACGAGAAAGATATTTTACTTGTGATTAGTCTTCCTCATCATCAGCAACTCAAAAGGTGTGAAAGGGAAAAATCATGAAGAAGGGAAAGGTATGTTTTTAACTTTCTTGGAATACATATATATATATATATATATATATATATATATATATATATATATATATATATATATATGTTCTATATATATATATATATATATATATATACATATATATGGGTATATATATATATATATACATATATATATACATATATATATACATATATACCCATACATATATATACATATAGAGAACAATCACATTTTAATGTACTTTTTAAAGTTTGTTTCTGATAGTTATTTCTTTAATGGCAACATCACAGCCCGGCTCAAAAAAAAAAGAAAAATCATCAACCAAATAATGACGTCATGTGTATGAAATAGCTCATATAAAGAGCAGTGGTTCATTTGGGCTCTGTACTTACACTATAGTGTTATCTATGCTGGCTATAGAAATATGGAGGCCCATCACCTCCATCCTAATCCTTTAAACTAATAAAACATGGAGGCTGTTTTGTGGACAAATACGTAATGGAAAATCGTCTGCTGTAAGCTTTAACAGTAAACTCTAATGTGTCATAGACTTAAGCACAGCTAAACAACAGGTGAAAGACTTTGGTTTGTGTGTGTGAGAGTACACACATTTATGTTTAACTGTACAATGAATGCAATGACTGTTATGCCTTTTATGCATCTGATTTAAAATTGTTATCACCCTCCAACTATTTTTCTAGCAGGTGGGTGATGATAACGAGCCCCCCAGCTATCAGGAGGCGACTGCAGGTAAAAACTAATCTCTTTACTTACTTACTTCTACTACTTCCTGCATACAGTATATGCAAGTTTGATTCAAAGTATTCTCCTTTTGTTATGATAACATTTATTATCTCAATTTCATTTGTAATCTTGATTATTAATCATAATACAATTGCACTTGTTCAAGTTTTAAAGTTGTGACTTGTATTGAAAAGCAGTTAATAATAAAAAATCGTGTTAGTAGAAGTCAAACCTTCTGCATAGTGACTTAAGTTGTCGGACAAATGCTGCAGCATCATTTTAGGACACTATATGTATAAAGATAAATCCTCCCGTGTCTCCTCCTCGCCTCTTTCTTCAGGCTATGGGGAGATGGAGGCCCAGTTTGCGTGGGACGACAAGACCATCAGGCGGACCTTCATCAGGAAGGTAAATGTGTGAAACAAGTGACACCAGTACAAAACCACCATCATGGTTCCTCTCCCATTGCTCTGATACCATGTATGTCTTCCTGCAGGTCTACGCCATCCTCATGGTTCAGCTTTTAGTGACAGTGGCAATTGTTAGTCTCTTCTCATTTTGGTAACTACTCTTTTGGTAACTCAAAAGTTTTACTTTTCACCACCTTTGATTAATATATGAATTGAATCCATATATGTTTTGTCTCTACAGTGCACCTGTGAGGTTTTATATCCAGACTCATCCAGGCTTGTATATGGCGTCTTAGTAAGTGAAAACATCACAACTCACATTTTAGTCAGAGGCTTTTCTAACTGTATTTACTAAGCTTCATCATCATCATCATCATCATCATCATCATCATCTTCTTCTTCCCTTTTTTCTGACAGTCTGGTTTTCTTTGTCACCTACATCGCACTGTCCTGCTGTGGAGAGCTGAGGTAACGTTTCTTTACAATATAACTGACACCCCAGATACTTGTTAAAGCACATACTGTACATAATGTTGTGTAGATATGCATTTTTAAATTAAAGTGTATTTTCTTTTCTTTTATCTAAACAGGAGACAGTTTCCTTGGAATATCATTTTGTTAGTTCTCTTTGTGAGTATCCCTCATCATGAAAACAGAATACCATATGTTCCTCTTTTACAAACACACTCAACATAACTGTGGTGATAATCTTCACTTTTCCCCCTCAGACTT
Organism: Anoplopoma fimbria; assembly: GCF_027596085.1. Taxonomy (NCBI): domain Eukaryota; kingdom Metazoa; phylum Chordata; class Actinopteri; order Perciformes; family Anoplopomatidae; genus Anoplopoma; species Anoplopoma fimbria. The sequence continues at coordinate 319,919 of NC_072465.1, read as the reverse complement.
TGAGCATGGCCTCCTTGATGGGATTCGTGTCGAGGTAAATACATATTGTGACGTATGCGTGTGTTTATGCGGGTGTCTAACATGTTGAGTTCAACTCATCCGAGGCTTTCCAGAATAAAAGACTCCTTTTCTTCCTCCAGCTTTTACAACACCAAATCAGTGGTTTTGTGTCTGGGAATCACAGCTGTGGTGTGTCTTTCTGTCACCCTCTTCAGTTTCCAGAGTAAGGTGAGAAGAAACTGCTTCGACTTTACTTCAAACTGCTGTCAAACAACCAAACAAGCCAAACAAATTCATCATCATCTTTTTCTCGTTTTTCACCTGCTGCAGATCGACGTCACATCCTGCCATGGCGTCCTGTTTTCTCTGTGCATGGTCATGCTTCTCTGCGCTATCACCCTCTCCATTGTTGTCCCTTTTGGATACGTAAGTTCACGCACACCTTTTTCTAGAGGAGGTCTGACATAACTGTGATTTATGATAAGTTAAACACAAGTTGCAGGTTAAAGCCGCCGATCCTTCTGGCTGTATCTGGGTGTGCGTTAAGGAGAAGGGATTAGCCTCACAGCTAATCTTGCAAAGCACTGCTCTGTTATTCTTAAATTAGCATCCTTCTATCCTTCTTAACAGTGTTTTGTAATGCTTGTATCTTGCATCACAGGTTCCATGGTTACATGCTTTGTATGCTGTGCTAGGAGCCATCCTCTTTACTCTGGTGAGAATCCAATTATGAAAACCTGATTATAGTCCATCTGAAGTTTGTTTTTGACTATTACTTATCTGCTCTTCTTGTTTTCTCCATCTGTCTCTCTTTCTGCCACAGTTCCTGGCATTTGACACCCAGTTGTTGTTAGGAAACAAGCGCTACAGTATAAGTCCAGAGGAATATGTATTTGCCACCCTCAGCCTCTACCTGGACATCGTCTACCTGTTCAGCTTCCTGCTACAGATCATGGGAGGAGGTCGCCAGTATTAGCCTCATGAACAAGATGACATCAGGGCTTTACATTTTTTCATGAATCACTATTTTAAAAGTTAATTTTTTCCTTATGTCATTTTGTCCATACAATCCTGCTGCTTTTGTCTCTTGACATAGCCTACGCCTGCCTGATACCTCACTTTAGACAGTCATTAGGCTCACAAGTGGACAGCACATCAAAAACAGAGTATGATCTGTTTTTATACCAAGGTTGTTTATTCATCACTGAGCCAAGAAAGAAGCTTCAACAAATCTGCACTTTTAGGTTGAGTTTGCTTTAATCACAAGCTATGTAGGGTAAATACAGTTTGTTTTTATGCTTGCGTTTAATGCACATTATCATAGATGACAAGTTAGAAGATTTAATCAAAAAATTGTTGTTGGGAAAACATTGTTTGATTGGAACCTGAAGGATTTCAAATTAGACTTTCAAAGCTAAGATGCAACACTAACCACAAAGGGAAAGTGTGTGTGTGTGTGTGTGTGTGTGTGTGTGTGTGTGTGTGTGTGTGTGTGTGTGTGTGTGTGTGTGTGTGTGTGTGTGTGTGTGTGTGTGTGTGTGTGTACGTGTGTGTGTGTGTGTGTGTGTGTGTGTGTGTGTGTGTGTGTGTGTGTGTGTGTGTGTGTGTGTGTGTGTGTGTGTGTAGCATTATATATGCTTGAGTATATGACATCAGTTGCAATTTATATTGTAACTCTAATGTGGCCTTTGGGATGTGATAGAAAATGTTAGAATGTAAACAGGTTTATGATCAGAACATGAGTATTAGAAATGTTCTAACTGTATAGTGACCAAAACACAGTGCATGTTAATATTTTTTTTCTAAGAAACAATAAGCTGTGTGCGTTGGATTTTGGTATTATTAGAATAAAAGTGTCACATGAAAAGTACTGTGTCTTATATGTGTAAGATGATGAATGGTGGTAATTATGATTAAGTATAAATATAGAAATTACAGATCTATAAATTCCTGTGGGTCAAGTTACCTGCATCATAAAGAAAAAAGTGCACACTATTGCATGCCACAGTTATATTGACTACATTGTGATGTTGGATCTTTGTCCGGTCAAAATATTTGAAAAAAAAGGTTTGAAAAATGCCCTTATTCACACCCTTATTTAAACCTAATGCACATCAATCAGCGAACACGTTCTATGATGGTCATACACAACACCAGCGTGTTAAAAAAAAAAACACGCACAGTTAACAAATCAATGAAGTACAGAGAAAAGTGCATTAAAACAGTAATACAAAAGCCATACTGCCACACCCCTGCAATAGCCCTGATACTAGACTTCAAGCATCTCCTAACAGAATATGATAACTACTGATGGTCACCTTTCATGTTAGCCCTCCACACACATCATCACATAGAAATCTAATTAATGAGGCACTGTTGAATCATCCTAGAGCTTTATCAATCAGTGCTGTAACCATAACTTTTCTGTAAATTGGATAGCAGCCTTCACCCTGCAAAACTAATTTACTCAAAGTCAACTGATGGACGGGATGACAGAGAAGTGTTACAAACACACTTAGCTACATTGCCTCAGTCAATGTGAAAAGCTCATCATGGACTGCAGTACGGACTGTCCTATTTAGTGTGATGCCAGTTTGTAGGATATACTATAAATATATAAGTAGATACATAGTACATAGTAAAGTTTTCATTCCTTTTGTGTATTTCTATCTGTATATTGTTGTTATTGTGTTTTATATTGTTGCTATTGTGTTTGTAGTTCGCAGCTGCTGGCTGGCTGAGGGCTACCAAACGGAATTTCGTTGTATCACTACAATGACAATAAAAACCTCTTTATCTTTATATAGATAAAGAGAGAGAGAGATAGAGATGTATACATCTCTCTATAAGATAGATAGATAGATAGATAGATAGATAGATAGATAGATAGATAGATAGATAGATAGATAGATAGATAGATAGATAGATAGATAGATAGATAGATAGATAGATAGATAGATAGATAGATATAGCTCTAGGATATTTTGGCAGCTTATTTATTAGGGGAAAGGAAAATGTGTGTATTGTGTGTGTGAAAATGTTACTGTTTTCCTCAAAGGCAATATCAAAAATGTCCCTTCAAAACTGGAAAAAGAGGTGACTTGCCAACATCAACTGCTAATATCAAGCTTATGATAAATGATAAAGTATGGGTAACACATAAGACTTAAAAAACACACCAATGGTCACTGCTGCCCTGGACCAAACAAACTTGCAAAGAAACACTTTTAGAAACACAAATGAACAACATAGAGGCCTGTGGGCCAACGCACAGGATACCTACTGATCAATGCTGGCAGCATACTGGATATAGAATTCATGCAACTTGCCAAGAACAATCATACATATCAGATGTCTGGTGCAAACACACATCAAACATTAAACACATAAAATTAGATGGCTGCACAGTATTCCGGTTCATTACACAAGGCACACTTTAATAGCATCTGTAGCATGCTTAATAAATGCCTTTAATCAGTCATTTTAAAAAGGACTAAATTTGATCTATGCACACTGGTTAATCACTGCATCGTCATGTAGCAGGCTACATTTGTTGGTCATTTTTTTTGATAAATCATAACTAAATCTTCTATTTTCCACCCGAATCTATCAGTCTGACAGATTGATCATATCTGAATGACTGTAAAGTGACAGTAACTGGTACCTGTAGCCCCAACATGCCCCTAACAAGCAAGCTGTCTCACCTTAACCTAGTTGTGTCTGGTCATGTTACACATCTCCAGGGCACCGCTCATCCTTTTGGTTGTGATAGTTCATTCTTTTAGCCTCCAGAGCTCGAAGTTGTACACAAGCGAGTTAATTGCTTGTTTCGGGGCAGCTGTCACATTAGCAGGATTAGCTTAGCACATATTGTGATGATAGCTTTCTCACACTGCTCATTGCAGGAGGTTTTTTTTTTCCAATTAAAGCTGGTTTAAACTAGTAAAGTCAAGTTATCAGAGTGAAGACACATTAAGGCATTCAATCATTGCTTGACAACTGTCCTTTGTGCACAGATACAGTAAGAAGCCAGAGACTCGTTAGGTTTCAGAAAGAAAAATATGTGAATGCTTTTTCCTGCACTTTTTAATATTTATATCAATCTGGCTAAAATAATACATTGTTATGAAACTGGGCTTTATAAATTAAACATTTGATTTTTATTATTTAAAAAAATGTAAATTGCTGTGATATTTATATTATAATTGATAAATAGTGTCACTTTGCATTTACCTTTTGTCGATACAGCCGTCATACTGTATTGCTGATAAATTAGTTTAATTAAAATTAAAGATCAAGATTAAAATGAGCATCTTTACTCAGCACAGTCCTACACTGGCTTATCTTTTTATACATTTCCCCCCCCCCAACCCTTTAAATGTGTTCCCACGATTTTGAGAAGAATTTACACCTTTGGAGTTCAGTCCCCCATAATCTTTAACTAAAAGTGGAAATAGAAAATGGACAGTAAGCTTTGACCTGTCGAGCAGCACAAGCAGATACACATACCCTACGAGTTAAGATGAATCATGCCAGCACAGTAATTATCAATACTGCTGAAGCAACATCAGCAGGAGGTCATGACCCATGTGATGTCAATAATGCATCCCATCCATTCTAACAGTTACCGTAAATCAAAAAATTCACAGAATCACTGAAACCAGATTTTTATTAAAAAAAGGAAAAATGACATATTCAAATTCAAAGAGAAAACCAAGAAAGAAGGAAAATCTTATCTCAATCAATAAAAAAAACACAAGTTACAGACAATTTAGCAACTCTGGCACAGGAAGACAAAAGTAGCCAAGTGGCTTTGCAAAATAACCAAATATCAAAACCTATTTCCTCTTAACAAAACTGTACAAAATGAGTTCTTGTATAAATAAGAAAACTGTTAACAAGCAGGGAGTGAGATGAGCCCGTCCGATTTTCAAAAAGTCTTGGATTCACATCAACATGGTTCATACAGTGTGAAGCAACAAGTTTTTATTATTTTGTATTAAAAAATGTCACCATAAGACAATATTTATGAGTTTTAATAATGTAAATTACAACTTTAATTTTTCAAATTAAAATCATGAAGCTATGACTGAAAAATCTAACAAATTAGGGATACTCTGTTCTTACCAAATTAAAATAGAAAGGGACATTTTGAAAATTCAGAGTGGGCAACATCAAACCACCTGTTTGGAAATCCTGTTTTAGCAGCAAAACATTTTGGAGCTATGAAATAAGCCATCAAATCAACATTAGAATGGACAAAAAGAGCATTTTTTAAATTAGTTTGGACTTAAAATAATAAGTGCAACAAGATTTTGTTTTATTTTCAAATATTGTGTGTCGAGCACACCGTTGATTTCAGTATTTCTACAGTTTAACTGTAACTTTCTAGAAATCTCATGATGCTTATTCATTTTGGAGCACCATGACTTTCTGTAATATTATCTCTGCTGACAAGTTTGTAAAAAAATAAAATAAATAAAACACGTCATTGTAACAAGTGGTCATTTCATAGTTTCAAAATCCTGTTTTTGTATTAAAGTGATGGCTATTACATGGAATATCATTTCTCTGAACATATAAACAACATCCATGACATTTCCTTCATGGGTTACTGAATCTGAAAACCTTGCAAGTCACTGTGTTATCTGGACAGGCTATAAATCATTTTTTTTTAAAATTAAAAATAAAAACACACACAAAGTAACAAAGAAGGAAGTGGAAGGGAAAAAAAGGCTATTTACAAAATTTGCTCTCGTGTCTGAAAACTGTCACCATCGTAAAAGCTCTGGATGTCGCTTGGGTTGTCTGCAAATGCCAATAAAGTTCATAATGAGTCTTTTTACATATGCACCAACACTCCATTACGTAAACTGAGTGAATCTCAGCTTAATTAACACGTCAACAAAACCAGATAATTTACATGTCCTTTACTATATGACGGATACAGTAGTGGCAAAAAGTTCTCACAAAACCTTAAACTGTGGTCTTAATGTGGAATATTTTGTACATGTCACCACCCTTACTGTGATATTTCCCTTTCTGAATCTGTCGGAAGCAGAAAAAGGGGCATTTCATCCAGCTACACACAACACGTGATCGTATACGAATGCGAGCACTTTATATGTGACAGAGAGCTAAAAGATGGGTGGCTACAACATCTTTGGTTGCAGAAAGAAACAATAGAAACACACAGCACAAAGTTGACATGTGAAAAAAAAAAGAGTTAGAAACAGAATCACCGAACTGCAAAGCCCTAAGAAAGACGTTTTTATCACTGGACTCAAACATCTATGGTTGAAGATCGGGAAGAAAAGCTCCTCGTAACCCTACAGCTAACTCGACTGACGTGATGACTAACTCCATGTCATTCAAACAAGCCTGTTGTCATTTCTGTAGTATGTACAACTTTGTGTCTATCCTATGAGAGGTCAGGCAGTTCATCCAGAGAAGAAAATTAAGGCTTAGCTAAAACTTGTTTTTGCAGAATTTTGGATGACTCCTAAATTCACTCAGGCTGTCTCACTAAAGGCTGTAAGAATCATCTTTAATGGCACTTCCATGGTCTAGTGAGCAGTCCATTGTAAAACCATTATTTCTATTATCTACATATCTACAGTTTTTGATGTCTGCATAAATTAAAGATCAACATATTTGGATGCACTGTGACATGAGCTCCACTTGATAAACTGAAACATGAAACTGAAACATGCCTCTTTGAGCATCAACACTGATGCAGCATCAGTATGAATCCTTTGGATCAGCACTATATGAAGTCATTGTTTGGTTCAACTCTCCACTCTGAAAGGCTTTCCACAAACAGGCCCGACACAATATGAGGACAAACGGCACAAGGTTTGGAACGGAAATTTGAGCGAAAAACAAAACAAAAGAAAATGTGATGTGCACAAGAAAACAGCATCAATTCCTACGCAGAGAAAAAAGAAACTAACATCTACTCTCTGTAAAAAGCTAAAAATCTAATCTACTTCAAAGATAAATTCATCAAAAATAAGGCAAATTAGCTCAAAAGGTTTTCAAGAGACACATTAAAGAAAAACAGAAACATTTAACTTTCTACAAACTAAAAATCACTGACAGAGAATCAAACTCAGGTGACAACAGCAGCATTGAAAAAAGACTTAACAGCTCCCTCTCCTTCCAAACTAATTATTCTCAGGGATCGAGTTAGTCTTCTATTTGATTTCCCTCATTGCTTTTGCTAAACTATATCTTAATTTAGTAACTGCATTGTTCTTTGTACACATAATCTTTCAGTAATCTAACCGCTTAGATCTAAAGCACGTTCATTTCATCCCTACGACAGAGGTTGAATTTAATGACACCTGAAGGATTGCCACAGCAAAACCGCTTAAAACCACTTCTCATGGATCCAGATGTAAAATGGAGTTACATAATAACAAAACAGGACGACTATTATTATGAGCAGGTTTCACTTAATGGTGCATACACGACTTGAACTTAATTAAAAAGTAATTAAAGCATCAAAACTGCTAATGAGCCGAAATATTAAAGCTCATCGTTAATGCGCAGGGTTAAGTCAGTTTCACCATGTCTATATAGACTACAGTATTAAATAACTTATTTTCTATAAATGTTTGTTCCAATGATCTAAAAAGAAAAAAATAGCACTACAATTCAAATATAAATAGAAATAATTGATTGTCTTTTATTCACTTATGGAATAATTTAAAAAAAAAAGGAATTTGACTAAACAATAAACATTGTTATTATCATCTGTGCGTGAATAGAAATCTCTGCAGCAGTTACAGGAAGAAGTAGCTTTAAACGGTTCGCCTCCCCACGGTTACAATGACTCGACACATCAGACCAGCAAAAGTGTTTTTTTGAATCTGTACAAATTGATTCCTCCACTGCTGCAAATGGAACGTCAAACAACAGACAATCAGGAAATTAAAAATAAAAGTTTGCATATTTTACAAAAAAAATAAAAGACACATTGTGTTTCAACTCTTCCTTGAATCACCCTGAAACGTCCAGAATGATCTATTTTTTAAAAATAAGAATTTGTTATATTACGTGCACAAAAATAATGCTCTGTGTCTTTCCTCCTCTCCTAAGTTTTTTTTTCTTAGTTTTCTTTTTAACTTTTTGTTGTGTTCCTTTTTTTTCAGATATCAAAATAGATCAAAGCTTCTGTGAAGAAGATTCCCACCTTTGGTTGATCAACTCTTGAGGATGTGAGCAGGAAAGTCCAATGACATAAGTGTTGTCCTTTTTCTTAAAAAAAAAAAAGAATACAGACACACACACACAAACAAACACAAACACACACACACACACACACACACACATGTTCCTTTTGTTATCCATGTTCAAGTCTGGGTGCTTGGTGATGTAAAGAGCACAGTTCAGCTGAATCCTGTTTGGTTGGATTCATCTCGTGCCCTCGGCCCCACCCTGCTGGGAGCTGCAAAACACACACAGCTCAGTACCGATACACTGAACCTGCTCAACCAATGTTCAGATGTATTTACACTACAGCTGTAATGTTGCTTCTACACGTACACAAACACACACACACACACACACACACACACACACACACACACACACACACACACACACACACACACACACACACACACACACACAGTAAGCAATTTATAACAACAGATCATACTCTGAAACCGTTCAATCTAAGAATGGCTAATTGACCTTTGTTTGGGGTTTCCTCAGTTTGAACTGTGCCATCATACAATTAAATGCATTTTGTCAATTACTGGATTAAGTTGTAATTGTGTTTGTTTTTCACCAAATCTGCTACTGACTCTTACTATAAAGCAGCCATGGCCAGTTAAAAAAATTAGTGACATATTGGAAAACAGGCCTTTTAGCTTTCGATCGTTGGATTAGAAGATCAATACCACTCTCATGCCTGTTAATTCTGTTTAAAGTTGGAGCCAGCAGCCAGTTAGCTGAGCTTTGCATAAACACTTAAACAAGGGATAACAGCTAGCCCTGCTCTAGCCAAACAAAATCTCTACAAGAAGGTGAATAAGCAAAACCAAAATGTTTAATTATTCCTTTAACAAAGTTAATGCATCCTTTTGAAGCAACTGAGCCTTCATGTGCCAGCGGACATACACACACACACACACACACACATGTTATTTTACACTTTGAAGTTTAGATACTTAAAAAAACATCAGCAAACATTTGTGTAATTAGTTGGACAGAGCAGAGAAAGCGTTGCTGTCCTACCTTAGCTTCACTTGGTGTGTTGGTACGAGTAGTTTGTGTGTTCTGGGGGAGTCTCCATAGCAACCTGTTGCTGTTGACCACCATTCTCCTAAAAAGGACAGGTGTTTAGAAGAATACTCTACTTGATGATTAATGATAATGTGTCAATTAAACAGATTTTTAAACGATACAAAGAAGGAGACGGCCTGTATTTTCCCACTGCCCTCCCCACCGTTTCAAAGATGTTATATGTCTTTGAGTGGATGAACCAAAGTGCAACATCCAGATTTTTCAGATCTGTTAAAATAAAAGCCAGTGCATACTGCAGGAAATATTTACTAAAAGACATGCTTAACATTTTTCTTTGATGAGACTGACCCAGTACTACATTCACACCCGTGACTCTACTCCACCATCTCTTCTTCTCTCTCACTTGATCTCATCCATCCAATCACAGCCAGAGTTCCTGGCTTACTACTCTGCCTCTTCTCATTCATAAATCACCCCTTATTGTTCTCATTCACAGTCTTGCTCATCCTGTAAGCTCCCCACCGCTATCACAGAGCTCCACCTTCCAACAGTCAGGACTCCCTGCAGGCTCAGCCGCCCTCCTGCAGGGCGCTCAGTCAGGAACCGGCTTCAGACGGTGGAGTCTGTGCCAAACGTCTCAATGAAAGGATTGTGACTCTCATTCATGACAGGCAAAAGGCTCTTCTAGTTAAATAATGGAGGAGCTAATAAAGATCCATTATTTGGAAAGCCCACTGCTATTTGACAATAGTAAATTGGGGAAAATTTAAGTAATACTGATAAATTTGTAAGTAATAAATTATCATTAATTATTTAAAGGAAAAGTGAGAAAGACAAAAATACATTCTTAACACAATTCAATACAGTAGGTGCTGAAGTACCATTGAAATACTGTATATTTGCAGTTAGAAACTTTCTATAATACAAATTCATGAAAAATATAGTGTTATTTGAATGTTTTCTGAGAACTACACCTTCTATTGCAGTAAAGAAGCAAATTCAAAAATATTATAAAGTCTGCAAGAATGGTAATGAAGGCCGACTCTACCTCATTGACATTTCATGAAGTAATTATGCCAGTAAGAATTATAACTGTTGAATATGACTGAGGATTAGATGGATGGTGAGGAGGTCATAAACGTAACAATAACAACAAATGAGAAAATACATTTATTTTTTTGAAAATCTGTCAAGGACAAACACAGGAGTGGCGTGACTGTTCCTCGTACTATATTTGCGGTTTCATTTTACCAAATTAACACATGAACAGTTTTTACACAACACCCCTTTCTGGCATCTAAAAAAAACCAACATAATCTTTGATGGAATTTTATTTTGTAATCATAAAATACTACAGGAATCATCAAAGCCACTACTCCAGCTACTACCTGTCTGAAATACCACGCACACCTCCGAGCACATGGACAACTTCCAGCTCAATAAATCAGTCAGTTGGCAGATTGAACCTCCCATTATTTTGTCCTTTGACTCTGCCACTCCTTAAAATACATACCAATGAGACCTGGCATTCTAAAAGCAGAAGCTTTTTTTTAAGCACACATATGCATCAGGTTTTAGTAAATACGTCCCAATAAGAGTTCAATATTATTCATCCCCTTCATGGAAATATAGAATAGAATAGAAGCATCTGAGGTTGAGGCTAGCTTCATACCTCTACTGGGCCACTGGAGGGAGGCACTGGGTTGTACTGGGGGATGTAGGTCCCCTGCATAGTTGAGTTGGCCGGAATATACTGTAGGGAAGGCAGAGAGGAAAAAACAAATTGTGTGTAGATTTTGACATAAATAATATATCTTGTGATTTTCAGGAAAGTTAGCTATGGGGAAAAGTTTCTGCCTTGTGCATCGTGTGTGCGTGTGCGTGTGTGTGTGTGTGCGTGTGTGAGTGTTAGTGTGTGATTTGTACTGACTGTGCCAGTGCTGCCCAGGGACAGGTGGCTTAGCTGCTGGGCAAGAGGTCCCATCATGGACGTGGGCTGAATGGACATGGCGTGCTCCATTGTTGGGGTAAGAACTGTACCCTGTGGATGCATAGAGACACACACAAGAGACACACAGAGTCTGAATCAATAGCTCTAATGGAATGTGTTTAAAATCCATCACAAGTGAGCAAAACATGACCAAATATGTCAGGAACTACAGTTTGGCTGGAGGGAAAGGTTAACATCTCAACATTTGGCTTGAATGCAATTCAGAACACTTCCCAAGGTCTTGCATGCTTCTTGATTTGCTAATGGATAGCTATCCCATCCGCCTGAGGTTGATGGAGTAAGTTATTGGTAACATGAGGGGAAGAGATGGTGGTGAAGGAGGTTTACTCACAGCTGGCTGCATGAGGTATGACTGATGGTGCATCCAGGACGGGCTGTGTACCTATGGATCAGGAAACATGTCATCAGACTCATTTGAAATGAGTGGCTGTTGCTTGCAAAGTCCCATCAGAGCCCTTATTATGTAAGTTTGCAGAGCGATAACCTGAGAACCTGAGGAATATTATCAGTACTGTGTGATATTGTGCTCCCTCAAGTCAACATTTCAATTATGAACACAGTGAAATGCCCCACCTGGTAGGATGAGACAGGAGAATGCATGTAGGGGGAGAGGGAAGTCTGGGCGATCATTCGGTTTGGAGCCAGACTGTAGGGTGAGGAGTAGAAGCTGCCGAACAGATTGAGAAAAGCAAGAAGCAAACATGAAGACAGCCAACAACATGTCAACAATCTCAAGCATTTCTCCAACTTCATTAACAGTATGCCTCTGTTCCTGCAATGCCCAGCAGAGAGCAGCACTTGACAACAGTTTGAGCACGACTCTAGTTTCACTGGAGGGTTGGGACTGTTTTCAGTCAGTCCGAACATACCACTCACCCATTTTGTAAGGCGGTGGGGTCATACGCAAGCGTCATTCCTCCCTGGGAAAACAATGCACAGGATTCAGAAACAGTGAGGTCATGCAGACACCGGTGCAGTCCGTGCTAAAACAGACATCTAGTACAGAGCGAGAGTAATGTTGTTGGATTTCCAACAGGAAATGTAACATATGAACACAGGAAGTTGCCTTTAAGAATGATGAGTTAAAAATGGCCATCTTACCGTATCTCCATCTCTACCCCAAGGCCTTCCATTGTGGAGGTATTTCCCCTGGTTCTGCCTCTTCTTCTGACCTCCATCTGCAAACTTGCATAATAAGGGCTCTGAGGGCACTGTGGAAGCAACAGATCAAACAAGAGAGTGGGTTCAATGGTCACAACGGGGAACAAATACACTGGGTCCTGACAAGAACAACAACAATATCTGGTTACTTTAATACCAAATAAACATTCCACGCACCAGGCACTCCCGGTGGAGTTTTGATGAATTTGCCATTGAAATGCTGAATTATGGCCTCGCACTTCTCTGTGGATTCCATTCTGAAATACAGTCAAAAGTCAAACTTAATCCTGCTTGTGGAGCGCTGTTTGAATTAGGATTGGACACAGACTACTTTGTATTAACAGCATAATTTGGATAGTTCATTATGTCTGACCTGGCAAAGCCCACACCGCGGCTGGTCCCGTTAGCATCTCGGAGGATGCGTGTGGAAATGACCTGGCCAAAGGACTTGAGCATGCTCTCCAGCTCTTGTTCATCCATAGACACTGGCAGGTTGGAGATGTAGAGGTTGGTGGGGTCCTGCTCTTGTTGCTGTACAGGAAGTTGAAATGAAAATCTGTTCACATACGGGTCTTTTTTACTAACATGGAGAGATGTAATTGTTTTTGTTTCACTGAAATACCTATCCCTATATTTGTTGGTGCAAAAGACATCTGAAACCATAGCTTTACTAGTACTTACTCTTGTTCACAACTTCATTGTTTTCAGGTGTGTCATTGGAGGATTTGAGCGCAAAGTACTTAAATTAATCAAGTACTTAAATTAATGAAGTGTTTTTTAAGGCGTAATATTAAATTTAGCATAACACTTTCAAACATCTTGGCTGATGCATTTGCATTTTGAATTTTCCATCATTTTCAGAAGCTTTTTCACACTGCAGAAATCCCCGTGTAGGCAGTAGTGTGACCTGTCAACACCTGCCAACGCTCTTGGCACATTAATACTTCTAATATGCGTGCACCATGTCAAGCTTAATTTGGTAATGAGACCCATTATGCATAAAATGTTTTTAAGCAATTAGTACCAATCAGCTGAAACCTTGGATACTTTGTCACATCTATCATCGCCTCAACTACGGCTGTCTGGTTTTTAAAAATCCACACGCACATAAATATACTGACACATGCAAATATGAATTTGTCTGCAGAGATTACGTCAGATATTTTGGAGGGATGTTGCCTAATTAAGAGTCCTGGATAGCAGCAAGTAAAGAGATTATTCAGAGACTTATTTTGTGGCACTAGCTTGAAAGCGAAACCTTGTGAGACTGTGCAGAAGCAGACAGGAAGTCAGCCATGAAGTTAGGAGTTCAGAGAGCAACAGGAGCCTGGCAACCGGGAGAAAAAAGGCTGGGCTTAAAGAAAAAGGGGGAAGGGAAAACAGAAAGTGAAGGAAGAGGATAGAGCAGAGGGAGGGTGGGAGAAATGAGGAGGGTAAAAGGCTGATATTTTGTACAGAAGGAGGGAACTGACAAGATAGGAAGTAGTGGGAGTATTGAGTAATTTGGGTAATGAAAGAGGAGGATGACAGAAAGAGGATAAATGAGTGCCTGCTGATTAACCGGCTCTTCTTTTCCATCAAAAAATATTTTATCGCTATCATTTTCCATTTCGTCCATTCTTCTAAAAAGCTATCAGATATCTCTGCAAACCAGTTTGTCACTTATGCATGAAATGAACTGTCAGACGTAAGTCAAAGAGCTTTCTCAAATGAAGATTTACTGCCTATATGAGTAGCCTCGGTTCTCCGCCGGGAGCCACATGGCAAAGAGATCTTCTGTGATTGTCGTCATTTTGGGTGCGGTCATATGTCCATTATGTAACACAGCGGCACAGTGCAGGAGGTCACGGGCCAGATGAGACTAATGGAGTTCATGACAGAGGAAACATTCACTCCCTTTTTTATCTTGTATTTACCATCTACCTCAGCTAGTTCACATGATATCTCATTTCATATTCAAGCATATATTCATCCTGTCGTAGAGATGAAAAAGCTGTTGGACCGAGCCCTGGGACATGTGAATGGGATTTGCTGAGGCGTCATAGTTTCATTTTTCTATGCCAAGCCCTAGGTGAGCCGTGTCTGTTGAGGTGTGTCTCTGTGTATTTTCCTGCTTGTATGTTGTGCTGACGTCTGAGTTTGAACAGGGAGGTACAGGGAAATAAGAAGAGATCTATTTTTATCTCTGCCATGTTTCTCCTAACCCGTGTGCGCTCCTCTAGGGCCCGCAGCCTCAGGGCCGGGGTGGCCCGCTTGGGGACTTAGCATACTCTGAGGACGGCCAGTGCGAGGTGTGGCTGATTCTGTTTGTGAACAACACTCTGCAGCAGCCATGGTGAAGGCTGCAAACAGGAGAGACTGCACTTGAGAGTTTGATATTGAGCTAATTTAAGACTGATTCTTGGTTTTTTTTCTGACCTGATGTGACCCAGTGACTCTGAAGCAGCTGTGTATGTTTAGGTTTTTATAGTGGTTATCAACACCTCTGACTGAGCCAATGATGTCTCAATGAGTCAAGTCTTGGTGTCCAGTTGCACTTGTCGGGTATTGAGATACACAGGATTGTGTTGCACTCTTACAGAGGAGCTGCAGAGAACTTAGACTCCGGGTTTAGTTGCACTGACTGACTCGGTCAGCTGGCAGCGTGGATCCGTTACAGTTTTCTGGGGCTGGGGCTGAGGGAGACCCTAGTGTTACATTGCAGTGGGTCTGTTTGGGTGCAGGACACGGGGAGGGGGCAGAGACACTGGTGGTGGAGTGTATTAAGTGCTGGTGTCTGCCCCAGGCCTGGGCCCAGACGATGGACAATGCCAGCCCATTGTGCCTGTCCCATTGACAGGGGGTGTAGTGGCACCCTCCCCTGGGCTCCCTCAATGGGGAGCCTGAGAGCCAGAGGGATCAGCTTAATGGGCCGACAAGAGTTGCTTTGACTGCAGACACTTGGACAAAGACCTCAGAACAAGCGCTACAACAGGAGCAGGTTAGCAACATACACAGGGACGAGGGTGTGAGGGGAGAGGAGACAGACGGTGGTGAGGAGGGCGAAGAAGAAAGAGGAGACCAAATGAGGATGGAAGGGAAGGCAGTAAAGGAATAACAAAGCAGCAAAAGCGTGAAATAAAAGAAACCGAAAAAGAGAGTAGTCTGCATCAAGCCAGACCTTATCCTTCGTTCATCTGTCCATAATTGGCACAGGTTCACCCAACGAACACACGCCTCCCTAGAAAGAGTTTATCTTGCACCCTTGCCAACAGGACACCGGCTGCCAATCAGGCCCCTGCATGTAACCTTTCACATCACAGAGAGGGCGAGTGCGTGCTTGTGAAGAAAGGGACTATGACTCTCGGTGGTCAAAGTTTAGCAAGTGGACCTTTGGAAATCAATACAGTTTTGAGAATCGCCAAGTTTAACCTAATGGTGATGGGTGAATTTGGGGGTAGATCAAGTGTAAAAGAGCTGACTAACTCTTACTTTGGCCATCTGAGCCTGGACCCCACTGGACTTCAGAGCTGTAACAGCTTTCTGTGCTGCTGCTGGACTGTCAAAGTCCACAAAGCCATATCCTGTAAAATAGACAAAAACATATTCAAATTGCTGTTGTTGTTGTTTTGTTTTGGAGTTATGTGCTCCATTACACTCTCATATCTGTCTATTAAGTATGAAGCTAAAAAAAGAAAACGGTTAGCTTGAGGTAAACAGTTGACTCTGTCCAAAGATTCTTTACGGATTAAACAAACGCAAAATCAAATGTTAATGGGAAAGCTTTCGAGGTGCTGGTGAACGGATTAAATGTAACTTTTGACAGAGCTAGGTTAGCTTTCTCACCCTGTTTCAAGTTGTTGGGGCTAAGCTAAGCTAACCTTTGCGGGCTGAAGCTTTATAGTTTGCATTATATATGAAAAAACCAAACTAGCAGGGATAAGTGATGGCAACAGTCATGAAAAATCATGATCTCAACTCTCAATTACAAAAAATAAAATACTCACATTACATTACAGTCATTTAGCAGACGCGACTTACAGGAAGTGTATTCAACATAGGTATTCAAGAGAACTACTAGTCACCAGAAGTCATCAGTGCATCTCCTTTCTTAAACAAGCATCTTAAAGCATAAACCAGAGCTACAGTGCAGAGACAAACTAATACGAATACAATAAGACAGAGTGGAACGCTCAGGGTAGCACTTCTTACTACTTCAAACGGCAGCTTAACTCACCTTTACATTTGTTGGTGGTTTTATCCAAGATGGCCTTGGTCGACACAATCTTCCCATACCTGCAGAGACAGACAGACAGGAAATCAGACAGACAGAGAGAACAGACAGAGAACAGGGTCAATGATAGATGAGGTGACTGTAGGGCAACAAGAGGAATGCGCTCCAACCTCTGCATACCAATCCTGCCACACTTCCTCAGGCTGACTGACTACAGGTGTAAACATGAACACACACTCCTTCGTGCAATTAACAGTGTCTTTTTAACGAGTGTCACAGAAAACTTGTCTGCCTCCACCCTTCTGTCTTTGTCTGCAGCTCAAGAAGGATGTACACCAACCCTGTTCCTTGGCATTGTTTTTGACAGACGGGTGAAAGAACCCCAGGGCCAAAAAAAATATTTGGTCTGGGCCTGTCTTTACCACATACACACAAACAAACACCTCTCTACTAAATTCAGCTTGGCTCTCGGGTATTTTGGGCTCAAACAAAGCTTTACAGTGTTGTCACTAGCCATGTCTGACTCGCAAATAGAAACATTGACTTCGATAGAACAGTCTGTATGCTTGATCCATTTAACACACAGAAGAAGTCCAACGGTGTTTAAGACATAAGCCTGTGTCATAACCTTTTGTATCGCTCCACGGTTGTCAATAGAAAAAAATAAATGACAAAGGCCAATCAGTAAAAGAGGAGGATGAATTAGAGCATTGATGCAGTAGCTTTAAAACATTCATGCTCTATGAAAACCACCTTAAAAGCAGTGTATGAGAAGTGCTATGGGAGATGTGGAGACTATAAGTCGGTGCATTAGCACTGCAGTATAATAGACCTGCCCTTGTCTGGTGTATTTAGCCAGTGAGTTGCTCTGTTTGGGCGACATGGCGTCTGGGCGGAATGTACACTGTAACCTGATGCTTCACCAGGTTCGCCTTCCTTCCCCCCACATCCCTCTCTCGGTTTTTCCACCCTCACATCGCACCGCTGGGTCCTACACTCCCACCTAGTTTCCATGGTCATCTGCCCCCCCCCCAATGAAGCATATTTTTGTAGCTCAACCACGAAGTTAGCACTCGGGTATTTACGGACATATTCTATATCGTAGAACAAAACATTAAAATCTCCTAAACTTGTGTTAACCACAGACCTTAATCCAGGCTTCTAACCAAAAACCCATTAAAAAAAACATTGATTTAAAGACAAGGATACCGGAAGTGCAAATCTAATTTCAGTGTTTTCAGAGATTCCTCCAGCTCTCTATTACCATCAGGGCGGATACTTTAAAAAGGACACAAATTAATTATTCATCATCCGCTGCCACATAGCCAGATGACTTTTCCATTAGCTATGTTTATTATTTCCCACTGCCATATACAGTATATAAGCTTGATTTAATTTAACCCAGTCAAGTCCAAATGAACTTTTACATTTCTTTTCACTTTAAAATCTGTAGAAAATGTACAAAGTTTTTAGTTAAAACAAAGCAATAATATATTCACATGAGGGGCTTTAACAGATGAACCATATCAAAATACCTTCCACTTAATTAATAATAGGCATACATTACTTGAAACTGACACGCACAACTCCACTGGTTTTGTTTGCTAGCAGTTCATTTCAGGAATATTCTTTTTTGATTGATTTTAAGCCTCAGAATGCACTCATTTGAAAGATCTCGTATTGTACACACACTAATTATTTGCTCTCTTTTTAGACCTTTTACCTTTGTAGCCGTATGGTTACATAAGATGCCATACACCTGCAACGTTGCTGTTTCAATTCTGGCCTTGGGACCTTTTTGCACGTCATGCCCCTCTGCCTCCATTTTTATGCTTTACTATATCAAATAAAAGGCAAAACTGCCAAATAAATCTTCTTTAGAAAAAAGAAACAAAGAACTGAAGAGAACAAACAAATGGTTGGTTTGTTGTTGACGATATACACATACAATACATAAACTATGAATACAACTCGGAATATTTTTGTGGAATATAGGTCATAGTTATTTTATGGATTTTTTTCTTTATTCCTTTGTCCAATAATCAAATATCAATAAACAGTTTAAAGGAAAATATCAAAGTTAGGGATTGAAATGTATATCAAAACAAAAGTATGGCCTGCTGATTATTCTCAATTTAAGCTCATACCTTCAGATTGAAAAACACTGAAGTACTATTGATCAGTTTGACTGACTAGAATTATGAAAAAGAAAAACAGAAGTTGTGTTTCATGTTTGAGAGTACAAAGGCCTGATGGCAGCAACTCTGTGACCTTCCGCTTACCTCAGTCCCTCTGCAGCCAAACAGCAGCCCGACACACTGTGGAGGCCACAGAGACTTAAAAGACAGCTCTGACCCACATACAGCTGTCTGGCATTCTTTCCCAGCAGGCCATGCTACTCTTCCCAGAGGTAGCCCTTCTACCCACCCTTAAAGTCTCCTTCCTCTCTCATCTTCTCTCTCAACCCCACAATGACTTCTCTGTCAGTCCCCCTGCTTTAACTCTCAAATCGCTGAGGTTCACATACCAACTGCAGATTTCAGATTTTCATTGATTGTTCCAGCTTTGACAGTGTGTGTGTACAATCAAATATTAACATAATTATCAGATGCAAGTTGTGTATATTTGCACTTGGAATTTGATGTTTCTGAGGCTTCCTTATGAAGGGTCAGAGTGGCTAAACTGGAGAATGACTCAAAAACTCAAAAAGAGGAGCTGTTCGTTCTATTAGACATGGCCAGTGCTTGTTCAGGGAGGCGTGTTGTTGCTGTGAATGACCGGTGGAGAAACGGATGTATGGCTGAAGTTCACGTATCCCTTTTGTGACACACAACATAGCCCTGACCTGCAGGAGGCAAAACTAGTTTGTTTGCTTTATCACTGGCTTTTACCCGTGTGTGCGTGTGTGTGTGGGGGTGTGTACGTGTGTTTGTAAGGCCGACATACTATAGAGGCTTGACTGTTTGTCCAGGGGTATGTAAGCCTTTAAGTTCACTGCTGTGGAGTCAATTCAGCCTCCCAAAGTGAAAGGTTAGATCAGGACATGAGGAGGCAACATGCTGTACCCTTCTCTGGCCCCTTTCCTCCTTCTTTACCCCGTCCTGTCCTTTTCCCGACTCTCTGCATTCGTTCCCTCTTTCCACTAATTCCCTCCAAGGCTCTATCATTTTGCTGACATTTTCTAGTGTTTACTGGGACTGTTAAGATTTAATCAAACTCATTTCAGTTGTGGTTATTCAGCATTCTTATTCAGAAACCACTTTTCTTCCTTCCTGCTTAAACATGTCCTTTTTCTGAACATCAAATTAAACAATTTAATTTCATGTGTCCAACAGATGGAGAGCAGGCTCCAGACAGCACAGATGTTATCTGCTTACAAGAGGTTAAGTTTCTACATTACTCTTTCTACCATTATCGTCAAAGATAACTGAAGGAAACATTTTCCAGTTAGAGTGGACTAAAACGTACGTGTGACGTTATACGATGTGTGGCGTTACGATGTGTGGCGGGACGTTACGCTGCTGGACGTTACGTTGCTGGACGTTACGCTGTGTGACGTTGCGACGTTACGTGTGACGACGTTACGCTGTGTGACGTTACGCTGTGTGACGTTACGCTGTGTGACGTTACGCTGTGTGACGTTACGTTGCTGGACGTTACGCTGTGTGACGTTACGCTGTGTGACGTTACGCCCAACCTGGAGGGCGCAATCCACCATTTTCCGACGTAGAAACGTGGCCTCAGGCTCGGAGGTTCTGACTTCAAGCATAACGAGGTTCCAGTCTTTATGCTAAGGTAATTGTCTCCTGGCTCTATCTTCATGCTCTGACATGAGAGTGACACTGATTTATTTATATAACTCAAGAGAGCGAATAATCTGTTGCAATTTCAATAATTTTATTATGTAATATAACTCACGGTTGGCAGAGCTTGACCAGGTCTTGGTCCGTGGTCCCAGGATGAAGGCCACGGATGTACAGGTTAGTCTTACTCAGCTGTTCCCCTCCCACACTGCTGTTGCTGCTACTGTTGTTGTTGGGACTTGGGGGAGCCATCTGATGGCCGGAGGACACATAGGTCTGCTGAAATAAGAAAGAAATCGAATTAGTTGACCGTGCATGAACACACAAAAGAAGTCATTGTGAAAAAAAACTAAAATTCTTTAACACCAACATTTGGAAAAGTACAGCAATGGAAAAGTGTGAAAACTCAAAAGAGGTTCTAGACATTTCGAGACATAGAAAGTAATCCTGCACGAGACTGATGATGTTATGGGAGCTGCGTCAAATAATATCAAACAGGCCTCATGTCAACACTCACCAATAGTGCATTCTGAGGGGAATGTGGGGCCTCTTGGCTGCCTACTCCATATAGGGAAAAGGGGCCTCTTATGCTTTCTCTGAGTAGCTTCTTTTTTACATTTGGAACCACAAAAAAATATTGTGGTGCAAATCAGAACCAAAGCTCTAATGATGTAAAACTAACATTTAGTCAGTCTGATTATGCATAATTAAATACAGAGAACAAGTTTTATACTTCAGGTATTTCTCTTATTTTATTTCTACTTATGAAAGCAGGTATTTATAAATCAATTTGATCAGGCTTTAATTTTGGTGTCCTCAATGCAGAAGCCTCAGGTTCAATACTGTCCTTCTGACATTTCCCTATCAAACAGTATCTGAGGTTAACAACTAACAGGATCATCAGTAGCACGACGGAAAAACAGGGGTCAGTTCAGTCCACATAACATACAAAGTTCACTGATCAAAACAGAGAAAATTTTAAGAGATGAGTTACAAAAGCACACCAGGAGTTTGTTACTACATGACAACACTAACATGCTCATGTTGCGACCATCTCTCATCATCTGATAAGGACTTAGTGCCGGTGAATACTAGTCGTAAACTATGGCAGTCAACCAATCGATGACTCACCACTAGGAACATGACAGGCTGTTTCGCAACAACCGCCTCTCACTATGGGATTCTGGCTCACTTTGGAGAAATTAAAGAAACGGTTGTGTAACCGTGCAGAGGAATATTTTTTTAAATGGGATAAATGAAAATGTAGCAATTTGAAAATAAAAACTGTCTTTCCAGGAATAGATCTACTGGCTTATTCCCAAAAAAGACTGAGGCAATAAATAGCAACACTTGAGTGCCGAACAAGCATGCTAGAACTGGCAACGGTCTGTTTGCTGCGAGAGATTGACTTTAATCACGTTGATCTAACGGCCAAATGTTTAAATTCAGTGTTGCATATGAAGGATTAAGAATAAATATGTCTCAGTGCTGTGCCGATGGAGCGTCACATTTGAGAGAGCGATTGGACAAGAAGAGGACAATGGGTTAATTTCAGGGGAGAGGAGCGGGTCACTGAGCGGACTGCTGGTGTTTAGGAAAAGCCCAGCAGGAAGTCAAGGTCACGCCAGGACCACCAGCAACGTCAACCAATCACGCTAATTAGACGGCATCTATAAGGCCCCTCTCAGACAGCCCCTCTGACCTCCATCAGCCTTTTCAAAAAGAGGCTCATTTTTCTTCTGATAATCCCTTCTTCCTCTATTGCTGAAGGAATGAGAAAAGTATGCATGTCTTTGTTCGTGTTTGGTAAGATCGAGACACGACCTGCTCAAAGTAAAACAAAGAAAAAGAGCGCTCTTTCCTTTCACATCTTTCATTCCAGGGATTTGTGCCCACAACAAACTACAGCATAAGAATCATCTATCTTTATCTGTAAATTTGAACGATAAATAAAGCACCATCGCTGTCAGACCAGAACATTTTCAGGGCCAGTTTGGCCCAAACATACACACTGCAAAAGGCTGCCCATAAGAGTTGATCTATCTCTCACATGATGAGTATACATTTTTGATGGAAGCTAATTTGTGAATGAAAGAGCAGTCAGCAGAGATCTTTAATCTCTTTCACACACTCTTTACCAGAGTGCCAAGACCCAATCAAGCTCCAGACCAATGCAACATAACCCCTCAATCACCAGATCGCAACCACACACACATACACACAAAAACCAGGCACAACACATTCATGCATACACACTAGTAGCCTACTGCTGGAGAATGCTTGATTGATATGCATAATAGCTTAAATCAAAATATATTGTTTAGGACATTTAAACTGCTTAGGAAATATAATTACAGACATCTCAAACTGACCTAACCAAGTAAAACAATGAGAAACATCCCTTCTGGTTTCTGATTACATTTCATGATAGTTCAGTGTCCTTATGCATTTCATTTGCATGTGTTCTGTTGAAGACCAACACCATTTTCTTTTTTGATTAGTTAATCAGTATTTTTTGAGAGAGCAGCAAGAGCTTAAGAAACAAATAAACCAAGTACCTAATCTATGACCGCAACAAACTAAGTTCCCACCTCTGGGAAATAATGACAGCCAAGGGCCAACAGCACAAAATCCAAAAGATATTACATTTACAATGACAGTAACAACATAGCAGCAAATCCTCACATTAGAAAAATATAAAGACCCGAACCTCAAGAGACAATTTATGGGTTTTGATAGATTTACAATTCTCCTCCTCTGCTGAAACACTCCAACTTCATAACAAAAGGCTAAAAAAATCTAAGAGGATATTTTTAGGACCAAACTTTATAATAAAAATCAGGAACACTTCTATAAATAAAACCATGTCCTCTACCTTGATGTAAACTTCAATAATCAAAAGCTGCCAGGAAATGTCTTTCTCAAACACAGCATGTTGTCTTTTAATCTCTCAATACATCAAAAAATAGTCTTTCATTTTTGGTTAAAAGTCAAAATAGGCTATCAAGAGTAATTAATTTATATGACAACTTTAAACGCCTGCTGCTGTATCTCTGCACAAATCAGTTTCGATGTCCAACCCTCTTTTGAGTCTGACTCCACCTCTGGTTTTATCTCCGTCTCTCCCTGTGGGGGCTTCTCCAGTCGACCCCAGTTTGACCCACAGAATTCCATGGATTTCCTGGCTGTTGGGGGGTCTGCTTGCCTTCCCATGTCCTGGCTGCCTGTCTTCTCCTCAGGCAGGAAGAGCCATGGCTGTCTGACCAGCTGACCGACTTACATGCTAATGCAGAGATTTATAGCCTGGCTGAATGAGGGCGCAGCTTCCGGCTTGTATAGAGTTACGACTGTGAGCTGCCGCTTTGCACCAGCTCCACTTTAGGACTGACTAGGAAATGAGTCACAGGAAAAATAAATGATGCCTAAAAATCTCCACTTCTGAAACATTTTGGAAAAGCTATTTGATTCTAAAAAAACATGTCATTCCCTGTTCGACATGTGAATAAAAATAAAACGGAGAAAAAACATGTTTAAATACTAATTTATCATACTACTAGATATCTACGGAAAATAGTATTTTGCAATAGCCGAGGGTTAGGTGAGGCCTGTGTGTCTAGTGAAGCGGTAAGCTGCAGTATAGCAGCAGGCAGGAAATCCTCTGTATCTGCTCCTGATCTTATCACACAGCCATCTGAATGAGGAGCTCTGCATTCCAACCAGGTGACAGGGACACCGAACTCACGTCCAGACTCGTTCCCGAATCCTTCTTCCTTTCTGCCTCCAACACTCCCCTCACTTTTGTCTTTTTATAGGCCCCTTTTAATCCTTAAACTGTCCGTCTCTTATTGTTGTTGATCACACGTTGATGCACATGAACAGTGCAGCTGCACATGCATGCCTGGCTTTAAAGCTGGGTCAGGTGGCCAAAGGCGGGGAGCTTGGAAACGGATACCTACAAACGCTGTCCCTCAGCTCAGCTAGAGTTCTAACAAAATGTGAGGCGCACCGAGTGTCTGGCATCACTGCGGTACTTGGCATCGGATTTCTGACAGCTGTGCTTTCTCCAAGGACTCTGACTCTCTACCTGCTCACCTTGGCCGGTGCATGCGGCTGGCATTGAAGTTGGGGGCCAATCCGAAACATCTGACACATTAAACAAAGAGATAGATAAACTTATAACTGGCGGAGGGCCAGAGGGACAAAGGTGACTGTACAGGAGAGTTCACTGAGGACTGTCACTGCAGCAGAACATCTGGTTTAATACAAACAAATGAAAAAAGTAGCCCTTTAAACAGCAACTGTTTTTATATGTTATGCATTTCCTGTTGTGTGTTGTTACAAGCATGCACTTATGAGTTCCGGCCTTTTATACACAGCATTTATCTTTGGCATATAGAAAAATGTGACTAAAGCAAGGTTGTAATGTTGTTATTTCAGCCTGACCAATACTGGACATTTTAAGGTGGTATTTACTCCATAGTACTCCCAAGTATATATAGGTTTAAAAAAACAAAAAACTGATAGCCATATATTGGTAGTTATTATTCCTTTTTCTAAAATAATAATGGTACGTTAAATGTTTTTTTTTGTGACCAAGATACATCCTGAATGGGACAATTTACAACCTAAAATCATTTTGTCTGTTCTCTCTGGTGGACGTAATGGAGACACACAATCATTGACATTTCTGTATTGCATCTTCTTGTTACTTATCAACCAACATTTCCTTAAGATTTAACTCTATTTGCCAAACTCTAAAGGCCATTTTAGGGATTCAGATTGAATTAGTTCGGTTGTATGTTATTTGTTCTTGATGTTACTGCTTGCCGTCGCTTTGCCGTTTGATGCAAACCGCTGCCATGCTGGAAATAGGATTAATGAGAGCCGAGAGACACAACCGTGCTAGAAATGTGCGGACTTGAAAACTGAAAAAGTGGCTAAAAGGCTGAGAAGTTTTTTAAAAGCAGGGAGAATTCACACACGTCATTTGATTCAATGTTAATAAGTAGTAATTGATGATGCTTTGAGGATTCAAGGTGGAACTTGTAACTGGACAGAATCTTTCCTCAATAGAAAATTACTCACTACTTTCATCTTTAGTAAATTCCTGTAAATGCATGTTTTAGATGGAATGTATAAGTCACATTACTTGTGACAATTTTACAAAGTAAAACCAGTACTTCTAAGTTGATTTTCTGCCTCGCAGACATCAGTTCATGTCAGTTTGAAAGGAAAATAGACTTGCATAGACTTGAATCATGCTTGATGTGCTGTAGGTAAAGTACAGTCACAGAGACTTAGTTTGTTCTGCTGTTTTTGTTCAAAGTTACCATGTTGCTGCGGGGTAAAACAGATACAATCAGCAAAAACCCCCGTATTGCTACGATTCAAGAACACCTGACATTTGACACTTGGCACGACTGATAACTTTTGACATTAGATAGTGGCTGATAAAAGTTCTCACATAAGCATTGTCCTGTTAGAAAAGAAGAAGAAAACGAATTAATCGATGAAGTACCACTATAAGTACACAGGGTCATCATTGAAAAGATGTGAACTTGGTCAATTTATTTCATAAAAATGTTTACTGTTAAGCAGCCAACTCTCAAGTCTAATTTTTGAGGCATAGGAAAAACTAAGTGTTAAACTTCACCAGGTATTAAACCACCACTCACTTAAGTTCATTTCCTTTATCCTGTTTTCCTGTTTTCCTGTTTTCCAGTTAAAAGTGAAGTGAATTGAAAGTTAATAAAATATTAAAATGGTTACACCACTTTACATCACACAGTAACTACATTAATGTTTATCACAATGAAATAAATTAATATTAATAAGTCTAAATACTTACAGTAAAAGTCTTCTTCAAGCTAAACATAAATTTAAGTTAACCATACGAATGGAAATGAAAGGAATTAAAGCAAAGGTTCTATCAATAAATACCATTTCATTGTAGGTTCCATGTGTACCTAAAATGCTCTTGGCTCCAGTGTTGAGAGCAGAGTGATTAATCGCTGTCGGCTCCAAATAAACCCTTGTGATTGGACAGTTTACATGTGAATTGTTTAAGTGCACGAGTTGATTCACCAAAGCAGGCAAGCTAAACACAAACTGTCCTCAAACGCAGCCCTGATCTGGACTAACTTTAATCATCGGGCCTTTTCTCTCCCGAAATTACTGAGAGGGTTATTCAATGTCTTTTTCACAGCAACATAAATGATACATATATACAGAGCATAAAACATAATATACATAAAATATCACTAATGGAATTTCTTTGTTAAATTATTCTGGACTTTTTTAGCCGAACCTGCTTTACCAAACTCTATTTATCATAAACTAGATGTTTATGAGAATCATTTCTCCTTCTGTGTTACAAGGTAAAAAACAATCGTTCCTAAATGTTTTATGTATGTCGATGTGTTTTTGTTCTGATGCATTTTTTTTTTATTCAATTAATTCCAGTGCTACCACACACAGCAGTCAAACTCTGACGAACAAATTCACAAAGAAAGGAATGCGGCCACTGATAGCACCATAAATTCCACGTCACTTGCAACGGCTATCTGTCCACGTCTCAACGTCTGATTCCCAAAAGATATTGTGCTAAAGATATAACAGCGGACGTGCACATGATTTCAATTATCTATGTGGCAAAGTATAAACACAGGAGACAGTACAATGAAGAGAAAAATAATTTAAATTAAAATGTAATTTTCTGACTGCGAGCTACAAATCCTTTAGGACGCGATGCAAATTAATTCATCAAAACTTCAGGCAATGAATTTAAACGTGACAGACAGAAACCGTAGTTGGGATATAATATACCAGCCTGTCAGTGTTGTTGGCGTTTTCAAACGCACACTTTCAGACTGTAAAAGAAGATGCATGATTGAAGCAGAGGAAGAAAAACATGTCATTCATGATCACTGGAAGGCCTGGGTGTGACGCCCTTTATAAATGCGCTTCGGTTACCAACAACTCTCTAAGGACGCTAATAATTTCCCCTATAGCTGCGTGTGTCTATTAGTGCTGATCTCTCTGAATTGGAATGTTTTTGCAATGAGGCTCATTTACTGGAAAAGGGCCGCAAATTTGGCTCCAAATATGCATACTACCTGATTTATATACCTGCAGATAGCACAGGAGCGTTAGACGCTATTTGCTTGGCAGTGATGGAGCTTTGCAATCCTTTTGTGAATTTGCCAGAGTGTTGTCAAAGAGTAATGTCAAAAAAGTTAAGAAATACTGAGGACTGGCACAAAATAGGAAATACTGGTGACGCCTAAAAGGCTTGTGGAGTTGAAAGTGAAAGTGTGAATTCACTGATTTATAGAAGCACTGCAGACTTTAATTCTGCTTTTCTGCCATGTCTAAATCACCCGTCTGGAAATTTGAAGCTCCAGTTAATGTGTTTCTTTCAATTATTTTCTAGTTGTGTTTCTAGCTCTAT
Organism: Anoplopoma fimbria; assembly: GCF_027596085.1. Classification (NCBI taxonomy): domain Eukaryota; kingdom Metazoa; phylum Chordata; class Actinopteri; order Perciformes; family Anoplopomatidae; genus Anoplopoma; species Anoplopoma fimbria. Next base: position 292,026 of record NC_072465.1, on the reverse strand, counting down.
ATTCTCTAATAGACTATGCGTTGAAGCATCCAGATCTTCAAAATCACAGAAGTAAGTTGACATTGAGAAGGACTCCCGCCAACATGAGCACAAAAATCTGATTGACGAGTAAAAAAAAACAAGGCATTGAATGAGCCCCCGAGACAGACGTGTGAGACCTTGAGAAGCGACAAGCCTCCTGTTATTTTTCCATCCGGGGAGCTTTACATGGAAACCGACCAAATTTGATTTGAGGACATTAATTCTATTTATTTGAGTGAGGAAATGAGGTGCTGGGTCAGGGGAGGAGCAGCAGGCTTTAAGCACAACAGAAACCAAACGCCTCTGTAATCAACGCGCACACAAAAAGAGCTTTTCTCACCAATCGGCGGGTTTATTTTGAGATCAGCTTTTTATTTTGTGTACTCGTGCAGCTAAGGTATGGCAGAATGTGAGCAAGAGATTAAAAGAATGAGGAGGAGGTGGATTTGGGAGGAGGAAATGTCAGGAACACAGGAACTTGACCTTACTGTGAACCTTCACTCCACAAAATAGAGAAGCACTAAAACAACTGGAGGAGCAAACTCGACTTCCTTTTACATTCGTTATTTAACACCACCACTCCAAAACACAAAGATATGTTTCATATCATATTTCATATATATCATATATGAAAAAGAAAAGCAAGAAATCCTTAAGATTTGAAAAGCTTATGTTTGGCATGTTTGCTTTAAAAATGACTAAAATAAATAATCAATTATCAAAATATTTGCAGATTCCTTTCCAGACACATTGATGCTTAAACTGAGGACAGCTCATTTAACACGTAATCATTTAAGACAATGTCTATATTTAATGGTTACCTAGACAATGGCCACTTCATCTATATTATTATATTAGCATACTTGTAAAACATATAGTTAGAAACAACAGGGACCAATACTGACACTTAAAAGACGACACTCTTGATTGCTCATACAGCGTACTTACTTTTAAAAAGTGACATTTAACATGTTATCGGTCCGTCGTCAGCTAAACGACGTTTGCTCTGATAGTTTAAGGAAGGATTTGTTTGTCAAATAGTCTCCTCATAGCAACTAACGAGGTCCATGTATGTTCAGTAAATATGCAATGTGAGTTACTTAAAATGAATTGCAAAATGTGTACGTGTGTTAGTCAGTGTTTTCCCCAGACTGGCCCTAGTGTTGACATCAGATCTGGGAGGGATGAGCAGCCAGGTGCTGCCCAAGATCACAGAAAGACAATATGTCAATATACATTTTCCAAATGCCATTTAGAGTTCAGGAGCTCACAGCCTCCGACTGAGCAGGAGGAGGACACTGTGAATCCAATGGATGTGAAATCACAACATAATGCCGCCTGTACAATGAGAGAGCTTTATCATCACTGCTAAGCCATCACAGTCTAGAGAGAGAAGACACAAGATACTGCAACACATCTCACACACCACTCAGGGGGGGGGAAGGATTATGAGGCAATTTTAAAATGTAGAAACTTCAGTTTGCCATGTAGCTACTTAAAACAGGCGTTTGGTTGGTTTTCCTCCATCATGTGCTGTTTAGACTTTCCTGTCCTCACGTATTGGTTACAAAGTGACAATGTCAACACTGACTGTAGTTCTGGGAATGTAGTCACAATGGCCTGGTGGGATGTTTCCAAGGGGTGGGGCATGTTCCTCCCAGAGGGAAACGGGAGGAAAAAAGAAAAACTTTGCAAACTTACGATGAAGAGATTTTAACATTAGAAAAAATGAGGAAAACATTTAACATTGCAAACTTACGATGAAGAGATTTTAACATTAGATATGAGGAATAACTCATTTAACATTAGATATGAGGAATAACTCATTTAACATTAGATATGAGGAATAACTCATTTAACATTAGATATGAGGAATAACTCATTTAACATTAGATATGAGGAATAACTCATTTAACATTAGATATGAGGAATAACTCATTTAACATTAGATATGAGGAATAACTCATTTAACATTAGATATGAGGAATAACTCATTTAACATTAGATATGAGGAATAACTCATTTAACATTAGATATGAGGAATAACTCATTTAACATTAGATATGAGAATAACTCATTTAACATTAGAATAACTCATTTAACATTAGATATGAGGAATAACTCATTTAACATTAGATAATAATAACTCATTTAACATTAGATATGAGGAATAACTCATTTAACATTAGATATGAGGAATAACTCATTTAACATTAGATAATAACTCATTTAACATTAGATAACATTAGATAATAACTCATTTAACATTAGATATGAGGAATAACTCATTTAGGACCATGTTGCCCCCCCCACACACACACACACACACACACACACACACACACACACACACACACACACACACACACACTCACACACACACACACACACACACACACACACACACACACACTACACACACAGATACACACACACACACACACACACACACACACACACACACACACACACACACACACACACACACACACACACACACACACACACACACACACACACACACACACACACACACACACACACACACACACACACACACACACACACACACACACACACACACACGCACACACACACACACACACACACACACACACACACACACACACACACACACACTCACACACACACACACACACACACACACACACACACACACTAAAGTTGCTCCACCATTGACTTTTTTTTTTTTTTCCAAATGAGTGAGCAGAGCGGCACCGTCCTCCCTGTAGTACAGAGATACTAGATACACTACAAACTAATGAAACCAGGTCCAACGTGAAGGAGCCCATGTCCCACATACAGCCGGACCCGGACCGGACCGGACCGGACCGGCTGCTACTCTCTGTGGAGGGTTTTTGTGTTTTTCACTCCATGAAGTCCGAAGTTATATTGAGTACGTTTCGCTTCTCAAGGACACTGCAGCTCCCTGTCACCAGCTCTCTCTGTGTCTCTCTCTCTCTCTCTCTCTCTCTCTCTCTCTCTCTCTCTCCTCCCTGCAGGACATAAGCAGACAATAAGGCAGAATCCCGAAAGCTTTACCTTTTTGCTGTTCCTGCTGTTGTAGCCGTTGTACGGGTTGATTCCTGCCCTTGGCGGTACGGAGAGCAGCATTTTCCTCAATGTCCGGAGCGGCGAGCACAGCCCAGCCTGCCAGCTGACGTCAGCAGCTGAGGAAGGATGGAGTCCCGATGCTGGACTGAGAGGGGTGCTGCTGCTGCTGATGATGATGATGTGCTGCTGCTGCTGCTGGACTGAGAGGGGTGCTGGTGCTACTGCTGATGATGATGGTGATGGTGCTGCTGCTGGTGCTGCTGCTGGCTGCTGGTGGTGGCTGCTGCTGATGTGCTGCTGGCTGCTGGTGCTGCTGCTGGACTGAGAGTGCTGGTGCTGTGATGATGCTGATGGTGCTGCTGACTGATGGTGCTGCTGCTGCTGGTGGACTGGACTGATGGTGATGATGGCTGATGGACTGCTGGTGCTGCTGCTGCTGCTGGTGATGATGGTGCTGCTGATGGTGATGGTGCTGCTGCTGGTGGACTGAGAGGGGTGCTGGTGGACTGGTGCTGCTGATGGTGATGTGCTGCTGCTGCTGGTGCTGCTGGTGCTGCTGCTGCTGAGGGTGCTGGTGGACTGGTGCTGCTGATGATGATGTGATGGTGCTGCTGCTGGTGGACTGAGAGGGGTGCTGGTGGACTGGGTGGTGGTGCTGCTGCTGGACTGGTGGGTGCTGGTGCTGCTGCTGCTGCTGGTGGTGCTGCTGGTGTGGTGGTGGTGCTGCTGCTGTGGTGGTGCTGCTGGTGGTGCTGGTGGTGCTGCTGGTGGTGCTGCTGGTGGTGCTGCTGGTGCTGCTGGTGGTGGTGCTGGTGGTGCTGCTGGTGCTGCTGGTGGTGCTGCTGCTGCTGCTGGTGGTGCTGGTGGTGGTGCTGGTGGTGGTGCTGCTGGTGCTGCTGGTGCTGCTGGTGGTGCTGCTGGTGGTGCTGGTGGTGCTGGTGGTGGTGGTGCTGGTGCTGGTGCTGCTGGTGGTGGTGGTGGTGCTGGTGGTGCTGCTGGTGGTGCTGCTGGGCCCTGGGCTCCTCTTAGGGGGTCCAGAGAGAAGAGGGGTATAAGCTGGACTTCACTTACCAGCCACTGTTATTTCTCTCACCAGGGGAGAGTTTGGAAGAATAACTAACTTCTCCAAACTGTGACACTGAATACGAGACGCTCTGTAAACCAGAGTATAGCTCATGTTTTTGTTTGGGGGTCCTTAATTGGCTCTTTGACTTCACTTCATTAGAGATATTCATTTATTCTTGACTTTGTCTCCCTTAAACAAGCAATATAACATAATCAGTTTTACTAGCATTTAAATATCACAACAAAAACCTGCATGCAAGATCTTAAATAAAATCTTACTGGGCTATACATTCAGTTTATTCTATCCATATTGTTGACTGTGAGTTACATAGTTTAACTCCTTATAGGTTAAGCCTATGCAAAGATAACTTTTTGTACATATAAACCAACTTTATAGAAACACAGGGCTTAGTGGATATGATTTTAAAAATAACAATAACGTTCTCCCAAAGGTTAAGGGCAACATATACTACAAACTACAAATTTCCAAGAGAGTTTAAGGCATTTATGAAGTAACATGCCAGACAATTTCAGTGTGACATAGTTTTTGATATATGTGTTATGCCTGCTCTTCAAAAATATTGAATCAGCGCCAGTCTATAATGCTAAGAATGCTGACGACAGCATTAAGACTCTTTATCTGTGTTAATAGCATACTATTTAACCCAACCAGAGAGTGTGAACCCTGTACTCCTCTTTACTCTTGTTACCTTCCTTTGCGTGTGTCTGTATTGATTGCTATGCACTCTTTTAAGTTTGTTTCATAAATATTTGCTACACAAACAATATTATACATATAAAACTATGACAAGTACTATTCATATTTGAACATGACATTTCAGACAGTTCATGAAAGCAAAAAGCTTTATTGGAGCACCTCCATTACAAAGATGAATGTATCAGTAACAATTCTCTGCTTTCTGTTCAAAGGCTTAACAAAAAAATATATAAGATTCATGAACAATCAAACTTTTCCAACGCTGATATCACAAATCATTCTGGACAGCCAGTATTTTTTTATACATATCTTATTTAATCAGAAAAAATGACAGAATGTATGATCTTTAATCTTCAGTCTACGAATGGTATTAAACACTTAATTGCTGCAAAAAGGAAAGAAAAAAAAAGATGAACCGAATGTTTCTATAATGAATGTCAACTAGAAAGCACCCCATAATAGATGATTTAAGATTAGAGTCCCAGACCTACTCAACAGGCCAAAAAAAAGAACTTAATAGAAACAATGTCATCAGTAAGATTTTCCTTCACCGCAGCCTCCTCTGCTCCAGTCGTCCCCTCATCAGTTCCTTTTAGATAAAAAATAAAGCAAGCTACAAAAAACACATGCTACAGAGTATCTTGTAAACAAATTGAGGTCGGAAATATTGAGCAATTTTGTACATGTGTGGAGATATGACCAACTTCTCATTTGTGTTGTGAACACCTTGTCATCGTCAACTTGCATGCAAGTGACACAGGTTTTTTTTACAGGATATGGATGATAATGATAACAGGACTAAAACAGCCTGTATTTTCTTTATGTACTTGTTACGTTTAGTATTTACAAGTATCTATGTAAATACACTGACTAATTTGGGCTTTTAAGTAGAATAATACTGTAGCTTGGACTTGGAGTTTTCTCTGTTATTTAGCCTTGTCTGACGTTATGCACAGGAGCAACCACGGATTATAAATCCATCATATAGTTTGGTTTGTGCTGCCCTACATCTGACTCAAACTGCTGGTGATCCTGCTGCCTTCCTACCACGCAGCCCATTATTTCTTCCATTAACATCCTATGATTAATTATGCAGCATCACATTGATGCAAAGCAGCTTCACACAAGTCGCACACATATCGAGTCAGAAGCGAAAACTCTTTAGGGTGTAGTCAGAGGCAAGTATCAGTCCAGCACAGCCTATTACAGAGATACATTCTTGTAAATGTCCTAAAATAGAAACATCTGCATGATGCAGTGATGTGGACTGGACTGATTGTGCGAAACAGTTGGTTCAGCACATCTGGTGACCCCTCTAAATTTGTCCTGCAGTTTCCTCTGAAGGTCACAGACGAAGGTTGTTAAACAGCAGACACACACACCGAGGGTACTAAACCTAAACATTTGCCATCGGAGTGCGAATGAGCCGTGTCCTGAATTTACCTTTCACATATCATCCTCGTCAGTGACTCTGGCTTCTTATCTACTTCTTCTGCATTATAAATAGCCATTGGCTGGGAGATGTTTCTCAATGCAGGTGAAACCTGATGCTTTAGATTCAGAGGCGTTCAAAGTAATCAGTGCTGGTAACACTACAAAGCAATGCATATTAATTACACTACAAAGCATTTCTGCTATCTCGGGGTTGCCTGAATTATGCAATTTACAGGTCGTATGCTCCATCAGTGCCAAATCCTGCAAGCTATGAATAGCATTAAATATAATTTCATGATGTATGCCAAAACCCCCGCAAGAAAAAAGCGTGAATCATGTTTTTGGTGGGCAGTCTGAACCTCCCCTCAGAATCTATGTGCCTGTTATTCAAATGAGCAAATGAGTTAGAGGACTTTGCTAAGCCTCAAAACTTAGATTTGCTTGTAGCTCAATACAGATTCAAACAAGTATTTTAAAATGTAGAGGATTAATGAATCCTGTAAAAAGCCATCAAAGTGACAATTATATGTAACATCTATTGTTTATATATATTTTTTTAAATAAATGCAGATTATAATTTAGGTTAAAAAGTTGAGAAATAGCATCTTCCGCTTAGTTTTCTAAAAAAAAAAAAAGAGTATATATCCCTTCCCTGTCTCCTAGTACACACATCTGTCTCCATATTTCAAAGGCTGTCCACTCCTCTAGCTGTGAGCACTACATGCCCTTCTGCATGGACCGTAAAATGACAAATACAGGGTTGTGAACAGCATTTCTATGAATTAGCGCTGTAAGCACTTTGTGTTGGTCTCTGTGTGTAATTCAGTCTGTTGGCTGTTCCTCTGTCTGCATTTAGGAGCACACCAGTGACATTGTTAAACTCAGCAGAACCTAAGTCTGGCACAACCAGCCACTTTGACGACATGAACATTGTTTGGACGTCAACAGGCTCGTTGCTAGGTAACATCGCCCCCTCCATCCCAAGTGTTCTGGCCTGTGAATCCATACTTATTACCTCTAGGGTAGCTAAGCAGTGTGTGTGTGTGTGTGTGTGTGTGTGTGTGTGTGTGTGTGTGTGTGTGTGTGTGTGTGTGTGTGTGTGTGTGTGTGTGTGTGTGTGTGTGTGTGTGTGTTTGTGTGTGTATCACTCTTTTTTACTCATCACATCTTTTCTCCACACATTTACAAGCAAGTGTTTATGTGTCGTGTGTGCGTTAGTGTGTGTGTGTGTGTGTGTGGGGGGGGGGTTGCTTTATTGCCCAATGATTTGTCAGTATTGGGGATAGAAGAGTTGGTGCGTTGTCTACATTTTTCAGTTTCATTTATCACAACCTCGAAATGGGAGTGAACCCTAACATTCCCATGTTTCATTCCATAAAACCCAGGCTTCATCTGGTACAGTTTTTATACTGTCTATATTTGAAACATACTCCCTTTTCTTGTTGTTATCTAAAATAATACATAAAGTCTACCTAAATGGGGACAACAAAACAGCTACAAATACCAACCATATTAAACCTATTTAAAGACAAAAGCACATGTTGAGGAAACACCACCCTTTGCCTTCATGAACTACCCACACACACACACACACACACACACACACACACACACACACACACACACACACACACACACACACACACACACACACACACACACACAGACAACAGCGTCAATGCCGTGGGTGTGACCCTCTGTCATCAAAGTGGGCCGTTGTTTGGGAGGAAGGGGAGCTGTGTGAGGAGGAAGGAGGATATGAATGGCGTGGAAGGGTTCAGGGAGTTCATGTGTGAGTGAGGGGCTCGGTCATTGAGACTGTCACTGTGGGGTTCAAGGTCAGCATGGCTAACAGGGGGGAAGGACAGCAAACGGTGGCTGAACATAAAGGAGTAGGCCAAAAGAGGATCAAAGGGAAAAGTTCAGTTTTAAAAGTTTAGATTTGAAAGTTGTGTGATTTAGGCAGAGCACACTAGTAAACACACTGGAGTGAAAGTAAAAAATAATCACTCTTAAAAAGTGTACCTGAACTTCATATGAAACTGTAATCTGCATATATAAGAAATATATGTACACACGTAGCTCAAGTTAAACATACTATACATTGTTATCATCATTGGACGTTAACCAGCTATACTTTACTCACATATTAAACAACAACAGTTTGGTTTTGCATTTGCTGAATGGTTAGTTTCAGAATTAATGACGTGAATTTCAAAAATAAACTATTATTCAAGGTAATGGACATAATGTACGCAATAAAACGTATAATACCACATATTGAGCTCACAAAAAGTAGTTAAAGATTGCCTTAAGTTACATTTTTAAATTGTTGTTTTTATAACAAACTACATATGTTTAATTGTAATTGTGCTCAACAGGAATTCAGCTGGGTATTTCAGTACTATTTACATCCTTTGTTGTAGTAAATGAGAAACTATAAAGTTATGCATGTCCCACAGCACAGAAAAACAGCTGTATGTATGTATGCTTGCTTCACGTGAGAGAAGTTGCTTTACAAGTCTGCTGAGCAGACCACACACACACACACACACACACACGCCCTCACACACTCAGACAATCACTCAAGCATTCCCTGTGGTTGGAATGTGTTTTTGAGGGAGAGTGTGAAAGAGGAAGTTTTGGCGAGGAAGGCTTGAGGGGAACAAAAAATAAATAAATGCGAGTAGCTTATGTGCACATAGATGAATACCTATAGTATTTATTGGTGAATGTAAATACATATTATATATAAGGACTTAACCTACAGAGCCTATAAAGTATAAAGTTTAGGTATCGGTCACTGTTGCTTGGTTGGAACAGGTATTTAACAACTAAACCATCTCAGGATATCATTAACAGGTTGTCCCTGAGAAACCTGATTTGTAAATAAAAGGCATACAAATTCAGTCCTGAGCATCTCTTCTGGCAAAACATTCGCCGCAATTTTATCAAGTTCAGGAAACCCGTTTCCCCTAAATGTTATGATCTCTTTTGTTTTCTTTTTGTAAATTACCTTCCAAGAATCTCTTGAGTGGGCTTTTACTCTATGTTCCAGCTGGAAGTAATCTGAGCAGCAGATTTGAGAGTAAAGAGGAGAAAGAGAGCCGGTTGATGGAGTGGGAGGGAAGGAAAGAAGGGGAAGAGGGCAGGGGGAAGGGGGGAGAGAGCTGAGCGGATGGGGGAAGGGCTGTTTGTGCATGCTTCGAATTCCTTAGGTGTTATCAGCATTGCCCACTCCATAATTGTTCCTTTGGAAGAGGTAAAAAAGTTAAGATACTGTACGACACTGTAATGCTTCCTCTTTGTTAGAAAACCAAAAGAGGCAGAGGAGGGAGGAGGGTCGAGATCTTGGAACTCTTTTACCGCCAATTTTGACTTTGTTATTCTTGCATTATCGGAGATTCAAATCAAAGATAATGTCTTACTCTTTTTTTTTTATCACTATAGTTAATAATGCATTGTCAGCAAAACAAATGTTCAGGATTTGAATAGAATCGTGACACTTTGTAAGAGTTTGTCATGGCTTTTTTAATGTTGATGTTATAACTGATATAGTTCTCTAAAAGTTAAAAAAATAAAACTATTCAAGTTTCTATTTTCTTCTTATGGGTGGAGATAGTCTTGCAAGAACTAATCTAAATCCTAAATCTTTGGGAATGTACTTGTTCTTGTCAATTTTTAGTTTTAAATTATTTTTTCTAATTTAAGTGGGTTCTTTACAGCGACCGTAAAAGGTGACTGACATCCCTGATGTGTCAAGGCCACTCAACCCCCCCAGCCCCCGCCAGACACTTTCATAACGCAATTATCTCAAACAGTGTTACAGAGAGCAGCTTCCTGTGCGACTCCCTCAGAATGAGCAGATGAATAGAAAGGAATGATAAGTAATTACTTGAAACATTTTTTGGGGAGGTTATCACAAAATGGCTGCAGTGAGTATACCTCACAATGTTTTTCCTACTGAATGGAGACACTGCATTGGTGGGACACACACGAGACGTGATTCTGGGAACTTTGATTGATGAGGTAATCCATCTGGCTCTGAAGCAAGGGAGGGGAGGACGAGAGGACCAGCGAAGGGAGGGAGAGAAAAGGAGTGTAGAAGATGAGTGATGATGTAGGTCCAAATCATGATGCAGTTTAGAGATTTATGAGTGTGTTTGAAGGCAGATGTGTGTGTGTGTGTGTGTGTGTGTGTGTGTGTGTGTGTGTGTGTGTGTGTGTGTGTGTGTGTGTGTGTGTGTGTGTGTGTGTGTGTGTGTGTGTGTGTGTGTGTGTGTGTGTGTATGTATACGTGGGGGAGTTTTATAGGAAACGACCAGATATTGATATTCATTCTTTAAACTGTTCATATTGAGTTGGAATTTTTAGAAACATCATGTATCTTAAAAAACAATTCAGTGTGAGAACCAGCACTGACCCGTTTCTGGACTTCAACCTGGCTTCCATCACAGCTGCAGTAAACTGGGCGGAGGTGCATCATGGGCCTTAGCTGTGGATGAAAGAATGACGCATGAAATATTTGCTCCAGTCATGACACAAACCAGATGAATGGTGTTTTCACTTACTCCAACAATAAAAATCGCCCTGGAAAGAAACTCAGCAGCAGCTCAGGAGTGGTCTTTTTATCCGGAGACTAATAACCAGCAGCTCTCTGATAATTTAGACTTAGACGTGAAAATCAATCTCACAAGGAGAGGTATAACTCAGTCAGTGTCTATCCTCTGAGATAGACTGTAAGGAGGGAGTGAGAGATGCTTCACTGCTGCACTTGTGCTCAATGATACCATACTTTAATACATCTTGTCTTGAAAGATATTGAGGACTATTAACATCTAGCACCTGCTTTTATTTTTAGATAGGAATGTTATTTCTTCCACCTTTTACACTGTGCTATTCAGTGTTTTTAAATACTTTAATTTGAAGACATCAAGGTAGGTATATCAAACAAGGCAAAGTAATCAGGGTACAATGATTCGACTGGCAGTAGAGACACTGAACCTGACAAAGAAAATTAATTTCTTTAATACTATTTCTTTCAGAACTGCAGCGTAACTCATGAGTCATTCAACAGATAGAGTATGATGTTACACCATGATGCTGCAGAGGCACAGATCAATATACCAGAGCTACAGATAGAAGATAAAATTGCCCAGAGATGGATGAGTAGAGGCATTAATGCTGCGCAAAATGTCAGTGTAATGAATGCTGTGTACATACAGTATCAATGAGTCACCTTCTAACGACTGCAGGGTCAAATATCAGCATAAGTCATTAGAGCTGATCTTCCTCCCTATGTCTCTATTTCAGACACACACACACACACACACACACACACACACACACACACACACACACACACACACACACACACACACACAAACTTGTTGATATAAGGTGAGTAGAAAATATTGCGTAAAAAAGAGTGTTCCTTGGAGGTTGATGAGAGAGCCACTTATGATCGGATGTCAACAATCTTTTAACATTTTCGGCTTTTATTGTGATGGCTAGATTATCATAATGAGAAATGAGTGAAAATATTGTCAACTATAGAACTATAGACATTGCATATGATGGGAAACATTAACATTTGTAGAGATGTACATCCATTTGTAATTTTCATTGCTTTACTTTTTCTCTTTCATTGCTTTACACATTTTGTGAAACAAAGAGATTCTGTTTTCCAAAATATATAAAAATAAGATTATTATTCAGTTTACATATTGTTTGATTATGCACAAGACTGATGTCTGACCTTTGGAAATTACATTCAAATGAAGGGAATGTTTGTAGGGATCCTGGACGGCCCTCAGTCAGGATTGTCTGTCATCTGTGTTATGCTTCCATCTGCTGGTAGATCGTGTTAAACATCGACTCATCGACTCATGCATCATACTCAGGTCAAGATTTCACTTTCAATGAACCAAAAGAAATTGAAAAACAGCAGTATCATTGAGAAGCCTTGTGCTCAGCATGTGTTATATAGCTTCACACAATCAATCCTCGCTTTAAGTGAGTGGTTCCTACTTTTTTTGTCTGACTCCTTAATATGAAGTCATATCTACTTGTGATTCCTCGACACAGGACCGGTAGATTTGTTTCATTTAAAAAAACTGAAAATAAGTGTTCCTCACACATGTGCATGCCTGTGGTGTATGTTGTATGTGTGGGTTTGTGCGTTTGATGATGTCTACTGTGTTTCTTTTGTGCTTTTATTTTGAAAGTCTTTGTAGTTGTCTTCCCTTTTCTTCCACTGAATGTCTGTTTTTGGTTTAGTAGGATTGCGTGAAAGCATTGCGCATGAGGACATTTTTGGACTTGAACTCAACTTTTGATACGTTAAGAGTGAGTGTTGTGGGACTGTTGCTATGTGAACCATGCTCACATCACTAAATTAAGCACTGCAAGCTTTGGCGATCACCTCAGTGAAAATAAAAACACTAAAAACTGGAGAGGGAATTGGGGAAATAGTTTACAATCCACAGATTGTTTAAAGTGGCGTCTTGTCTGCCACAACCTCATTTCAAAAAATGAAGAGCTGTTTCTCTTCACGCTGCCAGCAGTGTGAGCTCAATAGATGAAATGGTGACATTAAACTGACATGTTGTTATAACATTCTCTTTCTAAAAACAGTTCCGTAAAGCTTTTTGCTGGATAATGTTTGTGATCATTTTGCATTTTATCACTGTAAAAGAATCTCTGAAAGAGGCACACTTTGGCTTTAAGGGACAGAAACGAGCAGCCTACTTAAAGGGGCAGTTCACCACCAAAACAAAATACACACATTTCCCAATTAACATAGTGCTTTTCATCAATCTAAATTGTTTTGGTGTGAGTAGCGGATATCACCATTATAATGGCACCCGGCGTGTGGTGTTCAAAAATACCTTTGAAAAACTCAATAGCAACGTCTCTTTCCAGAAATCGTGACTCAATACAATCCAGAGACATCCCTGTGAGCAGTTTCCCCCAGGAACTATGGTTAAAAGAAAATAATTACCACAATTTAACTGACCAAAAGTCACTTTGGTGCTTTGTTAAATAAAGGCCTTTTTGACACAAAGAACCTATTGTTACTTGAAATGCTGGCAGTGTAGACCCACTAGGTGTCAGTGCTGTGCAGCATTTCTCAGACAGGTCCGTGTGGATGTGATGGTTGTTCTTAAGGTACACGACTTGGTATAATCACTCTAAAAACTGATGAATAATAACAGTGTACGTCAAATCAGCCTAACAAGGATGCTTCTGAATGGAATATGTCATGCTGTCTGTGCCTGGTATAGAATTACCTGGAAAAAAAAAAAAGATTTTCACTTGTGCTTTCTTGAACATATTAGAGATGTAGATATGATTCGACTAAAATCCCTGCTCCTTAAAGCCAACTCATGAGACTACAGATATGCCACCATGTTTCCTCCAGCTCTGATGTGTTGTGCCAGATGTTTCCTAAATGTATTTTATACTGAAAAGGAAAGGGTAAAATTACAGATGTATGTGAAATGTAAAAAGCAAAAATGAGATGTGAAGACTTGGACATGATGGTTGCTTACCAAAGGTGTGGATTTGCACGATTGGTCATATGCTTTCGTTTAGAGACTAACTCTAATCCCAAATAATAATAAAATATCATACCTGATATAAAATGAGTCAACATGACTTTGAGCTGTGATGTCAGACTTGAATGGCTTGTTACTCTCCAAAGAACAGAGTAGAATAACCATGGACCCAAAAGAATATTCAGAGACTTTTAGGGTCAAGGTCATTCCAATATTATTTGTTAGTATTTATATTTTGAAAGGCTATTTCCTGTGGGGAAAACACATCATGACATCTTTAAGACTCAGGGCTAGGAGCTGGAATGGGACTTGGGACTTGGGTGTCAAGACTTACGCATTAAATAACAATACAATACAGTGGGCAAATTCACTTCCACCATCTCCAGGATGATTTAAAAACGATGTTCTTTCAGATGGCTTGTTTATGATTATGGCACAGTCCTGTCATGTAACATGTTAAAAAAAGTATACAACACAAGGATAAGTGTCTGTCGTTTGTGATAAGTACTATAAAAGAGTATGTGACCTTGTCCTTTTCTTACAAGCTGTTTGACAAGGCTTTAAAAGGGCCCTTATGTATCTTAGCTTCTAGAGAAATAAACTCTCTTTTTTGCCTTATGTGAAAACAAACGAGTTATGTGGAAAGACATAAGT